>NC_132845.1:54317443-54620473 GCF_048164855.1 Canis lupus baileyi | reverse complement strand
TTTGGTTTTTTGTTGTTGTTGTTTTTCTTCTTCTTTTTCTTTTTTTCAGAGAGAGAGAGAGGCAGAGACACAGGCAGACACAGGCAGAGACACAAGCAGGCTCCATGCACCGGGAGCCCGACGTGGGATTCGATCCCGGGTCTCCAGGATTGCGCCCTGGGCCAAAAGCAGGCACCAAACCGCTGTGCCACCCAGGGATCCCAGGAGAATACATTTGTAATCCCAATCTGGGCAAGACTTTTTCAAATTCATCATCAAAAGCATGATTCATAAAAGGACAAACTGATAAGTTGGACTTGATCAAATTTTAACTTCTGCTCTACAAAAGATACTGGTAAAAGAATGAAAAGCAAGCTACAGGCTGAGAGGATCATATATTTGATAAATCATACAGCTGACAAAACACTCATATCCCAACTATATTAAGAACTCTGAAAATTCAATAATAAGTCAACAAACAAACCAATAAAAAATAGTCAAAATATTTGGACACATCACCAAAGAAGACATGTCAATGATAAATAAGCACGGGGAAAAAAGACTCAATCTCTAATCTCTAGAGAAATGTAAATTAAAGTCACATACCACTATTATTCTTACTAGAATCATCAAAACTTAAAAGACTGACCATACAAAATGCTGATGAAGATGTAGACAGAAGCCTCATATACTGCTGGTGGAAATGTAAAATAGTGCTATACCTTGGAAGACAGTGTGTCAGTTTCTTACCTTTTTAGATAAAAATGTACCTTCTATATGAACCAGCCATTCTACTCTTAGGCATTTACCCAAGAACAAATAAAAGGATACAACCATTAAAAAAAATATATGTACATATGTTAATAGCAGCTTTATTTTTTAACAGCCCCAATTTTTTTTTTAAATCCATATATGGGCAGCCCAGGTGGCTCAGCGGTTTAGCGCCTGCCTTCAGCCCAGGGTGTGATCCTGGAGACCTGGGATCAAGTCCCATGTCAGGCTCCCGGGATGGAGCCTGCTTCTCCCTCTGCCTGTGTCTCTGCCTCTCTCTGTCTCTCTCTGTGTGTCTCATGAATAAATAAATAAAATCTTTTTTAAAAATTAAAAAATATATATCCATCAACGGGTGAATTACAAACTGTGTGTACTGTTGTGTCCCTTAATTGGAATACTACTCAGTAATAAGAAGGAATGCAATATTCATGCATGCTACAACATGGAAAAATCTCAAAATAATTATGCTAAGTGAGAGAAACCAGACCAAAAAAAAAGTGCAGGGTATATTATTTCATTTTGATAAAACTGTAGGAAATGTAATTTCATGCACACTGACAGAAGACAGATCAGTAGTTGTCTGGGAAGGTGGGTGAGAAGTCCTACAGAGGGGCACAGGAAACTTTTGAGGATGATGGACATATTCATTATCTTGATTGTGGTGATGGCTTCACTGGTGTATCCATTGGTCAAAATTCATCAAATTACAGATGTTGAATGTATGCAATTTATTGTATATCAATTACTCCTCAGAAAGCCTGTTTAAGTATAATAAAGATTTTTAATTGGATGGATAGGTGGGTGGATGGATGGATGGATGGATGGATGGATGGATGGATGGATAAACAGATGGACAGATGAGTGGGTGGATGGGTGAATGGATGGATAGGTAAGTGGGTGGGTGAAGGGAGGGGTGGATGGTAATGGGTGGAGGGAAGGAGGAAGGGAGTCATCTTTCCCTCACTTGTGGCCTAAGAAACAAGACATTTCCCCACTGGATTTTTGGACAAGCTTTCCTATCACCTTGGGGCTCATTTGTCTCCCTGCTCATACTGCATTTATTGTCTGTCCCAACTCTTGCCACCCTAAGGAACAAATCCTTGATCACTAATTACACTGTCATTAGATTGGATTCCCTCTGGGATTATATGACCTTTATCAATTCAGAGCTTTTCATTTTCTTACATCACTACATTTCCAGCACCAACCTTAGCACACACAAAAAAAGGCACTCGGTAAAAATTTTTCCGGTTAATTCATTTACTGATTAATTAATTGGAAAACTACAAATTCTATACAGTGTTAATTCTTTTCAAAAATCCAATGGGATTTAGGGGATTGGATTTTTACTAAACTGCTTAACTTCAAAAAGAAAGTACTGGATTTTTTACTTCCAAATTTTTCCGTAATTGCCCCATAGTGCTTTATAATCAGAAACTGGTTCTAAAAATAACTAAATTAGTATACATACCACTTGAATTTTAAAAACAACAGCCCCATCGGGTTCATTGGCATCTCCAGCATATCAGACTGAGTCTTTTCACTGTCTGTGTTATGCCAGAGGCATCCCACCCTCTTCTCCTCTTTAAGCGTAAAGTGGTTCTAGAAGATTCCAGTAGAAACCACAGAGTGAACTGAAACAATGGATTCATGGAACAAGGCAATCAGGGAAGGGAGCCAAGGCCAACTGAAGTGGTCTGCCTAGACAAAAGCTCTGATCCAGCAAATTTTCTCAGAAAGTTCCATCTCTATTTATAGCTTTGGAAAGCTTTGGAGAACATGGAACACTCAGGTTGGTGGAATCCTGGCTCTGAGAGGTACTGGGAACAAAGTGTTCCCTCATGGCTTAGATGGCAAGAGAGCCAAGGGTTGGGTTTCTGAGTCCTTCCTGATCTCAGAGGGGACTTCTGGCTTCCCGGTGTCTCCGTGTCTTCCTTTGTTTAATGGACTGTAGCTTTTCCTACTAGACTCCTAAAGCATACAGTAATAACAACCACCACTTACGTACTTAGTACTTATTATGTCTGAGGCACTAGGCTAAGGGTCATTTCATTTTCACAAACACTATTATTTGTAATGCCCATTGTAGAATTGGTGTAACTGAGGCACATGGGGGTTAAGTAATTTACCCAAGGTTCACACTGCCAAGAAACTGGTGGAGCAAGGATTTGAAATTGGGTCTACCTGGCTCTAGAGCCTGTGAGTCTCTTTTATGAGCCAAGCACCTTACACCAGTCACAACTATGAATTGCTCTCAAATAGAAAAGTGAAAATAATATTGTTTATCTAAACCAAATATAATCCAGCTGAAACCCCACCCCACCCCAAGAAACAGGGTTAAAAGAAGTTATCAGTCCCTGATTAGACCCTACTCCATCATTTTTCAGGTCCCTCTTTTCTCTGGGGTCCTGGAAAGCCCCAAAGTCATATCCATGGCTGGCTTCCCACTGAGCATCCAGTGGTTCCATCTTCTCTTCTTCATGGCAGAGGGTAGTAGGGGTACCAGGGAACCATAACCCCCCAGCCCAGTTAGGCCTCAGGATATCCTCCCCATGGCTTCCCAGGCCCCTACCCGTAGTGCCCGCTGTTCAGAGACAACCTCCCCAGCACTGCTTGTGAGTAAAGATCTCTGAAGACCAGGCAGTAGCTATGGTCACCGCTAAGATTTATTATGCACCTATTATATCCAGGTAGTGTGCTAACCTCCTTAAGTCCATTATTCCATTTAATCCCACAACTAAGAAGTGTTATTGCCCCAGTTTTGCAGATAAGAAAACTAAAACTTATAGAAATTGAGGGGTTTTGCCAAGGTCTCAGGGCCAGTAAGTGCTAGAGGTAGGATCTGAACCCAGGCAATCAGATTCCAGAGACTCCACTGGCTCTCATAGCACCTTTACAACCAAACCCACAAGGTAGCAATTACTCTCCTTTTACAGCTAAGGAGAGTTGAAGAGGTAAGGTAACTCGCTTGAGTTAATAGGGACAGAACCAGAATTCCACCTCTCACCAAAACTAAGACAACCTCTAGAATCTTTGCCTGCACAGAAGAAAAGTGCTTTGAAAAGCCAAGGAGAACATGCACGCCTAAACCTAGTTTTGCTCAAACACCTGAGTTTGGGGTCACCTGGATGGCACAATTGGTTAAGCATCAGACTCTTGGTTTCGGCTCAAATTGTGATCTCAGGGTCATGGGATCAAGCCCTGCATCCGGCTCCACCTTCAGTGGGGAGTCTACTTGAGATTCTCTTTTTCCCTCTTCCTCTGTCCCTCTTCCCCACTCTCTCTCTGTCTCTCTTTCTCAAATAAATAAATAAATCTTAAAAAAAAAAAAAAAAAAAAAGCCTGTGTTTGTCCCAGCCCCTAGGCTAAAATCAGTAGGTTTTTCCTTGGGTTGTTGGATCATTGGGATCAAAGCTCATGGTTCCTCAGGGGGCTCCACTCAATCACAGTGACCATCTAGCTGATCTATGCTAGAAAAATGTACAAAAATCTCTGAGAAAATAATAGCAAATTTTTATATGGTGCTTATTATGTATCAGGCCCTGTTCTAAGCAATATATAAGCATATTCACTATTTAATCTCCAAACAACTTTATTAGGTCAGTAATAGTAGTGTCGCTCCTTAAAGTTGAACGAACAGCTCTTGTGGGAAGGTTTGCCCATGTCCCTGGTGTAAATACTCCCACCACCGCCAATGTCAGGGTACAAATGTGATGTCATGGGCCTCGGAGTCGGGAGGAGGTGTGCAGGGACACTCCAACCCCTGCCACCATGCAGATACAAGAGACATAATAGTCTTGGGAGCACAGATAACAGCAATATGGAGTAAAATAATTACGAACTGATGAGTTTTGAGTACTTATCACCTTGGGTTATAATATAATTCATTTAAGTACAAGTTTATAACATTTAATTTTTAGTAATATCTTTTTTTGAACAACCAGCTCACAAAATCCCTGATAATTAAACAGTTGGCTTTGGAGAGCTGGCTCTGGCTACAGCGTGTAAACTGGCCCGTTACTATTAGTGCCATTCTGGGGGGAGGAGGAAACGAAGGTGCAGAAGGGCTGGGTAATTTGCAGAAAGTCACACGGGCTGGAAAGGGCAGAGGCGGAATGAAAACCCCGGGCAGTCCGGCTCCAGAACCTGTGCTCCCCACCGCCTGGCCTGGGCAGGAGCCGAGGCCTGCAGCGCCCCGGCAGCAGGGCTCACGGGCCGGGGCCTGCGATTGGCTGCAGACGCCTCACCTGGCTGCACCTGGCCTCGCCCTGGAGGCCCGGCTGCGCCTGCGTCCAACCGCACATCCATTATGGAAAAGGAGGGTCCCTTAATGTAGCGCAAATTATAGCTGGAACACAAGCAAATTGCCGGCTTTTACTAGCACATAAACTGAGCGGAACCTTTGAGATAGATCCGCATTACCCTAAACGGCATCCATAATTCATACCTGCAGCAGAAATGCTTCCCCCTCCGAGGGCTGCAGCCGATCCATTATTGATGCGCCCCTCAGAAGGCCGCGACAGAGCGTTTCTCATGCCCCAGCCATCTGCCGGCGTGGTCAATCCCTCAGCCGGCCGCAGCACATTTATTCATCGGAATCAACTCCCAATTAGTTTCCTAGCAGGACCCTCGGGGGATTTATTTGAGGAATCAAAGTGAGTGTTTCTAGAACAGTACCCCCATTCCCACCCGTGGGACGCTAATCAATACACGCAGAAGCGGCGAGCAGCAGGCGAGCATTGGTGTTGGCTCAGAAATGCTGCTCCCTTTGGAGATCGGGGAGCAAAACGGAAAAGCTAGAGCTCCTCCCTCCCTGCAGAGGGGCTGGGATGGCCAGGTGCTTCTTGCAGTCTGTGCGGGAGTCGCTGGATCATCGCAGTACAGCCATCACCTGATGGAAAACACGAGGTGCCAATTATATCCAGGGCGCTTTGTGGAAGTCCTCAGGAAGACTCTGCGAGATGGGTTCTTATTGTATTCTCCTTTATAGAAATGGGCGAACTGGAGCTACTAACCCACCCAAGGTCACACAGCTGCCAAGTGGCAGTACCAAGATGTGGGCCCAGAAAAATCGGATTCCGAAATGCAAGGAAGGGCTTAACCACTACTCCATGCTGCCACCCGGAGGGAGAGGAAAGGGAACCCACAACATATCTCTAATGAAATGGGGACATTTAGCTACAGTACCAGGACAGGTTGACAAAAACGACGACTGATTAAGTAAATGCCGTTTAAAATATATATATATTATTGCTATTTCATATCGTGATTTATTATTTTGCAGAATGCCTATTTTTTAATGACTAAATGAATTAATGGCTACTAATAAACAGTTTTATTTATTTATTTATTTATTTATTTTAAATTTTTATTTATTTATGATAGTCACAGAGAGAGAGAGAGAGAGGCAGAGACATAGGCAGAGGGAGAAGCAGGCTCCATGCACCGGGAGCCTGATGTGGGATTCGATGCTGGGTCTCCAGGATCGTGCCCTGGGCCAAAGGCAGGCGCCAAACCGCTGCGCCACCCAGGGATCCCTAATAAACAGTTTTAAAAGACTAAATCTTTTTATTTTTTTAAGATTTTATTTGAGAGAGAGAAAGAGAGAAAGATCACGGGTAGGGGCAGAGGGAGAGAGGCAAGAAGGAAGACTCCCCGTTGAGCAAGGAGCCCCACGCCAGGCTCAATACAAGGACCCTGGGATCATGACCTGAGCAGAAGGTAGTTGATCAACTGACTAAGCCATGCCCTTACTTTATTATTTTTTTTAAGATTTATTTATTTAAGAGAGAAAGAGAGCACACATGCATGATGGGGAGGGGCAGAGGGAGAGGAAAAGAAACTCCAGCAGACTGCAGCTCAGCACGGATCCCAGCCCAGGGCTCAACTCCACAACCCTGAGATCACGACCCCAGCAGAAACCAAGAGTCGGACACCCAACTGACTGCCAGGATTAAGTCTTATGTGAGGATTTGGGAGGATGGAGGATGAATCATGAAGGGGGGACCAGGACTTCAAAGGCTGAGATACATTGGACACAGACATAACCATTAGGGTTTAGAACCAGAAGAAGCACCCATCAAGCACTTAGGTCCATTAAACATCTTCCCAGGACCAGGGTCTGTGCCTGGCGTAGGGGATACAAGAACCAATAAGGCATAGATTCTAATGTCTCCAACAGACTAGTCAAGCAGTCTGTCACTAACTCTAACATGTGGCAGACTAACACTGGGATGGATAAAAACAAGACTCTCTGCAACCATTTCCTTTCTTTCCTACCCCAGGGGAGACTAGCAGCACCTAATCAAGATGAAAGTCTCAATCACAAGGCACTTTGTTTGCCTGAAACAAGGCAACAAACAAACTTTGTTTGCCTTTGCAGAAGTCTGCTTCTGTCACAGGACTCTAAATTCTATAGGGGCAGGACTTGGGTTGTGTTTAGTTATGTACCCATCAGTGCTTAGTACAATATCTGAACACAGCAGGTGCTCAATGAATGTTTACTGAATGGGTACATCAATAAATAAATGAACAGAGGTGCCTGGGTGGCTCAGGTCATGATCTCGGGGTCTTGGGATCAAGCCCCTCATGGGGCTCCCTGCTCAATGGGGAGCCAGCTTCTCCCTCTCCTGCTCCCCCTGCTTGTGCTCTCTCTCTCTGTCAAATAAGTAAATAAAATCCTTTTTAAAAAAAATAAATGAATGAATGAAGGAATGGTTAGAATATAAGACCAGGAAATGAGAGGAGACTGACAGCTCACGTAGGCAAGCCCAACGGTAGTCTAGAAAAACTCTGAGCCTAGGACTGTTGCCCTAGGCTGGCTCTCACAAAATCTAAGTGGCATGTTGCATCGAGGAACCGGCTGCCTTAAAGAGTTAGGGCTGGGCGGGGCACTTTCCTCCTTTCCCCCTGACTCCTGCACAAGGCTGGCTTCTACATCTCTTTCTAGATCCCACCCCTTCATTTACTTTCTGCCCTCCTTTTTCTCTACCTTTAATGGGCGTCTCTTCTTCAAATTTTCTTCCTCTGTGGCAAAACAGTGCTCCAATCTCCTCAAAGTTAAAATAATGAAAGTAATACTCCTCTATAGCAACCACCCCTTCCCTCCTCCCAGAGCCAAGCATCCTGTCTACACTAAGAAGCTTCACTTCCACGCAGGCCTGGAGGGGGAGCCATTCACATTGTACTAGGTGAGGACCACGGGCCTAAGAGCACAGGTCTACAGAACAGTGGGAGAGAAACCCAAGCAGTAGAGGTCAGCTCACCCCTCAGTCCTCTGATCTCTGGTTCCCAGCATGGTACTGAGACTGGTCAGAGTGTGGTCGGAGATGCCACTGTACTGCCAAGCCAAAGGAGCATTTTGAGTTGTGATCTTGACTTCTCTGCAGACGGGTGGGACAGTTGTCCTCTCCCTTCTTCTCCATCCATGGCTTCCATGGTCCCACTCTCTCTGGTTTCCCTTCTCCCGCTCAGACTGCTCCTCAGTCCTCTCTACTGGTCCCTTCACTCTTGGCTCTTTTATCTTCTCCTTCCTTCCATTCTTTCTAGATGATCCTGCTCAGGTCTCAGATTTTCACTACCTCTTCATCACCCTAAGAACTCACAGCCCCACATTCTCGGCTGAGCTCCAGCCCACCTGCTTTCTCGGCTGGCTCTTTTCCCCATCTCCCAAATCCAAACTGCCAGCAACTCCTATGGATCTGACTTCTTAGCTACTTCCTCAGTCTACCTTCTTACTATCCCAACTGCAACTGTCTTGGTTCAGACCCTCACCTGGACTCCTTGCCTCCATATTACCTTCCCCGTACATATCCAGTCCAGCTGCCAGCATGAATTTTCAGTAGAATGAGGTTCTCTGTACCCTTCATCTCTTCAATACTTCCCCATTCTCACCCCAGAGAAGACATCTCTCAGCTGCATTAAATCAAAATACCATGTTTCATTCCATCTAAAACATTCTGATCTGGCTTTTTTTTTTTTCTTTCTGGGTTTACAAGAATATGTCAAGGGAAAGTTTTCATACAACGTGGCTAATTCCACTTGTAAATGCACAGAGCAGAGGGAAGGGAGGGAGGAGGAAGAAAAGCAGGAAAGAAAAAAAAAGGAAAAAAGATGGCAAGAGATCAAGAAAATGTACTTTCAAGAGCCCACCTAAAGTAATTCTTAATGCTCTATGGACCAATGGGACCCACAACTGTGAAACCCTCCTCTGGATTCTGACTATGCCCATGATTGGCTCCAAGAATGCCTGGTTCTTTCTGGCGATGGGCTGGGTCCTTCCAGATACACTGGGTCATAAAGGCAGTTTTACAAACAGAAATTCCATCCCATTGTTAAGCTCTTCAAAATGCTTCGATGCCCCTATTTTACATGACCTACAGGGAAAAATCCAAAATGTGAAAGAGCATTATGAGGCTCGGGACTTAGAGAATGTTTATCTCAAGACCCCTAACATACTTCCCCACTTCTCACTGCCAGACAGCTTATAAATAGCAGCTACTGCTGCAGGTGGGTGCAAGGCAGTGAGTGAGGTGCCGCCATGTTGATTGTGTCTGGCCTGGCCTGCCCAAGAGGCCAGCACCCCATCATTCCCCAATAAATCAGGAGGTCATTTCTCACTGAACTGAAACTCAATACTCCCATCGTTTTCTCCCCTAACCAGCCCCGAGATTGCTCTGTGCTCTTTATTACCTTTCAATGACTTAAGCCCCTGAACTGAATAACTTCATCAAGGTGTCAACCTAAACAGATTTTCCCCATAATGGCCCAACTCTCACAGGTTCTTAATGAAAAATATTGATTCCCAAGGATTAGTTGCAGATTTATGTGTTGGGATGCTGATCTCTCTGTCACCTAGCACCTTATCAGTGGATGAAAGGACCTAGTTCCCCTTCATGGTTTTAAAAAAGCAATCACTGGCTATGTCAAGGGGCAGCTTAGGTCCAGAAAAACAAATAAAATTCTGTGTCTGGATCCCATGGAATACTTAACAGATGGGGGGCAGGGGCACCAAGACACCTGTCTGTCTTCCCTCATTAGCATCTTCTCTGGTTGGGCTCTTGGGGAACCAGATACCAAGAAGCTGGAAGCAAATGTGACAAGCAGCCCTCCTGGTAGGACTGATCCCAGGGACACAGTCTGGAGAAAAGCATGCTGTGTACAGCCTGTCTGGGGCTGAAGACATCAATTGGAAGGAATTCAGCAGCTGCTGTCTCAAAGCGGCATTCAATCAACACCAGCCTAGCTTTGGCTTTGCCAATTCACTCTGTTAAATGTGGTTCTCAGGGGATAAAGTTGAGATCCTGGCACCTAAAACCTCAACAAGCTGCACAGAAGAATCTGTCCCCATCACCTAGAGGTGGCTGGAATGGAATATGATCATTCGTTACTTGGGAAATATCTCTTGAGAGTCTACTATGTGTTAGGTACAGTGCTAGGCACTGAGGACACCGGAGTCAGCAAAATCACCTACAGGTTCCCACTCTCATGGAAAAAAGCAGACGAAGCAGAAAACTATCACAAATAAATGTAGAACTGCAGCTGTGACAAGATGTTCGGAGTGGGGACAGAAGCCTATGAGAAGGGGATTACCTGGCAAGAGAGGTCGAGAGAGACTGCTCTGAGGAAGTGATGGTCAAGGTAGCACCTGAGGATGAGAAGGAATTTGCTGGAAAAGCAGAGATGGTGGAGAGCATTCACGCACAGAAAGTAGTATGTGCAAAAGCTCTGATTTGGAGGGATCCCAGCATCAACTATGTGGCCAGAATGTGGAGAGGTGAGGAGCATGGCCTGAGAGGCTCTGGATAGGCAGGCAGAGGCCCGACTGTGGAGTCGAGCCCTATTCTAAAAATAGGAAGCCACGAAAGGATTTTAAGCAGGAGGGTGATCTGATCAGATCCACACTTTGCACAGACCACTTTGGCTTCTCTGTGAAGAATGGATGGAAGCAGAAGGTAGGCCTGGGGAGACAGTGGTGGCCTGGGTAGGAGATGAAGCCATGATGCTGCCAAAGAGGGAGAGATATGGACAGAATCCAGGAATATTTTCTAGGAAAAATCAACAGGCACTGCTGCTGAACTAACGTGAGGTGGGGGTAGGCCAAGGCAAAGCCACTAGGGTGACTCTCGGACTTCTTGTCTGAGCTGCTCCTTCTCTAAAGGGATGACCTCCTCACTTCAGGTCATCAAGGGTTCTCTAACCCTGGGGAATTCCTAGAGCAGGGCTGTCCCTTCTGTAAAGGGACAGATAGAAAACATGCTGGGCTTTGAAAATCTGTCACCCAGCCATGCTGTTGTAAAGGAAGAGCAGCCACAGAGAACAGGTAAACAAATGGGTGTTGCTGCATTCCAATAAAATTTTATTTACAAAACAAGTGGCCAACCCTTCTTCTGGCTGTAGTTTGCTGACCCTAGAGAACCTGCAGGAATGTGAAATCTAGCCTGAATTCCTGGATTCCCTGGTCCCAATGAGCTGGAGTATTCCATTGATTTGGGGTATTCATTCCCAGGCCTGGAAGCCTTGGATTTCCCCTGGGAAATAAAGTAGAGCACTGAGGACTCTGGGGAGCTCACAGCCCCACAAAAGATTTGCACAAAGGGTCATTGGGAGACTCCCAGAACTGGCGCTGGGCTGATAAAATAGATGTCTGGCTTCCCCAGGCCTCCTTGGAGACCCCAACACCCTCCAGAAGGGAAACCCAGGGCAAGTCCTTCCTATACATTTTCATCTGTCCTTGTAACAGAATTTTAGAGAAACACCAGGACACCTAAGAAACTAAAAAATGCTTACCTGTGGGCCTGAGAGTGGGAATGAGACTTTTACATGTATAATTTTTATATCATTTTGATTTCTGAACCATAGGAATATACTACTGAAGTATTACCTACTCAAAAAAAATTAATAAAGGCATTTCTTCATAAAATACACTGTCTCTCTATGGATAGAAACATATCTAGTTGCCTACCCTTAGATTTTAACTACTGAAAAAGACCTATATTTATCCCTAAAGTCACAAGCTAAAATTCGGCAGGGGGGCAAGTTTTCCAGCTGCGTTGCACATGGAACTGTGGGTTGGCTGTGAAAAATGAACAAGAGCACCCTACTCTGGTTTGATTCTCAGGTCTGCTCCCTCTAGAAGTCTACTTCCAACCCTCCTCTTAAGTTATTTGGGGTTTTTTGGTTTTGTTTCTGTTTTGATTTATTCATGAGAGACACACAGAGAGAGGCAGAGACACAGGCAGAGGGAGAAGCAGGCTCCCTGCGGGGACCCCATGCGGAGCTCGAACTCCAAGTCGGGGGATTACTACGTGAGCCTAAGGCAGACGTTCAACCACTGAGCCACCCAGGTGCCCCTCCTCTTAAGTTTTTAACAACTCCCCATCTCCAGGTAACAGCCCCCACTTTTACTGGGGGAACCTCCCCTCCCGCATTGGAGAGTCTGGTAGGACTGTCAATCAAGAGGCTCACCCACCTCGGGACTGAGGCTGGAGGGGATCCCACAAAGAAGGAAAAGTCGTAAAAGGGCCTCTGAAGAGTTTTCTGTTAGTTCCTGTTGTCTAGATCTTTGGAGCAGCTCTTTCCAAAAGTATGGTTAGTTGACATTTGTTTCTATTTTAATTGTTTTGTTTTATTTGACTAATTTGCCCAGTTTCCATTTTTGTGAGTTGATGCTGAGGAAGTGATCGTGCTTTCCTCTTTCCAACATCTCTCCCGGTGGCTTACAACCAAAGGGCAGACAGGATGGACAAATCTCAGTGAATGCTGGCCCCGAACACCCCCACCCCCCCCTTCCTCCCAGGCACCCTCTGTTTCAGCACACTAGAATTTCTACTCTTCCTGCAAACACATGAACTATGCCTCTGTGCTCTGTTCCCCCTTTGTCACCTAAAAAAATTCCTACTAATCATTTGAGGCAGCAGATTAGAGTAGATCAGAGTGCCCGTCCTGGTGCTGGTCTAGCAGCCAGTGATTGCTTCTTGAAAAGTCCTGCACTTCAAATATGAGACTGATTAGGCTCTTTTCCCTTGAGAAACACAGCAGAGTCTACCCCAAATCTAGGACCCCCCGAGCTCATTTCAAAGATCTGAGGTAATGGTGTTGTGGTTATGACAGCCCTGACTCTAAGTGTTTCTCCCAGTTGGCCTCCTTCTAGGTCTCAGTTTTGTCTGTAAAATGAGGATTTGAATTCTGCCCTCGTTCCAGAAAGGGGCTTATTTGTATATTTAACAAACACCCTGTACTAGACATTGTCTGAAATGCTTTACGTGTCTTAATTCATGGAATACTCATAACACCATAAGACAGATACTATTATTATCTCCATTTTGCAGATGAGAAAAGTGAGGCACAGGGAGGTTAACTTAGTTGCCCAAGGTTGCAGAGCTGGTACGGGGATGAAATTGAGGATTGCATGCAAACTATTTAGCACAAGGCCCAGGAGATAATACATGTTTCATAAAATGCTAGTTACATGGACTGAATTGTGTCCCCCCCCCCAATTCATATGTTGAAGCCTTCACCCTCAATGTGACAGTATTTGGAGATGGGGCCTTTAAAAGGATAACTAAGATGAAATGAAGTCATAAGAGTGGAGCCCTAATCTGACTGGTGTCCTTATAAGAAGAGAGACACAAGGGATGCTCACATACAAAAAAAAGACCATGTGAGGACACAGCAAGAAGACAATCATCTGCAACCCAAGGAGAGGGGCCTCAGGAGATACCAAACCTGCCAGCACCTCAATCTTGGGCTTCCAGCTTCCAGAACTCTGAGAGGTACATTTCTGTTGTTTAACCACCGAGTGTGTGGTATTTTGTTATGGCAGCCCTGGTGCACCGATACACTATTGAAGAAGACTCCACCTTATGGTGGAAATCCCAGCTGCTTTTCAAATGCTCATCTGACAACCTTACACCAGGACGTATTCTCCTTCAGGGATTCCCTGCCCCGTTCAGGATAAAGTCCAATATCCTTGGCCAGATACCCCTCCAAGTTCATCTTCTATCATCCACCCAGTCCCACCCTCAGCTCAACCATAATGATTTCCACACCAGGACTTTGTATGTACCAATTCCACCTCTCATGTCCTCCATCCTCTTGTGCCTTCATCCATCCCACCTCCCTGGTGAGTTCTTATGCATCCTGCAAGACCCAACTGCAGTATTTCTTCCGAAGCTTTCATGGAGCTTTCCAGGCAGAGTTGAATACTTCCTTTTCTCTACCACTACCATACCTTGCACACGGTTCTGTTGTATTACACTTGTTACCTGACCTCAGGTCTCTTCACCACCACCACCATCATCATCACTGTCACCACCTCTAACATCTATTGATGTGCTATGTGCTAGGTACTGTGCTTAGCTTAATGCATCATCCTCCTGAAATCCTCATGATGATTTTATGAATTGGGCTTGTCAGCATACTTTAGTTGCAAGAAACAGAAACTGACCATAGATCATTTAATCCACAGGGAAATTCCTGTAAGGAAATGGGGATCAGACCTTCTAAAGTAGCCTCTAGGCTACAGCCAAGGCTGGGAGCAGACAGGGACCAAGGTACCTCTGGAAGCTAGAAAAAAAGAAGCATGGGGCACCTGGCTGGCTCAGTCACAAGAGTGTGCAGCTCTTGATCCAAGGCTGGTGAGTTCAAGCCCTACCTTGGATGTAGACATTACTAAAACTAACTAAATAAATAAACTTTAAAAAAAAAAAAAAAAGCACGACCAAAATAGAATAGCCTGATGTTTAAGAGCTTGGGTTCTAGAACCAGACTCTGTGAGTTCAAATCCTGTTCATGCTGCTCACTAGCTTTGAGGTTACACAAGTTACTTGGGCTGTGCATGCCTTGGTTGTCCCATCTGTGAAATGGGGGGATAATAATAGGATATGTCTGATGGTTTTACTGTAGGTATTAAACAAGTATATGTAATTAAAGTGTTTACTACAGCACTGAGCATAGACCACCACGTGGTCTATGGATGTTAGCTGTTATAATTCAAAGTCTTTTGAGATGAATTTGGTTGGGAGGCCACTTTTGTAATTAAATCAAACTTCTTCCTTTAGCCACCACCTTGTCTCACTGCTCAGGATTCAAATCCTAGGTAGAAAGCATCAGAGTATCCCAGGTCGGTTCCTGTGCCTACTCCGCAGCTCAGAGAGAATGGGGTCTCCAAATACTATCCCATGAGCCTACATCAAGTGGGAGCCTACATCTTTCTTTTTATCCCTCAAAAGAAAAGTAAGAGAGTCTAGAATTTAACCCACATATACATGATCAAATGATTTTCAACAAAGGGCCAAGGTAATTCAATGAGGAAAGGGTAATCTTCCAAACAATAGTGCAAACACTATTGGATATCCTTATGTTAAAAAATGAACTGAGACCCTTAACTCACACCATATGCAAAAAATTAACTGGAAATGGACCATAATCCAAATAGAAGAGCTAAAACTTCTAGAAGAAAACATAATAGGAAACTTTTGTGACCTTGGTCTAGGCAAACATTTCTTAGTGTTGACATTAAAAGTACAATCCATAAAAGAAATAGTTGACAAACTGGACTTTGGCCAAATTTCAAACTTTTGCTCTTTAAAAGACAGTGTTAAATACAATGAAAAGACAAGCCACAGACTGGAAGAAAACATTTTCCAAACACGGATCTGACAAAGGACTTGTATCCAAAATAATGAATGGTTACAATTCCATCATAAGGAGATAGACAACCCAATTTTTTTTCATGGGCAAGATATTTGAATGAACACTTGTCCAAAGAAGATACACCAATGGAGTAATAAGTGTATGACAAGGTGTGCACAGCATTAGCCATCACAAAAATGCAAAGTGAAACCACAATGAGATGCCACAACATATTTAGAAGGGCTAAATAAAAAGGATGGATAAATCAAAGGTTAACACAGAGAGTAGCTACAATCTTCATACTCATAGTGGGAATGTAAAATGGTAAAAAAAAAAAAAATACTTTGGAAATGATTTGGCGGTTTCTTTAAAAATCACTTAGCATACAACCCAGTAATTTCTCTCCAAGATATTTACTCAAGAGAAATGAAAACATATACACAAAGACATGTATACAATTGTGCATAGAAATTCATAACAGCCAAAAACTGGACAGAGGATCCATCAATTGGTGAGTGGGTAAAACGGGGTGTATGTCCATGCCAGCAATGAAAGGCAACAAACTATGGATAAGCGCAACAACACAGACCGATCTCAAAACCACAACTAATTAATTAATCAATTAAGTGAAAGACACCAGCCACAGAAGACTACCTGTTGTATGATTGGATCTACAGGAGATTTCTAAAAAAGACAAACTGTAGAGATGGAAACCCACTGGTGGTCGCCTAGAGCCGGCAGTGGGAGCAGACAACAGCCATACATGGAAATGAGGAAGCCCTGGGGAGTGATGGAAGTATTCTAAAACTGGATTATAGACGTAATTGCGCAATTATATAAATTTGCTAAAAACTAATTGGACTGTACATTTAAAATGGATGAATTTTAATGCATGTAAATTGTGCCTCGATAAAGCTTTTAAAAATAAGCGATAAACTATGAAACCAAAAAAAAAAAAAAAAAAAGAAAGAAAGAAAAGAAACAAAGAACAGGAAACCAATGCTGTTAGCTGGGTTTGTAGAGAAGAACACAAACACACACTATCCCATTTGATGCAGTAGGACAGTGAGAAACAGTGACATGCCCGATGTCACACAGCTAGTAAGTCACAGAACCTAGATGTGAACCTCAACTCTTTGGCCCCAGACCCACGCTGTGGACCCCTCCATTGAGCAAACTTTCTTCCCTGTTGCACGACCTGCCTCCAGTCAGCGCCACTGTACATAGGCCCATCATGAGGGACTCTGGCCACATCGCAACATGACCAGAATGCCCATCTGAATGACATGTAAGCAAGAGATACTCAGAGGCCTGATGTCCTCGGACGGTTCATTTAAGTTGTGGTTGTTACTCTCCTTTGAGCGTGGTGTGCTCAGGTTCATTGGGTGCTT
The DNA here is from genome assembly GCF_048164855.1 of Canis lupus baileyi. Classification (NCBI taxonomy): domain Eukaryota; kingdom Metazoa; phylum Chordata; class Mammalia; order Carnivora; family Canidae; genus Canis; species Canis lupus. Next base: position 54,603,695 of record NC_132845.1, on the reverse strand, counting down.
TTTGTATATTGCTCATCTGGCAGAGAATTACTACTCTACTCTACAAGTTTCCACAGATGGCTTTATTTTCCATTGCTATTAAATTGGTTCTGAACAAGACATAATTCTTCAAGTGCCTAGTGAGCTCTCTGGGTTTGCTCAGGCAAGATTCCATAAAAATGTAAATAATCGGAACACTTCTGGGATTATTTATCACAACTGACTTGCAGCTGTAAATTTATGTATTAATTTCAGCTATAAGCTTCAGTGGGGAAAAGATGAACAGTTGAAAATAGACTCTCCCACCTAACATCCTCTCTATGTCCCCATTTCCCTTTGGCTTCCAAGGAACATAATGTAGAACAGCCCACATATCTGGGTCTGAAAGACACTGGACAGGATCAGAAAGAAATTAGGTGGCAAGCAAGAAAAAAAAATCACCCCTCAGCAAGCCTCAAGCTGGTCTCTTACCATTCCCCCTACTCTTGGAACTTTAGCCACATCAGCCTTCTTTCAGCTCCTCCTGCTGATTTCTGCCTCAGGACCCTTGCATGTGCTCCCCTGGTTTACAACATTCTTTCCTCCCTTTTTTGGCCTGGCTCAACTGTGCTCATGCTTCAGCTCTTGCCTCAGCATCACAAAAAGCCTTCCATGCTCAGCCATCCACCACACCAGGTCTACTCTGGTGGTAGCATGCCTTTCATCCATAGCACTAAACACAACTGTAATTCCTCACTCTAGTAGGCTTTTTAAAACTTAATGTCTGTCTCCCCTACTCAACCTTTAGACTGCATAAGGGCTGGGCCCATGTCCTTTGTTCCCTGTATCCCCAGAGCCTGGCACAGGGTTAAAGATGAACATGTGCTGAATGAATTGACAGGTCCGCTTAAGAGTAGGAGAATATAGCTGGGCTTTCAGGGCTCTACCCCCACACACTCAGATCCCTTTATGATTGTCTGCACACAAGCACAGGTGTGCAGCACCAGGTGTGTCCTCGCTCAGCCAGGACCTGTATTTCCTTATCAGAGGACTGCTCTCATTTTGCCTGAGTTTGCCAAGAGCCTGAAGTGGCCAGGAATTTCCATTTAGGGAATTCCCTTTAGCCCTCAACCAGCTAGTGACAGGTAAGGTACGTAACCTCACCAGCTCTCATCTCTGTGGGAAAACTGTCAGACGTTACCTGTACTACTTGTAGAGCTCCCTTGTGGGACTGAGCCATGCTGACATTCCATGGGATCTTGCTTGATGACACCACCCTCTTCTTGCATATTCCAGTCCTCATCCCTCTTTTCCACTTCTCTACCAGTGTTCCCTGAGAACTCCTGATAAATCACTTTATACAAATCCTTATCACAGGGGCTGCTTCTGAGGAGCCCAACCTAAAACAGAGAGCCTGCTGCTGCTGCTGCTGCTGCTGGAAAAGTTTCTCACTGAGCTGTGATTAATATCATAAATTTTAGTGCATGAAAGCACTCCAGCCAGACCATTTGCTGGTTCAGATGAGGATAGGTCCTGCCAGTAACTCTCTAGCTGGCAAGAGTCATGTCTATAAAGAGAGAGCATGAAAACTCTCCACTTTCCAATCTTCACCCTATGACCCAGTTCCCCACTAAAAAGGAGTTAAGGAGGCTGTGCCCCTGGCCTCCCAACCAAACTGGATATGGAAGCCGGCTGGCAAGACTGTCTTGAGGGTAAGCCAAGATCATCTCTACCTACTTCTTCTCCAGGGTTTCAGCTCAGGCCAGGCCGGAGCGGGACCAAGCCTGTGAGTAGGGAGGAGGAGACCCGTCTGGTTAGAGGATCTTAGGGCGAGGAGAGATGCGGGCTGTTAAGGTCTGTGCAGTAAGGGTGCCTTCAGCTTTAGAATACACAATCAAAATAAGTTTAATAATGGAGCACATTATTGAGGAATTTGCAATAAGGCAAAGTCACATGGTGTTCCGAGAGGAAAAGATCAGGGGAAACCTACATAGATGGGGTTGGTTGAAAGACCTGAGGAAGTCCATTAAATTCAACACTAGAGAGTTAGCTACATTGAGAAGTACACCACCCCCACCAGTGATGCCCATGTCCTGATCCTCAGAGCCTTTGAATCTGTGACTTCCCAGGGAAGAATGCACTTTGCAGATGTGACTGAGTGTAGAACTGTGAAGTAGGGAGATTATCCTGGATTAGTCCATAGGGCCCACTCTAATCACAAGGGTCCTCATGAGGAAAAAGGGAGGCAAGAGAACAATAGCTGTGACAAGGAAAGCAGAGGTCCAATGATGTAGCCAGCAGCCAAGGCATCCAGGCTGCCTCTACTTCTGGAAAAGACAAACAGATTCCTCCCTAGAGCCTCCAGAAGGAGTACACCTTGATTTCCACCCACTGAGACCCATCTGGGACTTGTGACCTCCAGAACTGTTAGATAAGAAATTTATGTTATTTTAGGCCACCGAGTTTGTGGTTACAGCAGCCAGAGGAAATGAATACAAGCACTGTTACACAGGGGACAGTTGTGTACAAAGTTCAAAGGCAGTGGCCTTTTAGTGTTACTGAGAAATATGAGGGTGACCAGTGTGGCTGGAACCCAGTGGGCCCGACCCTGTGACAAGATAAGGGGTAAATGGGCCGCATGAAGTGGGCCTTAGAGACCACCGTAAGAAGTTTGGATTTCATTCTAAGATTGGTGGGAAGCCATTAAAATTTTTGATATCATCTAATCTGCTTTTTTCCAAGATCACTGGCTGCTGCATGGAGAAATGGGTGGGGAGCTACATGAGGACCAGAAAGAGAGGCACAGAGACCATGAGGGCAGTGGTCCAGGCACCACAGAGCGAGACAGTGAGACAGTGATGGTCCACATCAGGGCAGTGGGGATGCAGGTGGGAGAAGGCTGCAAGATATATTTCAGACACTGATTTATTGGCTCTGAAAAAAAAGCAAATAAAATAATTTGGACATCGTAATGCCAGAGGCCCTTCCATCAAATAAGAGCCAGCTTTTCAGAGACCACATGTTGGCTCCTGACAGTGACAAAATGGTATCACCACAGAAGTAATCCCAGAGCAGAGACTTGGAGATGTTCCAGATAGAGCAGAGAGGAGCAGAAGGAGAATGTATGTACTTTCCTAAATGTCCAGCAACAAATGACTGCCTAGTAAGAAAGAAATTTAGCCAAAGTGCAGAAGGATGATCTGGCCACACTGTGGACCCTTGAGAAGTCAGATGTTATTTATAGGGACAGTGACTTATTCTCCAAAACAATTCTAAAGTCCTGACCTGAATTCCATGAAAACCTCCAGTTCAACTTCCAATTTGAAGTTACAAAAATAAGCATGGATCCTTCAGGAATTTAGATTTGATGTGAAGTATATCCAAAGACCTGCCAACAGATGTTACAGCATCTTAGAAATGTTAAAGACTTGTGCCTGCTGACAGAAGTGTTAAGTAGAATCAGTGTTCAGGATTTTTTTTAAGCTTTTATTTATTTTAGAGGGAGAGAGTGAGCATGAGAGGAGGGGCAGAGGGAGAGAGAGAACCTCAAGCAGACTCCATGCTGACCACAAGGCCCAGTGTAGGGCTCAATCCCATGACCCCAAGATCATGACTTGAGCTGAAACCAAGAGTCTGATGCTTAACTAACTGAGTCACCCAGGCACTCATGATTTTCTTTTAAGCCAGGATGAAGGGATTATGCTTGTCCTGGGGTGACCTTCCTGAGTCTCTTCTGTTCCTCACAAGAGACAATAATCATATTGATTCTAACAACAAACCAACAATAAAGCTCACATTTCTTGAGCACTTACTATGTACAACAATCCTGTAGACCTATTATTACCCCGTCTTAGATATGAGGAAACTGAATCTAAAGAAGTCAAGTCATTACCAATGTCCTACAAAGGAAGGAGTGAAGATGGGTCTAACTACAAAATCAAATTCTAAATTTTTTTTAAATTTTTATTTATTTATGATAGGCACACAGTGAGAGAGAGAGAGGCAGGGAGAAGCAGGCTCCATGCATGGGAGCCTGACGTGGGATTCGATCCTGGATCTCCAGGATCGCGCCCTGGGCCAAAGGCAGGCGCTAAACCGCTGCGCTACCCAGGGATCCCCAAAATCAAATTCTAAACCACAGATCTGCAAACTATGGCCTGAGGGCAAAATCACATCTGTCACCTGTTTTTGTAAATAAAGTTTTATTGGAACATACCCACACCCATTTATTTACGTACCACGTATGGCTGCTTTCACACTCAAGGCAGAGCTGAGTAGTTGCAACAGAAACCATATGGCCCACAGAGCCTAAAATATTTATGTGGCCTTTACAGAAAAAGTTTGCCAACTCCCGTTCTAGATCACACATTACACTGGAACGTTACCTCATAATGCATTCTCCTACTCCTTCACTCCACGTCCACAAGTTAGAACTTATTCCAGAGCACTGAATAAAAGATCCAGGATCCTTCCACTTCCCAGATGCCTCCCACTCCCATACTTAGTGTGGCAAGACCCCCGGCAACCTTCCTCTTTGGCCTGCTCTGTGTTGAGAGGAGGGTAGGGTGAGGACTCCATTACTGCAGGCAGGATCCCTGGTGCCTTTTGCCTCCAGGACCAGTTCCACACATGAGAGAATGAGCCAGAGCTCACTGGGGGACCACTCACTCCAGGCATGGTTTTTTGAGAAGCATGAATGCTATTTATGAGACCATTTACTCTTCTAGCCAACCATAAAGTCCTGACTTCTAGGAGTTCTATGAAACACCCTTAGCATGATTTCTATTACATGAAGACTTTCCATGGGGGGGTCAGGGGGTGGGCCTCCTAGAAAGTCCTAGGAGGTCTACTCAGCCAGAGGGAATTAGAATGAGGATGGAAGGGCAGGGGTGCTTCTGACTATCTTGTAGCCCTTCCCTGAAGCCAGTGTAGGAATAGAAGCAAAGGGAAGATGGGAGTCGGAGTCAGAAGTCAGTCCTTCCTCTCACTGGCTGATAACTATACCCACAACCCATGCTAGCCTTAGTTGCCCTACCTGGTTCCTTCACTCCAGCTTCCACTCCTCTCTGATTTTTAAAAGGTTATCTTTGCATCATTTGTTTTCCACTTACCATCCTTGCTGTTTGTTAAGGGATACACATTAAGTGTCTGTTCCACTTACCTAGTTCTGAATTCTTGAGCCCTGCCACCTTGTTTTCATTGTTAGAGCTTTGTAACACATTATTGTATCTGGTGTTTCGAGTCCGTTGTTAGGACTCCTTTCCCACATTGTCCTCACTGGACCACAAAATTATTTTCTTAGGGTAGTAAACAATGTAAATTCCATGTGTTAATCTGTAGGCTAATCTTGGAAGAATTTAAATCTCTTTAGGCTCCTATCCAGGCAATTGATACATCTGTTTATCTAAACCATCTGCATTGCTCAGTAAATTTTTATTTTTGTTTTTTAGAGAGACAGAGTGGGCATGCACACACGTGTGCATGAGTGAGGGAGGAACAGAGAGAGTGGGAGGGAGACTCTTAAGCAGACTCCATGCTAAGTGTGGATGGAGCCTGATGCAAGGATCGATCTTAGCACCGTGAAATCATGACCTGAGCCAAAATCAAGAGTTGGCTGTTAACTGACTGAGCCACCAGGAGCCCCTCAGTAAATTTTTATAGTTTTGTTCATACACTTCTTCTCTTACAGTCTGGTTATTTTGTTGTTGTTGTTGATATTGCAAATAAGACATTTAATAATAGCTTTCTTATTGGTTATTGATTTTTAAATGTCTATGTGAGATCCAGCCATGTTCCTGAACCATCCTATTGACAATGTTCTAGTTCTCATGATACATCACTTATGAATGATATATTGGTCTCTTTCTTTCTCATGGTTGTACTTCTTATCTCTGTAATATCATATAGTTATTGACCAAACATTTCACAACACATGAGTGTATGGGTCTGCTCAGGCTGCCATAACAAAGTACCACAGACTGGGTGGGTCAAACAACAGAAATTTATTTTCTCAGAATTCTGGAAGCTAAAAGTCCAACATCAAAGTGTCAATAGGGTTGGTTTCTTCGTAGGGCCATTAGAGGAAGATCTATTCCAGGCTTTTTTCCTTGGCCTGCAGATGGCCACCTTCCCTGTGTCTTCTATGTCCATTTCCTCTTCTCACAAGGACATTGGTCACACTGGATGGGGGCCCATCCTAGTGACCTCATATTCACTTAATTACCTCTCTAAAGACTCTCTTCCCAAACACAGTCCCATTCTGAGGTTCCGGGGGTCAGGAACTCACCATATAAATTGGGGGGGGGGTGGAATTCAGCCCCTAACAGTAAACATCATCATCTCTAATGAGAACGCATCTGATAATATTTCCTCGGCAAGTCTTGATGGGTACTTTGTTCAAAAGAGATAATTTTATCATGCTTCTATTTCTCCATTTTCAAAGAGCTTTTTATCAAAAATGAATCTCAGGTTCTACTGAACGCCTTTTTGGTATCTATTGACATATCATACGAGGTATCTTTTTTTTTACTTATTTCTCTGATGTATTAATATATTCCTTGTTATTAGATAGTCCTGGATCAACAGAACATGAAAAGAAATCCTACAAATCAATAGGAAAAGGATTTTTTAATCTAGTATAAATTAGACAACAGGTGTAAAGAGACAATTCAGAGAAAAGGAAACACTCTTGATCAATGAACACTGGAAAAATCAGGAAGACACAAATTAAAACAGAAATAAATCCATCCCACACAAGACTTAGCAAGGCTGTGGGAAACAGAATTCTCACACCCAGCAGATAAGAGAGTAAACTATAACCTTATTCACACTGCATGTGGGGAAAAGTATGTACTGTTGTGGTAGCATTGTTTGTAACAGCTACTAAAATAAGGGAAAAGACCTAAATGTCCATGTGTAGAAAATAAAAGATAAATAGGTGTGACTGGGTGGCTCAGTCAGTCAGTTGAGCTGCCTTCAGCTCAAGTCATGATCCCAGGTTCCTAGGGATCAAGCCTCACATTTGCAATGGGCTGTCTGCTTCTCCCTCTCCCTCTGCCCGCCGCCCCCCGCCCCGCCCCACTTGTGCTCTCTCACTGTCTCTCAAATAAACGAAATCTTTTTAAAACAAAATGAAAGAGGGACTCCTGGGTGGTTCAGCAGTTGAGTGTTTGGCTCAGGGCATGATCCTGGAGTCACAGGATGGAGTCCCGCATCGGGCTCCATGCATGGAGCCTGCTTCTCCCTCTGCCTGTGTCTCCACCTCTCTCAGTCTGTGTCTCTCATGAATAAATAAAATCTTTAAAATAAATAAATAAAGGAAAATGAAAGACAAATAAAATATAGGGCATTTGTATAATGAACAAGCTAGATCTACTTGTATCAACATGGATAAATCCTGAGAACATAATGCCAGGGGGAGGGGGAAAAATCAAGTTCCAGAGGGACACATTTAGAATAAAGCCAGTTATGAAACTTTAAGGACATACAAAATTATATGTAGCTGATTATTTATGGAAACATAAAAATTGTAGGGGTACAAAACATAGATTAGAAGGCTAAATACCAACTTCAAAATAGTTGTTTTTGCAAGGGATGGGGGATGGAAGAAAGGAAGGTGAGCAGAGAATGAAATCCAGGAGGAGTGCCAAAAAAGGTGCCTCAACTAATCTTATGAGATTTTCTTTTATTTCTTTTTTAATAAAATTGATCTGAAAAACAAAAGTCTTTGCATTCTGGGGCTAAATCCTACTTGGTCATGGTGAATGATTCTATTAATGTATTATTGAATTCTGTTTGCTATTATTTTATTTATAGTTTTTCATCTAGTGCCTTGGTCTTCTGTCCCCACCCCCACCCCCACCCCACACACACACACACACCACTATAGTCTTCAAGATTGGATTTCAGGGTTGTTCCATCCTCATAAAATGAATTAGAGAGTTTTCCATGCTTTTCTATAATCTGGAACCGTTAGTCAAGTATAGGAAAAATCTGCTACTGGAAAATTTGGGGAAAAAAAACACATTAGAAAAATCTCTGTTCAAGGAGGCTATTTTAGAGCTACCATTTAGTAACACTTTAACTTTTTAATTTTTATATGGTGATTTTTCTCTTCACATATACTTTTTCATGAGTCCATTTCTGTCGTTGAGACTGCACAAAAAATCTGCATCACTAGGATTTTTTCATTTCTTTACAAAGACTTATGCATAGTAATATCTTGGGTTTTAATCTCCCACATGCCTTTTTGAGTTCCTCATTTATAATTTTGTTTTGTTTTTCCTCCCTTCAGTCAATATGCCAGAGGTTTATCTGTATTATTGGTTTTCTTCCAAGAACCACTTCTTGGATGCATTTATTATATCTTGAGCTTTTCTGTTTTTGAATCCATGGATTTCTGCTTTGTTCTTGAAAAGATTTATTATTTTTTTACTTCCTGAAATTTTTTTTTCTAATTTTCATACTTCTTGATTTTTAAAGCTAACTTCATTCATTTTTATTTTCAACAATAAAAAGCAATTTAAGGGCTTTGGCTATATCCTGTAAGTTTTCATATGCATGAGTCACATTGTCATTATTCTCTAAGTGATCTTTGATTATATATTTTATTTTTCCTTTGACTCAATAATTACTTGGGAGATTGTTCTTTTTTCTTTATTTCCACATAGTAATAGCTGTTCAGTACCAATGTGAAAAACACAAAGTACAAGAGCAAGGCCAATGATGTGCCTACCACAGTGCCCAATATTCCATAAACATTTGCTCGATAGATGCACTGGCTGGCCATGACGCAAACATGAAGCCTAGAACCCTGAAAAATAAAATGACTTCAACCCTAGTTATGTCCCAAAAGTGGAAATAATAACAACAAAATAAAAGGAAAAGAAGCAGAGTTGAAGCCACCTGCCCTTTAGCCCATCACACAGTTTGAATATTAGGCTCTACATATGGTCAATAGATAACCTTAACCCACAACAGGAGCATCACACAACCAAATGAGGCCACTCAGACCTAATGAAGGCTAAAGATCTTTTGGCAACCAGGGCCTGACCTCAGCCTCTCTCCATCTGCAAGATAGCATATTTGCTGAAACATAACATGCATGCCCCTACATGACCTAGTGTATCCATTCTTCAGATGGAAGGTCCATCATAACCAGGGTCAGTGGATGATACCATCCCCTTGTGGCAGAGTATGGCAGCACAAACATCACAACCAAAACTGGCCAAGAAGAGCTTTTACCAACCGCATATGAAATAGACCCTTGATAGACTACAGATCCCTACCAACCCCCCACCTCCATCACACCTACCTGAAGATTTAAGATGGCACTCTGTTGGAAGTCCAAAGTCCATCTGTTGTTATTTGTTTCAGGGACACAGATATACCTTTTGCTTTTTAAAATATGCTTCACTAAATTTTCCTCTCAAACTATAAAAGCAACATATATTCAACATGAGCCCTTCCCTTCAAAATAACTAATGTCAACTATTTGGTATGTATCATTCACATGAATAGATTTTCTTTTTTGTCAAAAATTATATCATCCTATACAAATTTGCTTTCCTTAACAAGACATTCTAGGTATATTTCTATGTTTTTCCCCAATAGCTGCATAAAACTCCAGAGTATGAAATAATCTAATTAAAAAAAAAGAAATAATCTAATTTACTCAATAATTTCCTATTTTTGTATATTTGGACTGTCTCCAGATTTTTGCAAGTATCTGATATGTTGTAATAAATATTTTTCTATTGATCTGGTATTTTTATTTGTTTACCCAAAGTGAAAAGCTAGGTCAAAGAGATGTCTGTTTTGAATTTCAGTAGCTACTTCCAGATTTTTGTTTAACCAATAGCCTAACTTAAACAAATCACATATTACTTTAAATGGTTAAAACAATTCTTACTCATGCCAGCAAAGTATAAGAGTCCTTATTTCCCCCACATAGTCAGAAGTCATGGATTATGAATCATTTCCACTTTGGCCAACCTAATGAATTTTTAACATGATCTTACTGTCTTTTTATTTACATTTTCCTTATTCCGTAAGAATGAACATAATTTAATTTGCTTATTGGCCATTTGCATTTTCTCTCCTGAAAACTGCCCACTCCTGTTTTTGCCTATTTTTTCTTTTTCTTTTTAAAAGATTTTATTTATTTATTCATGAGAAACAGAGAGAGAGAGAGGCAGAGACATAGGCAGAGGGAGAAGCAGGCTTCATGCGGGGAGTCCAATGTGGCACTTGATCCCGGAACCCCAGGATCATGCCCTGAGCCGAAGGCAGACGCTCAACCACTGAGCCACCCAGGTGTCCCAGGATTTCTCTTTTAGATTGCATGCTCTCTGGAAAACTCCTGAGGGACGCCTGGGTGGCTCAGTCAATTAAGCGTCTGCCTTCGGCTGAGGTCATGATGCTGAGGTCCTGGGATCAAGCCCTGCATTGGGCTCCCTGCTGAGCAGGGAGCCTGCTTCTCCCTCTCCCTCTGCCTGATATTCCCCCTGCTTGTGTTCTCTGTGTGTCAAATAAATAAATAAAATCTTTTTTAAAAAGAAGAAAGAAAGAAAAGAAAACTCTTGGAGCTACAACAAAATATCTATTTGTAGCAAAACGTTGCAATATCTGTAGCTATATGTCCATAACAGACAGTTTCTGAATTATAACCATTCAACTTACAATTTTTTGAATTTACAATGGTGCAAAAGCAATACTCATTCAATAAAAACCTTTCTTGGAATTTTGAATTTGGATCTTTTTCCAAGCTAGCAATATGCAGCTGGATCCTCTCTCATGATGCTAGGCAGTAGCAGCCACAGCTCCCATTCAACTACGCGATCACGAGAGTCAACAGCCATTCTGTACCTGTACAATCATTCTGTTTTTCACTTCCAGTAGAGTATACAATCAATACATGAGATATTCAACAGTTTACTATAAAATGGGCTTTGTGTTGGATGACTTTTTAATGTTTCTAGTTTTTATTTATTCATTTTTTAAGATTTTATTTATTCATGAGAGACACACAGAGAGAGGCAGAGACACAGGCAGAGAGAGAAGCAGGCTCCATGCAGGGAGCCTGACGTAGGACTCGATCCTGGAACCCCAAGATCATGCCCTGAGCCAAAGGCAGATGCCCAACAACTGAGCCATCCTGGCACCCCTCAAGTTTTTATTTAAATTCTAGTTAGTTGACATATAGTGTAATATTAGTTTCAGGAGTAGTATTTAGTGATTCATCATTTAAATATAATACCCAGTGCTTATCACAAGTGCCCACCTTAATCCCCATCACCTATCTAGCTTATCCTCCACCCACCTCCCTCCAAGCAACCCTGTTTGTTCTTAATAGTTAATATGGTCTGCTTTCCTCTTTTTTTCTTTCCCTTATGTTCATGTTTCATTTCTTAAATTTCACATAAGTGAAATCACATGGTATTTCTCTTTGACTTATTTCACTTAGCATAATACACTCTAGCTCCATCCACATTGTTGCAAATGGCAAGATTTCATTCCTTTTGTGGCTGAATAATATTCCATTGTATCTTTTTTATTCACTCATCAGTTGATGGACATTTGGGCTCTTTCTATAACTTGGCTATTATTGATAATGCTGCTATAAACATTGGGATGCATATGCCCCTTCAAATCAGTATTTTTGTATCTCTTGGGTAAATATCTAATAGCACAATTGCTGGATTATAGGGTAGCTCTATTTTTAACATTTTGAGGAACCTCCATACTGTTCTCCAGAATGGCTACACCAGTTGCATTCCCACCAACAGAGTAAGAGGCTTCCCCTTTCTCTGCATCCTTTTCAACATCTGTTGTTTCCTGTGTTGTTAATTGTAGCCATTCTGACAAATGTAAGCTGGTATCATTATAGTTTTGATTTATATTTCTCTGATGATGAGTGATGTTGAGCATCTTTTTATGTGTTTGTTAGCCATCTGGATGTCTTCTTTGGAAAAATGTCTATTCATGTCTTCTGCCCATTTCTTAACTGGATTATTTGTTTTTTGGGGTGTTGAGCTTGATAAGTTTTTTATAGATTCTGGATACTAACCCTTTATCAAATATGTAATTTGTAAATATCTTCTCCCATTCTAAAGGTTGCCTTTTAATTTTGTTGATAATTTCCTTAACTGTGCAAAAGCTTTTTATCTTGATGACTTTACCCAACTGTCAGCTAATGAAAGTGTTCTGAGCATATTTTTAGGCAGGCTAGGTTAAGCTATGGTATCTAGTAGGTTAGGTGTATTAATGTGTATTGAATTATATTTTTAACTTACAACAGGTTTATAGGAACATAACCCCATCCTAAGTCAAGGAAGATCTATACTTTCTAAATGTGTAAAAATAGAAAATGCAAGCTTCTTAAAACTCCTCCTAGATGTCTGCTTTAATCACAATTCGGACTTCCCTCACTACCCCCGTTTTCTGTCTGTAACACCTTTCTATAAGAATTCTCATCTTTTTACTTTATTTATTTTAATAGAACTTTCTGCCTCCTGGGCATAAAACTCTTTAAAGTGCACATTTGGTTCAGAGTGGTTGTGTGTGTGTGTGTGTGTGTGTGTGTTTTCCAAGAGAAGTTTCAAAACCTTCATTTTGCATTCAGGAATAAATGAGAAGTGGTGTTATTTATAATTGGCTCCTTCTAATTCAGACTAAATGTAGATTAATCCTAATTGATAACACATAAAATTTAATTAAACCTTAATAAAGAACCTGAGAAAGAGTTCTCAAAAGATAATATCAATGGTAATGTTGGATGCTGCACACTGCAGTACTTGAGATAAAACACAATTCGTAGGAGTATTTTCAGGGCTTTGTGCAAGTCCAGATATGGGTCATTATCTCAAATAGGACATTCATTAAAACTGTGGATAAATCTGAGAGATGGTGTTCTTCGTGCAGCTCACCGATAAGAAGTTTGGGCTGAAAGAACCCCCAGTGACCTCCTCAACCCTCCTTCTTCTCCCCAGCCTGTTGGTCAGATAGCTGCTCAGCTCCCTGACCATGGAGCCACCTCAAATCATTGCCAGGAGCTACCATCCCAGCCCACGATGCATCAGACAAATCCCAAACGACTGAATATCTCATTGTGGAAATCCAATTAACAATGCTACATAAACATCACCCCTCTGATCGATGTTCCCATCAGAGAAACATTTTCATTTCATGTATTCACGAATATTTTTATGTGTTCAGGAGTGATTGAGGACTGATCTTCCATGGTCAATCACACCAGCATCTAATTACGTAAAACACGAATAGACAGCCCAGGCAGAGGGGAGACCAGGCCCACAGGAACAGGACATCTGCCTTAGAGATGGGAGCATACACTCCAGCTGCTGGCAAAGCTAAATAAAAGAAGCAAAACCAGATGCCTCCAAGGGCCAAAAGGTAACCTAAGTGAGGACAGTGGGTTGGGTTGGCACTACAGCAAACTGGAAAGAGTCTGCCTGGCCCAAAGGGGGCGACCATTTCTCCATTCTACCCAAACCTTCCATTAGAGACTGTGGATCTAACGTTACGAGATCATTTTAGTCTTCATTAGAACCTTTAAATTTCGATTGTAATCTTAAAAATAAAATCATATTTTTGAGCTAGTAGCAAATCTTTTTAAATTTTTAAATACTCTGCAGGCCTTGTGATTCCTCATGTATAAGTTGACTAGGTCTTTTTTTTTTAAGATTTTATTTATTTATTCATGAGATACACAGAAAGAGGCAGAGACATAGGCAGAGGGAGAAGCAGACTCCCTGCAGGGAGCCCGATGTGGGACTCGATCCCAGGATTCTGGGATCACGCTCTGAGCCAAAGGCAGAAGCTCAACCACTAAGCCACCCATGTGTCCCAGATTCTAAATCTTTAAAGTTTCTTCCCTTTGGTTCTCTCTCTCTCTCTTTTTTTTTTTTTTTTTTCCTTTTTTGAGAGAGAAAGAGCACGCACATGGGGAGGAGTGGCGGGATGGGGGATAGGTAAAGAGAGAATCTCAAGCAGGCTCCATGCTCAGCACAGAGCCCAACACAGGGCTCAATCTCACAACCCTGAGATCATGACCTGAGCTGAAACCAAGAGTTGTTTGCCTAACTGACTGAGCCACCCAGGTGCCTCCTTTTGGTTCATTCTTTAACAAATATTTAATGTTCTTTTGAGCATTCTAGAAAGAAGGAACAGCCCATGCAAAGTGCCCAAGAGGAGTATGCCCAGTATGTTCAAGAAACAGCAAGGGGGTGCCTGGCTGGCTCAGTCAGTAGAGCATGAGACTCTTGATCTCAGGGTCCTGAGTTTGAGCCCCATGTTAGACGTAGAGCTCACTTAAAATAAAAAAATCAAAGTATAAAATTAAAAAAAGAAACAGCAAATAAACTAGTGTGACTGGAACAGAATGAATGAGGGAGAGAGTAGAAAGTGAGGAGAGAAAGGAACGGGAGAGGGAGCAGATCACATTGAGAGAAACCTGAGCCCCTCAGTCACTGGAATGACTTTGGTTTTAAGTCTAGGGGAGATGGCGAACCACTGGAAGGTTTTAAGCAGAGAAGAGACATGGGCAGACTTGTGTTTTTACCAAGATCCTTCTGGCTGCTGTGTTGAGAAGACCGCTGGAAATACAGAAGCAGGGAGACCAGCCAGGAGGCTGTAGCAGTATCTAGGAGTGAGAGGTCAGTGTCTCAGACAAGAGTAGTAGCAGTGGAAGGGATAAAGAAGTAGCCAGTTTCTATTTTAAAGGTAAAGCCAACAAGAATACCTAATGCACTGGTTGTGGGGAGTAAGAAAAACAGAAGATTCAAGGACAATTCCAAGCTTTTAGCTGGACTATTTGGAAAGATGACAGGTATCAATATATACTTCCCAGCCCAGATGATTTCAAGCAGCCAGGACACCACATTTATCATCTCCTGTCCAAAAATAATAATGATGTTAAATAGTATTATCTTTTTATTGAGCTCTTACTATATGGCCACACATTTTCTATGCATTATTGCATTCAATCCTAAATACACTCTATGAGTTAGATCATGTTATTTAGTGCCATTTTCTCGATGAGTACAGTGAGGTTCAGAGAAGTTAAACAAGTTGTCAAGTTCACAAAGCTAGTCACAGAGCCAGGATTTAAACCCAGGGCCCTACAACTGCAAGCCCATGACTATGACCATCATGGTATCTGCAAATCTACGTTTCTATGGTTATCTCCCATATGTCAAGGACAGGCTAGGTCCTGTCACGTATGTGATTTTACTTAATCTCTCCAACAATCATATGAAGCAGGTCCTCATGTTCCCATTTTCAAATGGAAGCCAACTGAAATACCTACCCAAGCCCTATTTCCCTTATTCAGAAATCTTTATTCTCCAGGAAAATACAATAAGGCAAATGGCATCTTCCCACCTAGCCCAACACTGGCTTGGGTAGAACAACTGAGTAAACTGGAGGAGATATAAAGAGGCAAAGATAGTCTCCTCTGTTAGGGAGTGTGACTCTCCCTGAGAAGATGATCAGTTACCCAAGGCCAGTCAAATGACACTAAGTCTCAGTATGTGCCTGCCTTCAGCAGGTAGCCTCACATAGCACAGGGAGGGCTTACTCTTTATCAGGCTTTGAGAATAGAAAGATGGACAGGAGGAAGCTCCTACACAATCTAAGGGCAATTAAGAATTTCGGAGGCATATGCATTTCTGTAAATGATGTGCAAAGCTTATTTAAATGCATCATAACTGCCACTGAGCCGAGTGTCTATTCCCAGTTCTTTCCCTTAAATGTTAAAGACTAAAGACAGCACTTACCATCTGCTATAGCTTGAGATCGGCTCCTTCCCCCAGGGTCTCCTGACATGGCAAGGCCTGGCTGGCAGCCCCACCTGACACAGCCCACCAGCAACATCTAGAAGCAATCAGAACATCTGCTGGCCTTTTCTCTGCAATATGCAGCTGCTGGAGACTTGTAACCCTTGGCTCTAAGGTCACTTTTGCCCATGGACAATAAGGAATCCAGATCCGAGGGCATTTAGCTCAGTTCTCATCCAGTCTGGGTCCTTGGACTTCTGGCTATTTATTCAGTAAATGTTTACTAAGCACCTGCTAAGCGTCAGGTATGATTATAAATGATACCATGGTAAACGAGAGATGCAGGCGCTTCCTTGATGGAAAAAAAATCTAGAAGGGAAACTTTGAATATGTTCAGTGGATATTGGGACGATGTACAGAGTATTTCAGAAACATTTAATAGGTAGATACCAACGTGGGATGTCCTGGAATGAGTGAACTTTGAGCTATGAAATGAAGCAGGCATTAGGTTGGTGAAGGCAGGGACTGGTGAATCATTCCAGGCAGAGAGAACAGTGTGAGGAAAGGTCTTAAGTCTGGACAGAGCACACGATTTTTGAAGAAAAGAAAGGACTATAGAACAGTGGGAAAGAGTGATATAAAATAAAGCAAAGATACCAGATCATTTAAGGCCTGATCACCATAAAGAGCTCTTTTTATCTCCTGAAGGCAGTGGGGAGCCATTAAAGGGTTTAAGCAATTGAGTGGCTTGATGAGATTTATATTGTTAAAAGATCATTCTGATGGCTGTGAGGAAATTGATGGAAGGAAACAAGAGAATAAGGAGGAGAGGAGTCCAGGCCATTGCAGTGGTCCAGGTGAGAGAGGATGGTGCCAGAAGCCAAAAAGGTAGCAGTGGAAATGAAGAGGATGGGGTCTAGGTCTATTTTTGGAAGACACGACAAAACATAGTGGAGACTGTATGAAGTATGAGAAAAGGTAGAGTTGAGGCTGATTCTACCTTTTAGGAATGATGGTGCTATTTGTGGTATGGGGAAAGGTGAAAGAGGGGTAAGTTTGGGGAGTAGGGGTGATGAATTCATTTCTAGACATTCTGAATCGGAGAGGACTAAAAGAGCAAGAGAATATAAATGTCCAGAAAGAAAACCTAGCCAGCCTCCTATACTGGTTGGTTGGTTGGTTGTTCTGACTCTTATGTAAAGATGGCATAGCCAGAAAAGAAAAACTTCCATCCTGTGAGTCCTGCTTGGTTTATGCTGTTGCTTTTGCAAATAAAAACCTACAAACATCCAGTGATGTTTCAGCACCCATCATGCAACACCTTGGACAGATCCCTGGCTGCCCTCCCCACAAATCTAGGCTTAAATCATTCTACTATGCATCTTGGTCTATCCTGTCCCTCACTACCCCACTGACCTCCTCAAACACTACTTTCTGTGTGTCAATTCATCTCTCCCCCTTACTTATGGCTTAGAATCCAAACAGCATAACCTTGAATTTAAAGTCTTCCACTAGGGGATCCCTGGGTGGCTCAGTGGTTTAACACCTGCCTTTGGCCCAGGGCATGATCCTGGAGTCCTGGGATTGAGTCCCACATTGGGCTCCCTGCATGGAGCCTGCTTCTCTCTCTCTCTGTCTCTGTCTCTGTCTCTGTCTCTGTGTGTGTGTGTGTGTCTCATGAATAAATAAAACCTTTTAAAAAAAAAAAAAAAGTCTTCCACTATCTGACTCCTGATGTGAGATGCCATGAGAGAAGTCTACAGAAAAGTAGGGTCTGGAGACAGTGAAGATCTTCCCAGCATCTGACAGGGGGTAGAGGACAGAACACCAAACCAGGGAAAGCATGAAGGGAGAGAGAGAGATACAAGAAATCTGACTGAGAAATTAATGACACACAATGGATCCTTCCAAAAGCTAAAGTTTGCTTAGGAGATTAAGACCAGGGTGAGCCCTGCGGGACATGAAGCAAGAGACTAGAAAAAACAACCAGGGAAGATCATGGGAGGAAGAGTAGCTGCAAGAGAGGGCTCTTGATAGAGCTTGCAGCAGCACCAAAGAACAACGTATGTTTAAAATGCTGTGTGAGTGGAAGGATGCAGCTTGGTAGTGCATAAAAACACTCCAGTAATGGTATTGATTTAGGTCCACAAGTTCTAATTAGGAGATAAAAGGAAAAGCAAGAGCATAAGGTAATTCTTTGTGTGCCCACATCACATAATGATCACAATGCACTCTGCTTTGAGAGGGGAGAAAAGGAAAATTTGTGGTACAGAAGGCATAGTAAGGTCTAATGTTTGCACGGAAAATTTAAAGTCTGGCAGGACATACTGTAAACCATTAGCAGCAGTACTCTCTGAGAGGTAGAATCATTGTGAGATTCCACTTTCTCTGTATTCTAGATCACTGTTTGGCCAGTGTGCACAAGTGCAGCTGTGTGGATTGCTAAAATACTTCTGATTGGTTGGAAAAAAGTCACTCTCCCAACACCCTGCCCTCAAGAACCTTCCCCAATCTACCCATGATCCAGCAGTGAAAGGTTAACACCAAGTACAGCTGGGAGTGGCCAGGTCCCCTCCAAGGCCAGTGTCCATTCTGATGGATAATTTTTAAAATATGTATTGTTTGCCCCCCCCCAAAAAAAGTTCATTTTTTCAAAAGTGTGGTATTGACTCCAATCAGAATTGCGCAATGACTATGATGCTGGAAGACTTTTAGAACATTGGTTTGCAGTTTTTATTGTGGTCACTACTCACAAGTCAAATGACATCTACCTAAAGGGCTTACTTTTATATAGGATTACCCAAATTCTAAAAATTATTTTTAAAAAAATTTTTAAACAAATTGTCCTGCAGAGACTTTGTTTCTTCTTCTTTCTACTTCACCCGGATGTAGCTGCCAAAATAAGAGTCCTGGCCAGGACTCTGCCTAATGCTGTGTCACAGCCCAAGTGAAGGCTGCTCCTTCCTGAAAACCTGTGTCAGCTCCCTTTTCCCTCTTCACTTTATTCTTGGCCTCTGTTCCTTAATATTTCTTATTATTATGTTCTGTCACTCGGACAGCTTCGTAAGCACTCTGAAGACATATAATTTGGCAGATTTTTTTGTCCTCGCTCTACTTAACCTACTGCCTGGGTTGTGGAGACTTTCAAGGATATTTATTGTTATTGATACTGAAACGTGTTATTTGCAAAGTGATCCTCTTCCCTGGTTTCTGCCAGAACTGTCCCTGCAGGGTTAGTGCAGTGGAGGATACAAAGCCTGTCGTCAGAGGCTTAAATGTGATGGGGTGGGAAATATTCCCCCTTCTGAAGGAGCAGAAATCATTTGTCTGCCTGCCTGTCCCAACGGGTATTGCTTTTACAATCCTCTCTTATCTTTAATATCCTTTTCTACTCATCCCATTATCTGGTAACAAATATCATTCTCTTTTCTCTCAGGATGGTTGTTACAGGACAAAAGTTACTTACCTATCCTCTATGTTTGATGCTGGATGTTAGGAGTCATTGCTTTTATCAGCATCTCTGTGTCAGGAGGTCAAGAAACCCTAAACCAGATGAAGATGTTTCAGTGCCTGGCTGATCAGTCAGTGTGTGGTTAATAAGGGTAATCCATGCAGGTGTAATAAGCAAATTCTCAAATTCCAGTGGTTTGGCATAATACGAGCTTATTTCTCATTCACATCAAAGCCCAGTGGGTGTTTCTGGTCAGCAGGCAACTTTTTTCCATGCAGTGACCCAGGGGCCCAGGCTCCTTCCATCTTATAATTCCACTTTCCCCCAAGGCTTCAGATTATCTGCACTCAGCAAAGAAAGAAGAGCAATGGAAAAGGTACTCACTTCTTCAAAGATCCTGACCCAGAAGTTACATGTCACTTCCACTCATGCTCCCTTGGTAAAGGCTAATCAATGACCACATGTTGATGCAAGGGGAGGTGGGCCTGTGGTCCCTGGTCCCAGGTCCCAGGAGCAACTCCATGCCATCAAAAGGGGATCATTAGGTCTTGGTGAATAGCTAGCCATCTGCCATAGAAAATGAATTTTCAAAGGCTTAGAAAATCATCCAATGAGACTCTTAACACCATCTCCAAATGGAGGCAAAGGAAGCATTTTCAGGGTTATTCTCTTCAAGTCCCTTAAGAACACTCCCGTTACTAGCCACAAGATATGAGTTTTCATGGAAATGGGGGAAGTTTTGAACTGGGAGGGGATTATGCAATGTGACAACCCATATAAACCTAGGCTTATAGCATTGTAGGACCTACTTCTGTAAAGCGTGTGGGAATCAGGAAGTCAAAAAAAAAAATCCTGCAATTCTTTGAACCAAACTGGTCTCCTTTTGGAGTTACCACTGCCCGCCAGAGCATCCCCACATTGTCACCATCCATACATCCAAACCTTGAGGCAAAACTCAAGCCCACGAGAGAAACCTGAAGTAAACTCACAGAACACGTGTCTAATAAAGCTATTTCTTTCAAGAATGTAAGCAACTGCTACTGGTCCATAATGAACATTTTTATTTTTAAAGAATTTTCTTTCATAGGGAAGAAATGTAATTCATTCTTTTCCCAAAAATAATAAAGAAAATTGCTACTGAGAACAGTTTGGCATTTGAAACCTAGTGGGAGATTTCTCCAGCAGATGGTTTTGTGGCAAAAAGCTTTTAAGAATTTCTAACTGCTAGCAAAAAATATATGAGAGAGAGAAAGGGTGAGAGAGAGAGGAAGGGAGGGAGAGAAAGACGGAGGAAGGAAGAGGGAAGGAGAGAGGGAAAGATTGATTTGATATGATCAAGAAAAGATGTACCCAAAGAAAGCAATCCTTATTCAAGTTCTGATGACTCAAATGATCCATAGACTAGGTTGTAGATTCTAAAATCTGGCTGTGCATCAGAATAGAATGGAAAGCTTGTTTAAAATAACCATAGAATCAGAATATCTGTGGGTGGTGACCAGACATGCATATTTTTTTTAAGTTCCATAGATGATTCTGTTGAAATCCAGTGGCCCAGTCTTTTAAAAAAAAAAAAAAAAAAAAAAAAATCTGATGGTGGTTATGCAAACTGGTAGCTAAGTATTCGCTTAGCAAAAATCCTGCCTTCTTGGCCACTTGGCTGTCATTTGCTACATGTGCATGTCCACCAGCAGCAGGCTTTTCAATAGGTCCCTCGTTTTACCACACAAAGCACTTGGATAATGTTCTTAAGAACCCCATGGACAAAGATACCAAAGCAGTTAATTATTTTATTTGGAAGCAAGGGAGACAGATTTCACAGCCAATCTACCCAGCACTATCTGCAGAGAATCAGAGGTATGCCACAGCCAATGGCTCTGCCAAATACCATTGGCCACCTCCTCTCAGAAGGCAGGGGGGTATCCTGGGGGGCTTGGGCCTATCAGCTTTAATTCCCAACACAGCTGCCTGCTAGCTGAAAGCCCAGGACAAGTCCCTCTGACACAGTCTGCTTATTTATAAAACAGTAACTGGAAATTCTGACCCCTGAGTGCTGTGAACTGCAAATGGGAAAAAGGAAGAAAAACCACCTGGAAAAGAATCTGCCATTGAAAAGGAACTTGATTGATGGCACTTTTCTTACCATATTTCTTTTAACCTCTTTCTCCCTGAAAAAAAAAGAGAACCAATTATCAAAAGCCGCCAGAAGACATTCACATTCTCCCAGTATTCTATGAATTGTCTACAGAAGGGTTATCCAGGATAGAATTTGGAGACAGGTGTCTATCTCTGTTATTCTTTATGTAAGGCAGCCACCACTAAGTAGACTCTTACTTCTAGTCCCTGCTGTCACCTCAACCAGAAAGCATCGCTTGGTACCTGAGGCCATGGTAGGAAATGCCAGATATGGTTTTGCAACTATAACATGGGTTATGGGCTTGATCTCTTTGAGTCCCACATGGTCAAATACTAAATTATATGGGATTCAAATTAATCATATAGACAGTCATAAAACACCAGACTCTAAATATTATTTACCCAGCATCAAGCAGATGTTTGTTTCCAAAGCTACAATCTCCTCTAATTGGCTGACATTGTGCTGCATAAACACCAATGCAAGCTTATGTTCTCTAATGAATGACAAATGCCTAGAAGAATCCTCTGTGAATTGGCAGGCTCCCCCTCCAGCATGCAAATTACGTGGAAATTCCATCAGCACATGCAGATAAGCTGATCTGCATGATTGGCAGACTAGTGGATAAACACACCCATGGATTCATTGTCCAAATTCAATTTGGTTGGTTCATCTCTGTTTTTAGTGATCATTTGTTAATTTATTCATCCAGCCAACATTTATTGAGCAGCCATTCCACAACAGGCACTGTGTTGGGCTTTAGGAATACAAAGATGACAAAAAATATGGCCCCTCACTTCAAGTAGTCCACAATGAAAGACGGGAGACACGACTGGTAAAGAAATAAAATTAACAATGTGAGAGGTGCAAAAATCAAATGCAGGCAAGCGTCTGTGGTCATACAGAGAGGGAATAAATCAACTCTACCTAGAGGGGTTGGGGACAATTTCCCAGATATTCAAGGCAAAACTCAGAAGACAATCTTAGAGTCAGCTAGAAAGACAAAGCATAGAAAGAGAGGTCGCAGGAAAGAGAATAGCAAGGACACATGATAAAACATGGCAGGGTCTGGGAGCTGACAACGGTTTGAACTTGATGGAGCATACAGTGCAAGCAACTGTCTGCTGTTTTAGCTCCTTGAAAATGCATGCAAATACACAGCCCCTTTGAAGGGTAACATGACTGTTATCCATTGAAATTTAAAATGTGCATATCTTAGTTGTATATCAGCAAAAGATAGGGAAAAAAGTGATCCTCTATAAGAGACTAGTTAAATAAACTATGGTACATCCACAATAAAGAAATACCACACAAACTAAATACTATGTGAAAAGGCATGGGTATATGCCCTACAAACTTATAGGAGAAGATTTACAGTTATGGGAAGATCTCCAAAAGATACTGTCAAGTGAAAAAATCTTGGGATAAAAAACATAGGATGCTTCCTTTTGAGTAAAAGAGAAGATAAAATAGGAATATCTATTCTTCTTTGCTTTTTTCATAAAGAAACCTTGGAAAGATATACAAGAAACTAATAATACCTGTAAGGGTGGGGGAGGGCAGACTAGATGAGAAAAGAGGTGGGGATAAGACTCTGCAATGCAGACCCTGTAGGTCATTTTTAAATTTTCGAACCACATAAATGCATAATCTCTTAAAACGTAGGACAAAGAGTGGGGTACCTGGGTAGCTCAGTGGGTTAAGTACTCAACTCATCATTTTTGCTCTGGTCATCATCTCAGGGTCTTATGATCAAGCCCCACAATGGGCTCCTTGATCAGTGAATAGTTTGCTGGGAAGATTCTCTCCTTCTGTGTCTCCCCAACCCCCTATCTCAAATAAATCTTCTTTTTTAAAAAAAAAAAGATTTATTCATTTATTAAGAGAGCGAGATAGTGATAGAAAGAGAGAGCATTGTGCAGGGGGGAGGAGAAGAGGGAGAAGGAGAAGTGGACTCCCCATTGAGTAGAGAGCCTGATGCGGGGCTCGATCCCAGGATCCTGAGATCATGACCTGAGCCAAAGGCAGACACCCAACTGACTGAGCCACCCAGGTGCCTCAATAAATAAATCTTAAAAAAAAATAAAAAGCCAGGACCAAATTTTAAAATGTATCTGCCTCATAGTCTACCAGTTCCAGTCTTGGTATCAATCACAATCACTCACATACATGCATAAGGATATTTGTTATAGCAGTTTGGGGGGGGGGGTGAAAAAAAAAAAGAAACTGGAAACAACAAAAATGTCCATAGAAAAAGTATGTTCATACTTTGGACTATCATGCAGCAATTAAAACGATGAAGTAGATCTTTCTAGTCACATGGACAAATCCAGGACTCTCAGAAGGACAGGATACTTATTACCATAACACACATACCCCAAGTAACACCATGTTATCTAAACTGAAATAATTCACACCAATCTGTTACCGGTGCTTACTCCTGGACTTGGTCTAGAGTGGTAGTCAGTGATCATCTTCTATAAAAAGCCAGTCAAGATTTGTTTTTCCAGACTTACAGTCCTTGTTGTGCCTGATCACATATGGCAAACACAGCCACAGACAATATATAAATGAATAAGCTATGTTCCAATAAAATTTGATTTCAAAAACAGAGAGTGAGCCAGATTAGGACTATAGGCCATAGTTTGCCAACTCCTGATCGAAAGAACCAAGATAGGAGGTTTTGGATAAAGATTCTTTAATTTTTTTTTTTTACAAGGAGAATGAAAGTATCTCTTATTTATCTAACTAAAGTTAATTAAAAACAACATGAGTACATTAGTCAACGGGGGCTCCATAACAAAATACCATAGACTGGGTGGCTTGAATAACATTTATTTTCTAATGGTTCTGGAGGTTACAAGTCGAAGATCAAGGTGCCAGGGTTGGTTTTGGTGAGGACTCTGAGGACTCTCTTCCTGTCTTGTAGACTGCTGCCCTCTTGCTGTGTCTTCACATGTTTTTCCTCTGTGTGCCTGGAGGAAAAAAAAGCACTGTGGTATCTCTTCCTCTTATTACAAAGACATCAGTCCTATCAGATCAGGGATCCATCCTCATGATGTCATTTAACCCTAACTACTTCCCTAAAGGCCCTACCTCCACATACAGTCCTATTGGAGGTCAGGCCTTCAACTTACAAATTTTAAAGAGACACAATTCAATTTGTAACAGTGTGTCAAGACTCACACCCTATAGTAACAATACACACAGGTTCCTCCTCCCAGAATCCAAAAGAAATCAGTCAAGATCATGATGGGTTTTTTTTTAATATTTATTTATTTATTTATTTATTTATTTATTTATTTATTTATTTATTTATTTATTTATTCAGAGAGAGAGAGAGAGAGAGGCAGAGACACAGGCAGAGGGAGAAGCAGGCTCCATGCAGGGAGCCCAACGTGGGACTCAATCCCAGGTCTCCAAGATCACACCCTGGGCTGCAGGTGGCACTAACCCGCTGCACCACCAGGGCTGCCCAAGATCATGATGTTTCTTGACATGAGAAGGCCCAGCTAGGGATTATACTTTCCTTCCGTAACACTCTCTCCTCCTTCTCCCTGGCAGGAATATTCCTCTCCCTGAGGCAGTGCTGCTGTAAAAAGTCTTTACCAGGGATCCCTGGGTGGCTCAGTAGTTTAGCACCTGCCTTCGGCTCAGGGCGTGATCCTGGAGTCCTGGGATTGAGTCCCGCATCAGGTTCTCTGCATGGGGCCTGCTTCTGTTTCTGCCTCTCAATCTCTCTCTCTCTCTCTCTCTCTGTCTCTCATGAATAAATAATAAAATAAAATCTTTAAAAAAAAAGTCTTTACCACCACCACCACCACCACCACCCCTGACTCTGACTGTCTCTCTCTCCCCCTCTTCCCTCATCTCTGGATTCCTCCTCACTGTCAGAGGTGCTAGAAAGGCATGTGTTGAGAAAATCATGGCAATAGATCCAGATCCCCTTTGGGACTTATAGCTATATATGTCTTTATCTTCCCATATATATCTATCTAAAATAATCTATCAAGAGAGAGAAATTAGGGATCCCTGGGTGGCACAGCAGTTTAGTGCCTGCCTTTGGCCCAGGGCGCGAACCTGAAGACCCGGGATCGAATCCCACGTTGGGCTCCCGGTGCATGGAGCCTGCTTCTCCCTCTGCCTATGTCTCTGCCTCTCTCTCTCTCTCTCTCTGTGACTATCATAAATAAATAAAAATTTAAAAAAAGAGAGAGAGAAATTATAAAGAATTGGCTTATGCAATTATAAAGGCTGAGAAGTCCAGACCCAGGAGAGCCAATGGTATATTTCTAGTCTGAGTCTGAGTTCAAATGCAATTTAAGATCTATGTCTCATCTCAAAGACAGGCAGAGAGAGAATTCTTTCTTATTCAGCCTTTTATTCTCTTCAGGCCTTCAACTGATTGGATAAGGCCCACCCACACTGGGGAGGGTGATGTGCTTACTCAGTCTACTGAATCAAATGTTAATCTCACTCAGAAACTCTCTCATAGACAAATCTAGAAATAAAGGGTTTTTTTGTTTGTTTTTAAAGATTTTATTTATTCATGAGAGAGAGAGAGAGAGAGAGAGAGGCAGAGACACAGGCAGAGAGAGAAGCAGGCTCCATGTAGGGAGCCAGATGCGGGACTCGATCCCGGGTCTCCAGGATCACGCCCTAGGCTGAAAGCAGCACTAAACTGCTGAGCCACCTGGGCTGCCCTAGAAATAATGTTTAACCAAATGTTTGGTACCTTGTGGACCAGACAAATTGACACCTAAAATTAAATATCACAGCAAGTGACTAGAAACAACTCAAATGTCCACCAGTAGAAGACTGGCTAAATAAATTATGGGACAGCTAAAGGGACACTGTACAATTGTAAATTTAAAAAAGAGAAGAAAAAAATGAACTTCTCTAAATACTGCTGTGGAAAGATCAAACGTGAAAAAAGCTAAGTGCAGAATATGTGTATGATAGGATACATTTGAGGAGAAAACGAGGAAAAATTAGCATTTATATTTGTATTTTCTTATATATATGTAAAGCACCTCTGGAAGGAGTCATAAGAAACCACACTGCTCTCCTATGAAGATAGGAGCTAGGCACATACAAGCCCAAGAAGGGACGGAGAATTTTTGCAAACCCTTCATATCGTCTGGATTTTGACTCCGAAAATGTAGTATCGATCCAGAAAGATTTTAAATAACTGAGGAGGGAAAAAAAAAAAAAAAACAAGTGCTAGGCACCTCGGTAGGTACAATCTGGAAGTCATCAATACACATCCAGGCAGTAGTGAAAGCCATATAGAAAATGAGGTTGTCCAGGCAAACACGGAGAGAAGGAAAGAATGTGGAAGTCGGACCCTGAGGCACACCAGCATTTCGGGGAGGGGGACAGCAGCAGCTGTGCGGGAGCAAACAGAAAGGTAGGGAACGGGACAGTCAGGTGGCCTCGCAGGGTGTGTAACGGTCTCACGATGACGAGAAATACACAGATTTAAGCATTCGGCGGTTGGATCATTTCTGGAATGATATATTTAACCAGATAGTCTGTATTGTGTTTGTACTTTCTGTAGGAAATAGATCATGTAGTTACATCTCTTCCCTGGAATTTCTTTAGCTGCTGTCAGGGCAACCTGATTTGAGATGTAAATAAACTGCGGAGATAATGCGGGGATCTCGCAGCCTGCCCGGGACGAGGGCGGTGATGGATGGTGTGAGGGCCGCTGCATAATCTCTTCTGTTTTAATACTCGATTATCATGTCCCTCATCTTCCCCAGAAACCGACTCAACACATGAAAATTTCTTTGTTCCCTCCACAATGCTTGTATCTCCCCTGCATCTCCAGCCTCCTTTAATATTGTTCATTATTGAAATGAACACAGAAAACCAATTACCCGGGTGGCAGCAGGAGCTGGTCATGTGCCTACCCAGCCACACGGGGGGCCTGGCTCCCTGCGGAGATAAACAAGAACCCCCATGCACAGCCAAGCTCCTCACCTGTCCTCGAGCTCCTGGGAGCCACCCCACTGACACAGCCATGGGGTTTTAGACATTCCTGTTCAGCTAGTTCAGTGCATGTGTGTTGTCACCAGATGCTATGGGAGGGTGTGGCGTGTCTGATGTGCCGGACCAGGCAGTTCTGCAGGCAAAGCAGTTGTTAACACAGTGGTGAAGAGCGCAGGGTCTCAGAATACCTGAGTTCGAAGCCAGGCCCTGCCAGCAAAGCTGTTTGACTCTGGGCAAATTCTTAACTTCACAGTGCCTTAGATCCTCATTTGTGAGATGGAAATAATAATAGTGCCTAGGTATTGTGGGTTGAATTGCGCCCCCAAAAAAGTTGGGAGTCCTGACCCCTGATACTTGAGAATGTGACTTTATTTGGAAAGAGGATCTTGGCAGAGCTAATCAAATTAAGATGAGGTCCTCCTGGATTAGGGTAGTATCTCAGTGTCCTTATGAGGAGAAAGATTTGGAGCCACAGAGACAGGCACACATGGGGAAATGCCTCAAGAGGCTTCAGATGGAGCATGGCCTACCCAACCACTTGATTTCAGACTTCTAGCCTCCAGAGCTAAGAGAGAATGAATTTCTGTCATTTTAAGCTACCCAATCTGTGGCAACTTATTACAGCAGCCATAGGAAAATAATACATCCCCTCAAAGAGTTGGTATGAGGATTCATTAATTATACAAGCAATCCATTCAAAGTGCTTAGGAGAATGTCTAACACCGGTGAGTCTTATAGAAGTGCAGCGTTATTGTTATAACTAATTATTATTACTGTGGTAGCCTTGTCCCATAAGCAGGCAAGTGTCCCTCATCACACTGAGTAACAGCTGATAAATAAATAGACAGATTGGGTGCCTCCCACCTTCACAGAAACCTAGAGCTTCCAGGCTGTAAGCAAATCCTCAGTCTACCACTGGAGCAGGTGAAGAGACCAGCTTCTCCCATCTACACTGCTTGAGTCACCTTTGCAGGGGTCCTGTGACAGGGAAGATGTCCAGGGCATTTGCACAGGCTGACAACTTTTCAAAGACTAGGCTGGTTTCTGCTATCTATACTGAATCATCCTGGTGGGAAGAACCAATTTTGTAGTCAAGGTTATTGAGGCATGGGAGCAGTGTGGCTACGCATATCGATCTTGGAGTCAGACTATCTGGTTCAAATCCTGCTCGGTGACCTTCAGCAATTTGTTAACCTCTCTGAACTTCAGTTTCCTTATCTGTAAAATGGACAAAAGCTAGCATAAAGTACATAATAACATACAGGTCAATAATCTAGAAAGTGGGAAAAGGAGCAGGTTGTTCAGGATCAACACAGCCTCTCTTACACACACACACACACACACACACACACATATACAAACACACACACATGTCTGGTGACACTTCCCAGGTCATTCCTCCAGCCTAGTATAATTATCTGTTCTTTTTGTCTCTCTGTGTAGACTATGTCCTTCAAGATAAAGGATAAGTATTCTGAGCATCCCGAATATACAGAGTAGTTGTGACCAAGAACACATATTGAACAAAGTGTCTCAATCCGAGGCATTTACATTGCAGTTTTATGATTTCTACTATATCTACTTACTCCCTGAATCCTAATTTTAATAAGTTCCTTTAAATCAAGGGTCAGTAAACTGCAGGCCTAATCTGACCATACTCATTCGAGTACTATCATTCATGGCTGGGTTTTTTTTTTTTTAAATATTATTTATTTATTTATGATAGTCGCACACACACACAGAGAGAGAGAAGCAGAGACACAGGCAGAGGGAGAAGCAGGCTCCATGCACCGGGAGCCCGACGTGGGATTCGATCCCGGGTCTCCAGGATCGCGCCCTGGGCCAAAGGCAGGCACCAAACCGCTGCGCCACCCAGGGATCCCTATGGCTGGGTTTTTTTAAAGATTTTTTTATTTATTTATCCACGAGAGACACACACACAGAGAGGCAGAGACACAGGCAGAGGGAGAAGCAGGCTCCGTGCAGGGAGCCCGACGTGGGACTCGATCCCAGGACTCCAGGATCAGGCCCTGGGCTGAAGGCGGCGCTAAACTGCTGAGCCACCAGGGCTGCCCGTCTATGGCTGTTTTTGAGCTACAACGGCAGAACTGAGGAGTTGCAACAGAGGCCACGTGGCCTGCAAGACTGAAGATATTTACTATTTGGCCCTTTACAGAAAAAGTTTGTCAACCCCTGCTTTCAATCAACTCATTTTTAATTTAAGTGCATTTTTAAATAGGAAACTTCCTATAACTAATGTAACTGGAAACCAGTATTCCATGCCATACATGGAAGGCGACAATCAAATAAATATGGAACTACTGAAATAAACCACATGCCAGCTAAAAGTACTTACCATGCCTCAGGAAGCCAGGCTACAGTGCACAAAGCAGAAGGCTCCGACGGAGGTGACATGATGGACGGTGAAAACTGGGTAGACTACTCTGCAGAGGCAAAAAACAAAGTATGAGAACTAGATCTTGAAGGACAGCCATGCAATAGTGTGGAAGGAGGGAGAATATGCCAGGAAAATAGCCAAAGAAGAAATATTCAGGGCAGAAGATGAACCAGAATTTGTAAGAGCAGGAGCTCAGAGGACACACAGGCAAAGGGCCCACTGAGAAAGGTAGTGAAGACTCCTCACAGATAATCCCTCACCAAAAAAAAAAAAAAAAAAAAAAAAAAAAAAATTTTAAGATCTCAAAGTAGTAAGCATAATTTATAAACTGGATTAGAAATTAACATCTCAGCATATTTATAATGAAAACAGCTGATGCTAATGACAGCAATAACATTTAAATAGTAATCTGTTTACCTTTGGGAGATTCATATAGAACTTCAATGCTGTACTGATTGATTTAAGGACCAGGGACTGGACTGATTAACCTTCCTGAGTTTTCTGAGTTTAAAGGGTAGCTGGGTGAGGTGCAGAGGCATCCTGAGAACCTAGGAGCCGAACTAACCAGTGACTGGGAGTAATTAGAACCAGGTGGAAAAGAGGTTGCAGCGCCCAACCTGGCCATATGCTCTAGTTCTTCCTTGACGAGCACCAGACTCTTGAAAAAGCTGAAGAAAGCTATGCCCCTCCTTCCCAGAAAACTGCACAGAAATACATACACCAAAACTTTTGCATTTAAATTTTTTCAATATTGGAAATGTATTTCCTACACATGAAGAAAAATTAAAAACAATCTTTAAAAAAAAAACTCTTGGCCTCATTTTTTATAACATGCTAAGATTCAAGGTCTATTTGAGTGGTAGAGGGAATATATCTAAAATAAAACCAAAAAAAAATTTCAATTCTTCTCAGAATCTCACTTTAATGAGATTTCTGTGATTTCTTGGCCTGAATAGAAAGTTGGAATTGTGAAGTGGTCTTTGGTATCCAAATCAAATTGATTTGAATTTCAAATTTTCATTTAAATGGTACCTGTATGGGATGCTGGGGTGGCTCAGCGGTTGAGCATCTGCCTTTGGCTGAGGGGGTGATCCTGGGGTCCAAGATCGATTTCTGCATCGGGCTCCTTGTGAGGAGCCTGCTTCTCCCTCTGCCTATGTTTCTGCCTCTCTCTCTCTCTCTCTCTCTCTCTCATGAATAAATAAATAAAATCTTTAAAAAAAATAAATGGTACCTGTATGGACAAAAACCCCAAACCCCAGAAATGCAGAGGAAAAGAAAAAATTAATATTCTTATTATTGACTTTGCTGACTTAGGGTGGGGTTGTATCAATAAACACCAAATTCTCCGAAATATTTTTAACATTGAATTTATGTCAACTTTTTTCTCTCATCCTGAAGTTAGTGAGGCTAAGTGGATAAGAGCAGTCCTTATGAATCATGTTTAAATTTGAAGATGGTCTAGGGAATCTGGGTGGCTCTGTTGGTTAAGTGTCTGATTTCAGCTCAGGTCATGATCTCAGAGTCCTGGGATTGGTCTCCCTGCTCAGCAAGGCATCTGATTTCTCTCTCTCTCTCTCTCTCTCTCTCTCTCTCTGCCCCTCCCCCTGCTTGTGCTTTCTCTCTCAAAATCTTAAATAAAAAAAAAAAAAAGTTTTTTGAAGATCGTCTGAGTAACCCGTTAACCTTAGAAATCAAGCTGCCAGTTATCTTACCAGCAAAAATGGGTTTATCTGGGAATAACAAGAGAATTGCCATCTAGGACAAGCACTTCAGCAAAACCACAAGGCAAATCTGGAGAACAAAGAAGAAAAATGTACTTTTAAAGAGGAAAGAGGGGTGATCCGGATGGCTCAGCGGTTTAGCGCCGCCTTCAGCCCAGGTCATGATCCTGGAGAACTGGAATCGAGTTCCACGTCGGGCTCCCTGCAGGGAGCCTGCTTCTCCCTCTGCCTGTATCTCTGCCTCTTTCTCTGTGTGTCTCTCATGAATAAATAAATAAATAAATAAATAAATAAATAAATAAATAAATAAAGTTTAAAAAAAAAGAGGAATGTAGGAAATGCTGTTCTAAACTAAAAGTCCATTGTAGTAAACTGGGAGTTTGAAGCATAGTGGCTTCTCATTGTCTGTTGCCAGGGCAGGAGGACAGCCTTTCTTCCTCCAGCTGGAGTAAAGTAGTAGCTAGTTTCCTCTGTAAGCTGTGACTCTTCCTGTTGGCTCTGCAGTTGGCTGCTGTTGGGCAGAGTTGCCCCCTGCTGGCCTCCCAACTCCATACTAAACACAGTCTCCTTTTATTGATTTTCATATTTTCCCCCATTCGATTGAGATCTTTCTTTGAAAAGCACTGTTGATCAAGAATCAGGTTTTCCACCTTTAGTGGTTTTGCTCCTCAGTACCAAGGAACACCTTTGCTGGTTGTGATGGCATACATTGGAGGGAACCTGCATAGCAGTTGGAAACTCCTTAAGGCCATGTTTCAGTAGCAAGGAAGCTTAGGAGGGAGAAACTCTCCGACCCTTCCCAAATGTGATCCAAGATGGTTAAGCACTGGAGATCATCTTGAGGTGTTAAGCCAGCATCACCTTACTGGGTACATAGTTTTGGTTTTTTGTTTTGTTTTGTTTTGTTTTGTTTAAGTTTAAAAGGCAACAAAATGCAAAACCTCAAATAATTATCCAAAATAAAAAGTAACATGACATTCCAAATTGTATGATTCCAAATCAGGACTCTAGGTCTGAAAGTAGGCAACTGAAATACTTATTGGCACTCATTCCAACCTCAGGAAGAACAATTCTCCCTATGAAGGCAAATCTGGACTCGTATATGCCTCCCAGAGGTCTCCACTTAGAGGGGCCACAAAAGCAGAGTAGTGGATCCTGAAGAGCACACTGAAAGAGTTTACCAAGTATATTTGGGAAGATGTAGTGTAAATATAAACAGGAAGCTATTGCTGATGAACTTTCTGCAAAACAGCAGCACTCCAAAGACATTTTTAAATAGTACTATTATCACAAAAGAACTGCTTACACCAAGAATTATCAATAATACAGTCTGTAAAGTTGTGAATTCAAAAAACATGAATATGGATAAGAATTCAAAGTCATTGAACAGTTCAAATGACTTTTGTGGATTCCAAACCTTCTAGCCCTTCAGGAAAAGCAAGTGAAAGATGAATTTGTCCTGGGATCAAGATAAGGCTATTTCCAAAAGACCATAATCAAAACGGAGGTTTCTCCCTTTCACCAAGGCTTGGGAAATGCAGACAAGGATGATATCTTTCCACAAAATAGAGAAAGGAAACAATAGTGAGAAAAGGTATAGAGGCCTAGTGTGGACATCTTGGGAAAGCTGTCTTGTCAGATGTTGCCTGCTTCAATTCTGGGAAATCTTAACTTTCACGTCACCAGATGGTGTGCGGGTCCAGTCAGGGGTGGGTGCTTTCTTTAGATGTTTCATGTGACTCCAAGAGTCTGTTCCCTGGAGTTTGGTGGCACAAAGCAGTTCCTGATAAGGGCTTTTCATTGAGGTTGAAATCTCTCAGGAGGTGTCTTTTCTAATAGATGAAATCTCCAGGTAGGAAGGTGCAATGGCTAAGGTCATTGTCTCCTGGAAGCACACTGTGAAAAAATGGCTCCACCAAAGCATGGTTATTTTTAATAGGAGCAATCAGGCCTCTACAACACTGAAGTGTATTTCCTTTTATCAGCTATGGGTCAAAGGAGGCAGGGGCCAGGTGTACTGGTTCCCCTGCAACTATCTCAAAGGGTGAGAGTCTGTGAGTTCCAAAGGGGGTAGATCTGAGATTTAGAAGGACCAATGAGAGTCCCATAATTTGGGTGATATTTTCATCCAAAATATCTGGAAGGTCTCTACAAATTTTACCAATGGAGTCTCAGTAGTGCCATGAGTATGTTCAAGTAATCCTGAGGATTGAGGATGGTGTACACAATGGAAGTGAAGTAAAAACAGCCAAACAACACGGACTTGTTGAAACACCTGACCAATAAAATGGGTCCCCCAGTCACTGTGAAGCTCAAGAGAAGTTTCCCAGATATGGATAATCTTCTCTAACAGAATTTTACCCATAGAAGCTTTGGCCTATCTATAAAAGAAAGCTTTGGTCCAGTAAGAAAACATGAAAACTATGACTAAAACATACATATATCCATGAGACAGCGGAGCTATATAAAATCTATACAAACAGGTTTCCCTGGATTATAGTTAGGACAGGTGGGACAAACGAGGGAGGCGCTTTTCACAGCCTTTTTAATATTTCCCCACCAATATTGGTTCCTAATTGCTATCATTTTGTTAGTAGACCAGTGGTTCAATGCATATAGGTTGGTAAATAATAAGACTTTTAGAATTTCTTGTAGGAATGGATTCTTACCTGGTCTAAACCAGAGTTCTTTTTATTGAGCCAACAACTATTAGATTTCCAGTTACTGTTTTTCCCTCTCTAGGGCCAAGAGTTAGGTATCTCTAATTCCATTTTTCCAAATTATCATTTGGGAGAACATCCCTTTGGAACATGACAGAGGTTTGACTATGAGTTTACTTGGGAGTGGTGTTTTTGGCAGAAATATCAGAGGGGTAGTTTACTTTGGCCTCCTGAGCTTGGAGTCTGGATTGCCCAGGAACCTTAATGGCCACACCAGCCAGCAAAAGTATGTCATCTAATAAATTTTGGACACAGGAGCCACTTTTTTTTTTTTTTTTTTTTTTTTTTTGAGAAAGACAAAGAGAGCAAGAGTACAAGCAGGGATGGAGAGGCAGAGGGAGAGTCCCAACCAGGCTTCCTTCTCAGTGCAGAACTGGATGCAGGGCTCAATCTCACTACACTGGGACCATGACCTGAGCCGAAATCAAGAGCCAGTTAATCGACTGAGCAACCCAGGAACCCCCCCCATAGGAGCCATTTTAAGTTTTATTCCCATTGGAGGTAAGGAAACTTTGTTGTTTCCATAATATTCCAAAGTATGAACTACCCCAAAGGCATATCAACTATTGGTGTAAATGCTTAAGATTTTCTTGGCTAAAGTACAAGCCTGAGGGATCCCTGGATGGCTCAGCAGTTTAGCGCCTGCCTTCAGCCCAGGGCGTGATCCCAGAGTCCTGGGATCAAGGCCCACATTGGGCTCCCTGCATGGAGCCTGCTTTTCCCTCTGCCTTTGTCTCTGGCTCTCTCTCTCTCTCTGTCTCTCATGAATAAATAAATATAATCTTTAAAAATAAATAAATAAACAAATACAAGCCTGAGTAGGGGCATATAATTCAGCCTGTAGGACTAAAGTACTCAAAGATGAACCTGTCATCTCAGTGACTTCAAAGAGTTGCAATAACATACTCTCAGCATATTTACCATTTTCACCCTTTAAATAAGAATCATTAGTATACCATGAAAAATCTGCATTGGTTAGAGAAGTTTCCTGTGAATTTCCACCGAGAGTCAATAGGTAATCTGTCAGAGTTAAGCAGTCATGAAGGGTTTCATCTGGGTGGAAATGTAGTCCTCCTTTCAAGATCAAATGCCCTAAGTTTAGAACCTAGAGTTTGAGCAAACTGCAATTTTTCTTTGGAAACTTTGTGTCCCTTTAAGGCCAAAAGTTGCAATAGGTGAATGCTGTTTCCTGTGAAGAGGTTTCAGAAGGGGAGCAGAGAAGCAAATCATTTGCATATTTTGACAAAGTAGAGCCTGCAGAAAACTTTCTATCAACCAAATCAGCTTTAAAGGTTTGTGAAAAGTAAAGACCCTGTGAAACCCTGGGGCATTACTGTCCAGCTGTATTTCTGTTCTTACCAAGTGAAAGCGAAAAGATACTGGCTAGCCTTATCAACAAGAATACTAAAAATGCACTGTGCATATCATTTGCAATGAAAAGTTTGCTTTCAGCGGGAGTGGATGTGAGTAGCATATGGGGGTTAGGAAAACAGGGTGTCGAGGGAGAACAATGTTATTTATTGCTAGTAGGTCCAGGACGAACCTCCATCTTCAGCCACTGGACTTTGTCACAGGTAAAATGGGATGTTTATAGGGACTAGTGAGGGGATAATGAGGCCCTGAGCTTTGTAATCTTCTATATAGGCTTGCTGTCTTGAAGGGCTTCTTTATAGGCTATTAATTCTGGGAAGAGGTTTTGAGGGGTCTATCTGAATCTTGATGGGAGGTGCACAGTGGAAGCTGCCAGTAACAGCTAAGGATTCTGCCCATAACAAAGATGGCGACTGGTCCAATACAAATAAGTGACCAGAGTCCCTAGACTCAGCCATGGTGCAACATCAGAGATGGAACAAATTAGATGTCAAAGGGTCGTTTAATTCCCTCGGTTGGCTATTTTGGTTACCACTGTCAAATTCTAGAATTATTCTTCTCTTCTGGGAGAAAGCAATTCTGGCATATTTATCCAAGAGGTCTTGGCCTAATAAATGAAGAGGGCCAGAGGAACTAAGGAGAAAAGGGTGCATATCTCTCAGAGGGCCTAGAGGAACCTAGAGGTTCAGAGGCAAGAACTTGTTGAGGTTAATTAGAGATGTCCAGTACTTGAACTGTTTTAGTAACCTGGGGTGGCGGCTGCTTTACGGCAGTGAGGTTGGGCACAGAGAGTGTAGCTCCAGTATAACTAGGGGCAGAGACAGATTCATTCTTAATCTGGAGAATGGTTTTTTCCAAGCTGATTAATAGTGGAAGTTGTGAAGTTCCTTGGAGCCCATCATTGGGAATTGGGAGAACACTGGAGAGGCGGAGCAGAGGGTTGAAGGGCCTTGAATGCTAATGTTGGTAACATCTTAAGCCAATGCCCAGGCTTTTTGCAATAATAGGAGAAGCTAGAAGGGTTTTGTTTTTGTTTAGGGGCCTTCACCTGCTAGAGATGAAATATTAAGAATTTTAGCAGTCTTCTAGTTGACTCACGTAGGATATGAGAACACAGGTTTGCCAGTTAACTAAATCTGAAGTGCACAAAATTTCCCATTCCAAACACAGGAAAGAAGAAACCAGCTCAGCCCATTAATAAACTTAGAATTAAATGCTACCCTGATGGATTCAATGTCTAAAGGAAAACCAGAATTTTCTTTAAAGGCAATCTGGAGTTGGCTGTACTAGCCATGAAAAAGTGCATCAGGCTTTTGTGTGCAAGCCTGAATCTTATTCCAATCAACAGGCTCAGAAAAGCTACTGTAACTGTTGAGTGGTGCTTTCCAGTGAGTGTTCTAGCATCTTGCCAAAAGTTAGGGGTTTGATTCTCTAAATCCCCTTCGGGATGTTCCCATTGGGCTAGGTCAATCAAATGTTAGCCTGCCCTTCAGCAATAAGCATGTAGAGTCATTGATATAAATCTGAGAAACTAGGTTGGTAAGTTTGGATAACTATGCTAAATTCTTGAGCAAACCTATGGGAGTCCTCAGCCATGCCGGGAAACTCTTCAACTATGGCTGCAATTCAGCCTTAGTCCAAGGAGTTTAAAGACCTGGGGGTTTATTTGGATTCTCAGAAGACTTAATTTTAAAAGGGAGGTTTTAACAGGTTGGGGGGGGGTGGTGTTGGGCGAGGCTTGGAAAAGGGAAGTTCTTCAGAGAACAAAAGAAAGGAGGAGGCAGGGCCTGAGCACAGGAGGCTGCCAAATGTTAGGAAACCCGCGGAGGGGGGCGGGGGGTAGGGTGAGGAAGAGGCCTCAGAGACATTTTGACTTCTTTCAATTATTTGTCTGCCTCGGTTAATTTAGAGATACTAGTCTGCAAAGAAGCAAACTTGGAATCCTGAAAACATTTGGAATCCTCAAGGTATCTCATTCAGTTTGTTTTTGTTTTAGGAGCCACGGCTTTCTAATTTGAGTAAAATAAGTTTGGTGAGCTCAGAAGTTCCTCATTATGGTCATTGATGGTCTAAATTATTCTTGGTTAAGTTGGTCCATTTCCTTAGAAATGAGCATGAGGAGGGACATGTTTTTAAATGACACCAGCACTGTCCCAGGAGGAAGTTACTTTGAAGCATTTGGATGACTAGGATACCATTTCTTAAGAGATTTTTCTCTACATCAAAGAGAAAAAATTCCTTAACAGCACAGTTTCGATAGATACAGTCTGGTTCCAGAGGGATCAGACCAAAGGCCAGCACAATTCCAGTGGGCACCACCTGGTCCCCAAAACACGGTGCACCAAAAGCCGAACGAGTACTCTGAGGAAGGAAAAAGCCTTAAATAAAGCCTGTAGAGGGGCACCTGGGTGGCTCAGTTCGTCAAGCGCAGACTCTTGATTTTGGCTCAGGTCATGATATCAGGGTCATTAGATGGAGGCCTCACACAGGGCTGGCTGCCTGCTTGGAATTCACTCCCTTCCTCTCCCACTGCCCCTCCACCACCTCTCCCTCTCTCTTTAAATGAATGAATGAATGAATGAATGAATAAATAAATAAATAAATAAATCCCTTATTGCTCAGACACAAAGAGAGCAGAGCTCAATATCCAGGCAAAAACTTACCCTTGACTCCAGGGCAGGAGAGAAAACAGTGGGCTCAGTCCCCTCTGTGGGCACCGGCACCTACTTGCTCGCCAGCCTCAGAGTTGTTAGGGTCTTCTTCATGTCCCCCTGCTGACCACTAACCTTAAAAATAAAACTGCCAGGTGTCTAATGGGGAAAGACAAGCCTTCTCTAGACAAACTACTGCAAGTCCTCAGAACAAAGGACGGGAGCTTTTTTTTTTTTTTTTTTTTTACTTACTTATTTTTTTAATAGGGGAAAGGAGAGGAGTTAGTGGAGCTGTTATAAACAAAGAGTCCACTAGAGCAAACTTGGAGTTCTGAGTATAGTGGCTTCTCATTGGCTGAGTTGTGAGAGTCTCCCCTTGGCTGGGCTGTTGCCAGGGCAGGAGGCAAGCCTCTCTCCCTTCCCCGGTGCAAGGTGCATCTCTTCCTTTTGGGTCTGCAGTTGACAAGGAGTGGTAGAGTGTGAGAGCTCCCTCTGCCTCCTGACTCCGTGCTTTTTTCCTCCCCTTCTAAGATTTTATGTATTTATTTGAGAGAGAGAGAGAGAGTGCAAGCACAGAGGGAGAGGGAGAAGGAGAGGGAGAAGCAAACTCCCGCTGACTGGAGAGCCCCTTTTGGAGCTTGATCCCAGGACCCTGAGATCATGACCTGAGCCAAAGGCAGATGCTTAATGGACTGAGCCACCCAGGCGCCCTCTGAGTCCATTCTAAGTGAGATTTCCTTTTAGTAATTTTCACACCCTCGAATAAGTTCCCATGATACTATGAGTTATAATAAGAAATATGTATTTGGTCTTGTCTCATTCCTGGCACAGAGTTTCTAAAACCCTTGGAATTTCCTAAGTGATGAGAGCAATCAAGGTGTTTTTTGTTATGTTACCAAGGTGGCACGTGGACCCACACAGAAGGATGGGGTCTTTTTGCCAAGAGAACCAGTCCTATGATTAGAGGGTTGGAATTTTCATGGACACCTTGGGTGGCTCTTGATTTTGGCTCAGGTCAGGATCTCAGGGTTGTCAGCCCATATCAGCCCCACATAAGCCATGCATTGGGCATAGAGCCTGTTTAAGATTCTGTGTCTCTCTCCCTCTGCACCTCCTCCTTTTTCTCTCTCTCCAAGAAAAAAAAGAGGGTTGGAATTTTCAGTACCACCCCCAACCTCCAGAGAGGAGAGAGGGGCTGGAGGTTGAATCAATCACTAATGGCCAATGATTTAATCAATCATGCTTATGTAATGAAGCCTCTGTTAAAAAAAAAAAAAAAAGACTGGCTTCAGAGAGCTTCTACGTTAGTGAACACATGGAGGTGCCAAGCTTGGAGAGGGTATGGAAGCTCCATGCCCCTTTCCTCAGACTTTGTCCTACACAACCCTTCCATCTGGCTGTTCCTTAGTTACATTATTTTATAATAGATCAGTGATCACTAAGTAAAATGTTTCTCTGAGTTCTGTGAGCCACTTTAGCAAATCAATCAAAATTGAGAAGGGGTTTGGGGAAACTTCTGATTTCTAGCCATTTGGTCAGAAGCACAATAACAACTGGGTTTGTGACTGGCATCTGAAGTGATGGGGAGGAAGTCTTGTATGATTGAGCCCTTAACATGTGGAATCTGGTGCTATCTCCAAGTACCTAGCATCTGAATTTAGCTGGATTATAGGACACCCAGCTGGTGCTGGAGAATTTCTTGCTGGTAGGGGAATACACCCCACACACACATTGGAACTGGTACCAGAATCTATTTAGTTCCTCAGCACTCCTAAGTGTGTTCAGATTTTAACACACCAAGAAATGAATAAGGTTTATCATTCTCAACTCCAGTCTGCAGAAGCACTTTATTTCAGTCTTGTACACTTTGGAGAGGCTGAAAATGCTCACAGTTTTTCTGCAACATCCGTAATGGTAACTGAAGGACCTTGAGTGGAAATATCTGCTTCATTCAGTTGGCTAGAAAGGCCCTCCAAGTAAATCCAGGGGTGAAAGAATTTGCTGCCACACTGTTCTGCAAGGGGGCTTTTCATTCCCTCATAAAGGTGAAAATTCTGTTCAGTTTTCAAGCAAGAGTTTGGGGATTTGTTTTCTAGAAAGGCAACACGCTTGTGCTTAAACAAGATGAATATAATATTATGCATGCATTTTGTGACAAAAACTCCTCAAAAGACCAGCTTTTACGGCACTAGATGAGACTCCTTTCAAGATTCTGGCCGAGTCCTTGATGCCAACGTAGATAGTAATGAAGCATGCAGCATCTCCACTAAAGGAAGGAAGCCATGTGTTGTCAAGCATGCCAGATGCTCCCTTCCATGCCCAGATTTTTTTTTTTCAGTTAAAGTTATGCCTCAAAACAAAACAAAACAAAACAAAACACCTTTCAGCCATTCATGTCTCCAAAGGGACCCACCAAAAGAAAATGCTTCTTGTGATGACACTGGAGGGCACCTAACGGATGAAGAGTAGTAGCTCTGCACTGAGAAGTGTAGGTATTTTCGTGCAACTGCAGGCTGAGGGGAAGGAATGGCTACAATTCCTGCTTTCAAATATCAGGAGGAGATGTTTCTCTGTTAGAGGAGGTGAGGTTGCTCTATTGGTGTCTCTGCTCCAAGTCATAAACCAGTTTGATCATTGCTAGGGCACAGATTTTCCCCAAGACATCCCCTCTCGCACAGATATTCTGTTGTTTGGCAATGTGAGAGGCAGGGTTGTAGAATGGTCCAACACCTGGCTTGGGGGCAGGAGAAAAGGCAAGTTCAGAGGAAGTTTCACCCTTTTCTAATCTAACCTTCTCAGGAAACATACCTACACTGCAGGATACTCTCTGGGGATGCTGACAGTGCTCCTTCAGCTTTGCTCCATGCATCCACTGACAAGTAATTCTCATTCCAAGAACCTTTATGGCTTTAGTGACCCATTATGTTCAGTAATAAAACTAAAATCAAGGTATACAGAAGTTGCTTCATGCTTTTATTTCATGATACTTCCCAAATGGGCTAAGCATACGATTTCCTTAAGCATTATGGCAAGGTAAACCTTTTTTCATTTCTATCAGAGAAATTAATCTAGGTATCAGCTTGCGACAACCATAAACTTAGTGTATTACCTTACTGAGCAACCGTCCCATTCCGTAGCACAATTGTTTGGAATGAAACAACACCTTCATTATATAATTTGACCACAACTTTTTTTTTTTTCCCAAAGATGACTTCTATTCAAAACAACAGAAAGAAAACGGGAAGTAAAGTACCGTGCATGCATGTGTACGTGCGTGTGTATGATTCACAGGACACTTGCCGCTCGTCCAAAGGCCCATATCTGGCCCTCCCCTCTCCCTTGTCTGAGGTTAAGAAACTCCAGTTAATATTGACTGGCCTATTGCTGCTTATATAGATAATCAAATGTTGTGAGCTGTTCTGAGCAACCAGACCAAAGGACAGAAATTACAGTCAACATATATTTCAAGCCCAAAGTGGCCCATATTTCCCACCCTTCCCACAATTTTTAGACACTAACATTGTCCAACTCCCTTTTTATGGATAAGACCCCTCAGTGCTGACTGATACTCCCTTAGTGACATT
Source organism: Canis lupus baileyi (assembly GCF_048164855.1). Lineage (NCBI taxonomy): Eukaryota > Metazoa > Chordata > Mammalia > Carnivora > Canidae > Canis > Canis lupus. Next base: position 54,561,919 of record NC_132845.1, on the reverse strand, counting down.
TGAGACGCCCAGATTGTGAGTGGTAGGACTGTTTTCCTCCAGGGAGGTAACATAGTGTGGTGGTCAAGTGAACACACATGCGCCTGGGTTTGACTTCCAGATCCACCATTTATATTACTTCTGTCATAGCATGTGGCCTATATAACCTTTCTAAAGCTGTGACCTCATCTGTAAAATGGAAATTAAAGGAGATAACATATCTGTACTAAAGAGTCTGACTCCATTTCTTTTATTTTGACCTTGACAGCCTTCAAGCTCCACACTTTCTCCTTCTGCTTTGGACTCATATCTCAGCAAGCTGATAAACAAGCCTGGGTGTTCCTTCCTTTGGTAACAGTGAGATGTTCACACCACATAAGCCCTGGCAGGTGGACAGGAGCCCTCACCCCAGCCCTACCCCTTCACCAGCACAAAAGCCAAGATAGTCTCTATTCTTTGCTCTCTCAAGACATTTTGTACCTGCTTGGGAAGCTTGCCCTGCTCTTCCCCCAGAAAGCCCTGTTATTTGAAGAATAAACTTTGACATACCTTCTTCTCTGCTTGTACATACGAACTAAATTTGGACTGATGGAGTCCATCCCACTGCTTTAGGGTGACCACAAGAAGTGACACTGTTAGCAGGATATCTAGGCAACACCCACCACCAGCAAGGGTCTTTCTTTTCTTGCTTTGGCTTGCAAACTGGCTCTGCTGCCTGCTGGAAGGCATGTATTATGAAATGCTGCCGGCCAGTATGCTCTTTGAGTTATGCTGCTGCCTGCTGGCTAGCTTGCACTTTGAGCTGAACTGCTTTGTACTATACTTGCTGAGTTCTTCAAGGCTCTGTTATATTTAACCAACCTAAGTCAATAATATTTGGCATTTAGGAACAGGAATATGGGATTGGAGCCCTCCTTAAAGTAGTTCTGGGCCACGTGTCTTTTATGGAGTGGGGGTGGGGGGTCATGTGTCTTGGTCTTGACCCGTACATGTGTCTTTCAGATTGAATTGTGTCTCTATTCTAGTATAAGCCATTGCTGCCACTAGTTTTAGGGAAATGACTCTCACCCTGTGACCATTGTGTGTGTCTCAACCAGGCTTTAGCTCCCTGGAGGGCTCTGGGGAAAAGCTGATGCCCTATACAATATGCATGCCCTTTGGTGGTCATTCATGTAGAAGAATATCCTGAGGTCAACACCCCACAGATTCTTGGACCCTCAAAATGCTCTTGCTACTGCCTATGCCTCTGTCATAACAAGTTTTGTCCTCAGAATTATAGGAAAAAACACTCATGGCACCTCTGTGACACAAAAGGTTAATTTAAATACTACTTAAATGGGGACGCCTGAGTGGCTCAGTGATTGAGTGTCTGCCTTCGGCTCAGAGCGTGATCCCGGGGTCCTGAGATCAAGTCCAGCATGAGGTTCCCTGCAGGGAGTCTGCTTCTCCCTCTGCCTGTGTCTCTGCCTCTCTCTATGTCTCTCATTAATAAATAAATAAAATCTTTAAAATAAATAAACTATTTAAACTATGGGTCTTAAAACTCAATAAAGCAATCATCTTTATTGCTCCATCTCCCCGGGGGACGCCCCTAATCCTGACAATACTAATTTGAGGGTGTCTGGAGGAAAAATTTTCTAAATATGAGCAGGGTAGAGATGACCTACTCCCCAAAGGATAGTAACTACCACCAGGTAATGATGATGATGATGATGACGATGACGATGATGATGATACCACCTGGATAGAAAAGGAAACAAAACAACTGAAACAGAGATTTGGCCCAATTGCAAATCCAAAATTTACTATGTGACTCTAGAATAAAAAGGTAAAAGAGAGTAGATTGGCTTTTACAACCTTACAGCATAGGTTCTGAATTAACTTTAACATCTACTGAGATACACCAGTTGGACTTAGTCAATAATGAGACTCAAATTATACTTACACCTGAGGACCTCACTAAATTAAAATACGGTCTTCCCTATAATCTTATGGGAGTCACTGGACATAAAATACAAGAGCAAAAGGGTGTGCCTCTCCTTCACCGTCAGAAATATTGCCTTGCCTAAATTCCCCATACTCAAAGTGCCCATTGCCCTAAAATATCCCAGAGCGGACATGGACACTCTGATTCAAAGTGTGATAAATTAAAATTCAGTAAAATCTTCACCACTTATACCAGCTTATCAAAAATGGAGCCCCGGGGACTTCCCTGCTCCTGGTTAAAATATTTAATAAGACCCAATATAAATCAAAACAGGGCATTTAAGATGGAAACATGTTATCCAAAACCTATTTAAAGAAGGGAATGATTATGCCCACTACTGCTCCATTTAAAAGCCTGTTCCTAAACATTAGAAGGAATGAATGGTACCTCACCATGGATACTGTAATCTTAATGTCATGGTCCCACCAACTGAGGGTCCCATATCCAGTATTATGTAAATTACTGACTTCATCTAATCAGCAACTGGTAAATACTTTAAAGTCATAGATTTGGCTAAATATATTCAGTGCTTATTTTAACAGCCTCTCATTCACAATTTGTTTTCACCATCAAAGGGACACAATACACCTTTACCTGGCTACCCATGGAGTATCTCAACAGCCCTGCCATTGCACATAATCTTGGCAAGAAAGATCATAACCACAATCAATGTGATGGAACATAGTAGGAAGCTTTCCATCCCTAATGAGGACAGCCCTAAAAAAGGATGGGACCAAAGAATGATCACAATTCATTGAATTTCAGAAAGCTATCTTAGCACTGAATGCCCTGGTTGACAATCAGCCCCATCTGCACACTATTATAGACTTGTGGACCATTGTCAATGGTCTGGCCATCAGTCTTGCCAGTGGCAGAAACAATTCCTTATCCAAGATTGTCCCCTTTGGGGTAAAGAATTCCATGAATCTCTTGCCTCACAGAGCCCCAAAATGTAAATCAAGGTCACATATGTCTCTGTACATACTAAGCCACAGTACAGGCCCTCACCAAGACATTTCTTATCTCCTTTGAAGTTTTGACCAAAGCACTCATTTCAATTCTCAAAATACACAATGCTGGGATCTTTAATGATTCATTCAATGAAACTTTCATCTCCCCTACTGATCTCAAGAAACAGGCTCATAGAGAACTATTAGTGCTTAATTAAACATGCTCAAACTCAATTAAATGAAACATAGCACATTTCAGTCATTAGTCAAACATCAAGGGTGAATTATAATAAAGAGTCTGCCTTCATTTCTGATGTTTGACTGCTGACATCTCCCAAATCTACCCTCCCTCTTCCCCTTCTGCCCCAAATCTAAGCAAGCTGGCAAGGAAGCCTAGATGCTCTCTCCTTTGGAGCCAGCTAGAAGTTGCAAGTCACACAAGACCCCTCACTCCAGCCCTACCCCTAACCACCATAAATGCTAAGCCAGTCTCCCCTCCCGCCTCTGTCAAGCCATTTTTGAACCTGCTTGAGACTCTGGCCCTCCCTAGAAAGCCTCATTATGTAAGAATTAAAACTTTTTCCTCTTTGTACATGTGTGGCATCATTAATCTTGACATCTGGACTAAATTGTGGGGAGGAGGTGTCCAAGTCATTTTTGCTAGGTGACCACAATAGTAATGGGCGTATTGTGTGTTTAAGAGACGGAAATTAATGTTGTTTTTATTTCCCTATTTAAATTGATGCATATACACAAACCTGACAGCTATCATATTTATGCTTGGATACAAGAGAGACAATGTATTAATCAAAGTGATATCCTTGATGCTAAAGATGTCAGAAACCTACTGTGCCAGTGGCAGATCCCTCATGTCACTGGATGCTAAGAGCTCCCAATAAAGAGCACTGAATGAAAGCTTAGAGGATAAATATTTCCCGATTGAGGGAGAAAATGGCACATCCTGAGCATTCAATAAATAGTTTTAAACAAATGAAACATTTTTTGAGTGAAGAGACCTAGTATGTGGGATTTAAGAACTAATTAGATATGAGGAAGAGAAAAGGAACAAGTCCAAAATAATTCAGAACACAAAGCCTGCCCTGATGTGCTTCATCCAGGGGCACTTGGCAAACTTTAGTGATTAAGAAAATAATGCTTTTAGAAAAAGTTTTTGCAGTGAGACACTCAGGAAAATCTATCAATAAATAGCAAGCATGGTCCTTTTTACGACACTGTGTAGAAATAATTCCAAAAAGATTAAAATCAGTGCAGAAACCAAGGAACCATTTTTTTTAATATCATATTGATCATTCCAAGTGGAACTGTTAGCTATCTCAGAAAAATTGTGGTTCTGAATTGCTTTTGCCTCTAACTCTGGACCTCTGTTCCTAAAGGATTGTTTCCTAAAGGAAAACATTCAACCAGAAAATTTTAGCACATCAGAATCTCTCTAAAGATTAAGAAGTCTGTGTCGGACTGAATGTCTAAATTGAAAAGTTTTTGCTGTCACATTCAGGTATAAATGAAATAGTTCTTCATATCCCCTTCCATTCTGTCTGTAGTTCACCTATGTCAGCTTTTCTCTCAGAAGTGAAATAAAATTAAAGCCCATGATACTGAGTGTCAGTCATGGAGGGACACATCTCCAAGTTTTTTTTTTGTTTTTTTTTTTGTTTGTTTTTTGTTGTTGTTGTTGTTGTTTTTTGCTAAAGTGTTTCCAGAGACAACTGTCTCACATCAAGTCTCCACTGTACTTCTCTTCTACTCATTTTCACATAATCCAAAAGTCATATTTCAGATGCACAGTTCCCACTGGGCCAACCTCATTAGGCCTGGCCACCTCTGTAACTGTTAGAGAAGTCTCTTACTTGAATGATTAGTCCCCCTCTCCAGACTGTGTGGGTTGACTTTCTCTCCATCCAGGGTTGCTTGAAACAAAAATAACTACCTCAAATCCTTGTCACTACAGCAAGAGGAGGTGGCATTAGATTTCTCAGAACAGGATGTCATTACAGGTTTTCCTTGTTAGCTACAGGTAAGACATTTGAGTGGTCCTCCCTCTGCTGACCTTGCTACACAGTCTTCTCATGTCTGGCATTTGACCTTCAGAGTCCTACCAGTAAAGGGACTGAGAGTCTAGCAACTTAATGAGTATAGAACACAGGGATCTGAGCCCCAAAGTTTAGCAACTCCACTGGTTTCTTTTGTGCAGCTTTGCTTCTGCGTAACTAAGGGAAGGCTTTTCAAAACGGCAGTCTACCATCTCAGTTGTTTGTTGATCTGAATATGTAAACCTCATCCTCCAAATCCAACAAAAAGTCAGCTATTGGATGGACTTGCCATGGAAAAGCTAGGCTTTGTTGCTGCCTTTGGAACCCTCAATCCTGGCAACATGACATGTAAACTTGGGATATAAGGAAATGTAGGAAATCTGACTTTGTGGCTTTGATTCTTGATTCTTCTTTGAAACCAAGGTAATTTTGCTGCTTAAAGAGCTATTTAGAGTAATGAGCAAGATGGACGTGCCTTACTTCATGCTTTCAGACTTTCAGGACCACTTTCATTGTTTTGGCTATGTATCATTTGTTCTGTGATTTGCTTAATATTGTTCTTTAAGTCAGCTCATTATTAATTTATATTTTTAATCTTAAGCAATCATATCTAAGAGCTATTGAGTTTAGTGTGTTATGTATATTTCTTTTCATAATACACATTATGCTAAATATCCATTAAGAATTTTTCAAGTGTTCAACTTGGTACCATTTAAAACAATCTCATATCTCATATGTAACAGTCAAAATTCAGGCAGGACAACAGAAACTGCACAAGTTTATCTTAGAATTTTTTAGACAGTATGGGAGAACTAAAAATGCAAAAAGAGAACACTTGAGTTAACACAGAAATAGTAACTGTATGCAGCAGTTACTGACAGAACAGAGGGAAGAGTATAGGGTTATTAGAACTCAGAAGCTTGGAAGAAGAAACCCTCAGAGCTGGAACTCAAACCTCTGAGGCAGAGATGATGCCCAGACAATGCCAGTCTCTGAGGCTGGTTCTAGGAGTATGGGGGATAAAATTGGGAACTGGGACAATTGCTGGTGTAACTACCTGCCCCTGCCAAAGTATTGCTGGAATAATGGTACCAAAAGAGCAAGCAAAGGAAGGCATCCCTTCTTCCTCCTTCCTTCCAGTCTCCCTATTCATGGAGCATTTAGCTGGCAAAGGAGAAATGTATTTCACAGATCCCCAGCCCCAGCATCACAGAGTAGAGTCTAGAAGGATGCTTTAGTTGAAAGATAATATCCTAACAAGCAGCATACTTTACTTGGCCGAATGCAGTAGTTCCCCCGTATCTGTGGTTTCAGTTACAGGCAGTCCAGAGGCAGATGACCTTCCTTCTGATGTATCATCAGGTGAAGAGTCTAACACTATGTCATGACGCCTATTTTCATTCACCTCACTTCATCTCACCACATAGGCATGTTGTCATCTTGCATTACCACAAAAAGAAGGAAGTACAATAAGATATTTTGAGGGAGAGAGAGACCACATTCACAGAACATTTATTACAGTATATTGTTATAATTGTTCTATTTTATTATGTATTATTGCTAATCTCTTACTATGATTTGTAAATTAAGCTTTATCATTGGTATGTAATTATAGGATGAAACATAGTATATATATATATATATATATATATATATATATATATATATATATAGTGTTTGGTACTATCTGTGGGTTTGGGCATCCACTGGGGGTCTTGGAAGATGTACCCCACCCATAAGGGGGGTACTGTGTACTTCTCTAAAAGATGCTCAGAAGAGAAATGCCTGTTTGGGCAAATATGCTTGTGTGTTGTAAGAGAGAGAAGTCGGAACAGGCTTTCCAGACCCCCTCAAGGCCCAACAAACAAATTATAATTTAGACGAGTCTGGGATTCTTCACAGCTCAGCTTGTGGTAAGGGTATTAGCTTCACAACTCCAAACAAGCTAAGCCGTCTGTGCGAACACCCTCAACAGCACCTCACTGGGAAGCCTGGAGGTGCTGAAAACATAAAGCTTTCAATTCTTGTTTCCAGCCATGGGAGTTGAGCTGGCAGATGGGTTCTATTCAGCCCTGGGAAAGGATACCACAGATCTTGCATCCAAAGAGTTTATAACCAAGATGGTAAGGCAAAAATTCTCAAAAGTTTCCAGCACAGCGCAGTACAAATCACCTTGGTCATGTGCCCTATTATTGCTAGTTGCTGCTTAAAAATCTCCTCTGCCTTCCAATCACACAAATTCCTTACTTCGTTGCAAAAATGCCCTCAGTTGTTCATCCCTCCTTATACCCCATTCTTTACCATGTGACTTCATAGCTCCTCCTATCATGAGTTGGTGTCTACTTCCTCACCCTGTGAGCTGCCTGTGATGACTTTCTTTGGCCAACAGAATGTGGCAGAAATGATCGAGTGCCAGTTCTGAGTAAGTCAAGAGGTCTTGCAGGCTTTCACTTTCTCTCAGAACCTTGTCATCACGTGACCGAGCCTGTCCAAGCTAGCCTAACGGAGAGTAAGGGACCAGATGGAGGACAGCCAAGCTTCCCCAGCCAGCAGCCAACCTACTTCCAGAAGCAGAGGCACCTGCTGATTCCATAGCTGACTACAGATGCAAAAGAGAGCTTAGCCTCGATCACAAAAACCACCCACCTAGGTCCAGCCTAAATTGCCAACCTGATGAATCATGAACCAATAAATCATGAGCCTAAATTGCCAACCTGCTGAAACACGAACTATTTTAAGCCACTACATTTTGGAGTAGTTTGAAATGCAGAACAGCTAACTGCTACACATGGCCAATGAGGCTGTAAGAGAACTTTCTTGCCTCTCTCTCTCCAGCCACATATTTCATTTCTCTCCCCCTCATTCACTGTTCTAATCTCTCTACCTGGACCCTCTTTCCCCTCACTCATCTGCCAACCAACTTCCAACACGCATCTATTTTTTGGTCTTAGTTTAAGTAAGATTTCCTCTGGGATCCGCTGGGTGGCAGCGGTTTGGCGCCTGCCTTTGGCCCAGGGCGTGATCCTGGAGACCTGGGATCGAATCCCACGTCGGGCTCCCAGTACGTGGAGCCTGCTTCTCCCTCTGCCTATGTCTCTGCCTCTCTCTCTCTCTCTCTCTCCCTCTCTCTGTGTGACTATCATAAATAAATAAAAATTTTTAAAAAGTAAGATTTCCTCTAAGATCTCCCTCAATCTCTAATAGAAGTTAGATGCCTATCTCATACTTCCCCATAAAATAACATTTCCTTCAAGGAATGTATCAGAATTTGTAATTATATATCTAACTGTAAGGTCTTGGGTTAATGTCTACTTCTTCCAGTCTCCTGGAAGCTCTGCGAGCACCTCTTCATACCCAGCACCTATCCAGTGCTTGGTACATAGCTGGTGCCCCATTTGTTAAGATTTTATTCATTCACTCATTTATTTAAGAGACAGAAAGAGTGCATGAGCAGAGAGAGAAAGAGAGACAAGCAGATTCCACAAGATTTGGGCACTCAACCAACTGAGCCATCCAGACGCCCCTAGATACCAGATTCTTAAAGGAAAGAAGCCTATTTGAAGGATCAAAGAAGAAAGTGATGCCATCTCCTTTCCTTCACTATTTTGCCTATTCCTGACACCAGTTCAGACTGCTTGGAATGGATGTGACTGATTCTAGATGCAGAATTATTACCTTTCTTGGACCATGATTCTTCCAGATTCTGATCCTATGTAGTAGAGATAGCTAATTATCCTTCACCATCTATCCTGCCTTCTTCCTTTTATATTCCCAGTTTTAAGAGGGCACATGGCTGACCTACTGGAATCTCACTTCTCAGCAAGTAGATATGGCCACGTGACTAAATTCTCACCAAGAAGATGTGAGTGCATCTTCAGCACTTTTCTTAAAAGGACATTGCTGGTCTGGGGTGTCTGGGTGACTCAGTTGGTCAAGTGTCTGCCTTGGGCTCAGGTCATGATCCCAGAGTCCCAGGAACAAGCCCTGTGTTGGGCTTCCTGCTCAGTGAGGAGTTTGCTTCTCCCTCTGCATCTCCACCCCAGCTCGTGTTCTCTCTCAAAAAAATACTTTTTTAGAAAAATAAAATTACTGGTCCTTAACCCTATCTTTCACCCTTCCTACGAGCTGGAGCAAGCTGGTAAGTAAGCTTCAACCACATGAATAAAAGCAAAACTCCAGGGAATAGCAGAGCAATAAGACAAAAGAAATCCAAGACTCTGAATAAGTTCATGGAACCACGCTGCCTACACAACCTTGAACCAACCTGGACTTGAACATGGGAAAGAAAGAAGCCTTTATAATTGTATTTTAAGACTTCTATGCCAGCCAGCCTGTAGTCCAACCAATACAGCTCCTCAAGTCTCCTGTTCTTGGGGAATCAGGACAGAAAAGTGGATGTAGGACATAACTCCACCAGCCTTGGTTTGTGAGCAGAGTTCAGAACTTTACAATGTTCCTTCACGTTTCCCCCATCTAGCTTCTGTCATCCGATAGAACAAATTCCCACTGGTCCTTATCCTTCATAGCTTTTACATTAGAACTGAGATCTTAGCTTTCATTGCCCTGAGTCCTCCTAAGACTCATTCAGAAAAGCAGGACACATAGTCATTGCTAGCATAACACTTTATATTGCTGAGGCTGACACTTTACCTAATGGTAGGAGCTAAAATATTCTAATCACCAACTCATGACAACTCATACAACAAAAAAAAATTTAAGATTTTTTATTTATTCATTTTTTTTATTTTTATTTTTTTATTTATTCATTTAGAGACAGAGCATGCACACAAGCTGAAGAAGTGGCAGGCAGACAGAGGAAGAGAGAGAAGAAGTCTGCTCACTGAGCAGGGAGCCTGACACCTGGCTCAATCCCAGGACCTTAGGACCCCAGGATCATGATCCAAACTGAAGGCATGCACCGAACTGACTGAGTCACCGAGGCACCCCTCACACAACAAAATTACTTAACTCATTATACATTTAAAAAAAAGATACCTAATGTCTTAACCTAAACAGATTCAGTACTCTGGAAATTCCATATACGTGGATACTTGCTCTCCTGAACTTTAAGAAAATCTCCATGACACCAACTTGAAGGACTTTCCACTTCTATCAGAGTTTCCTTAACTACATAGGAAAGAGAATTTGTACCCAAAGATGTCTGGATTTAGCATAAAGTAGCCTTCCACAAGCAAGGGATTTCTGTAACATATTATATTTATCTTTAAATTCCAATGCAAATCATTTACATTCTACTTATTTTATTTTTTTAAGTTGTTGCTTTTTTTTAAAAAGTAATCTCCATATCCAACGTGGGGCTCAAGCGCACAACCCAGAGATCAAGAGTCACATGCTCTACCAACTGAACCAGCCAGGGACCCCAACACTCCACTTATTTTAATACAAAGCAATGTTTCCATTTGCTTGCCATCATTTTTAAGTAGTTGGAGATATTGTTCAACCTCACTCATAATAAAAAGAAATTTAAGTTAAAACTACAAGACAAGCAAATAAAGTTTAAATGCAACATTTAAATTGATCAACCATTCAGCCTCTGGGAATTTACTCTCCAGATACTCTTGCGCCTGCATGGAAAGACATGTGTGCAAAGATGTGCATCCAACCCTAGCTAGAGGAGCAAGAGTGAAAGCAAGCTGAGTGTCAATCAGCAGAAGACCAGATCCAGGAGATGCAGTGTGTGGGTATGTGTTGGGTGGGTTCTCTGAAAGGCAGATGTTGAAACAGAGGACAAAATGTATATTGGGGAGTAAACACTATGAAGAAAAAGGAGAGGAAATAAAATTGGGTGAGGGGGGTGCCATGAGAGCACAATCTAGGACTAACAAAGTCTCCACCAACCCAAGGGGAAGCAAAGATCATTTGTTAATGAAATAGCCAGGCCCACTTGGGTATCACCAGTACCACCATCCTGCCTGGAAAAGAACATGATTCCAATTCAACAGGTGAGGGGGGGACCCTGAAAAAGCTGCCAGCTCCCCACTCCTTAGCTGGGCAGCGAGCTCTTTTTTATTTTTTAAGATTTTTTTAAAGTAATGTCTACACTCATCATGGGGCTCAAATTCACAATCCCAAGGTCAAGAGTCGCATGCTCTGTTGACTAAGCCAACTAGGTGCCCCACGAGCCCCTTTTTTAAAGGAGCATCTAAGCAACTCATTCCTTGGTCTGACATAAGAGTCATTTAACCAATAAAGATGAAAGAAATAAGCCTATATTTCTTAGCATGGAACAGTCTCCAGGATATATGTTAAATGAAAAAATAAAGTGCAAAAAAAAGAGCACAGTGTTTTAGAACTACATAGAGGTAGTGGTTGTACAACAATGTGAATGTACTAAATGCTACTGAATTGCACATTTAAAAAACTTTTTAAAGATTTTATTTATTTTTTTAAGATTTTATTTATTCATGAGAGACACACAGAGAGAAAGGCAGAGACACAGGCAGAGAGAGAAGCAGGCTCCATGCAGGGAGCCCAACGTGGGAATTGATCCCGGGTCTCCAGGATCACGCCCTGTGCTGAAGGTAGAGCTAAACCGCTGAGCCACCCGGGCTGCCCCATATTTATTGATTTATTTTAGAGAGAGAGCTAGAGTGTAAGCAAGGGGAGGAGCGAAGGGAGAGGCAAGGAAGAGAAACCCAAACAGACTCCGAACTGAGCACAGAGCCCAATGTGGGACTCAATCCCACAATCCTGAGGTCATGACCTGAGCTGAAGCCAAGAGTCAGGTGCTTAGCCAGCTGAGCCTCCCAGGCACCCCTGAATCGTCCATTTTAAAATGGTTAATTCTGTTAGGTGAATGTCACCTCAGGTTATTATTTTATTTTTTATTTTTAAAGATTTTATTTATTTATTCATGAGAGACATACAGAGAGAAGCAGAGACATAGGCAGAGGGAGAAGCAGGCTATCCATGGGCAGCCCAATGCAGGACTCGATCCCAGGACTCTGGGATCACGACCTGAGCGGAAGGCAGAAGCTCAACCACTGAGCCACCCAGGAGTCCCTCACCTCAGGTTTTTAAAGCAAGAGCACAACGTGCTATCATTGTGTTAATAAACAAGGAAATGCATTTACATGCACACATGCACAGAAAGGCGTGCAAAATTGCTGGAATGAGCCACAAAACATTGGTGTTGTGGCTGACACTGAGGAGGGAGACTCAGTTTTCACTGAACATGCTTGGTACTGCTTAAATTTTTACCACATGCCTGTAATTACACCCCCTCGAAAATGAACATCATCAAAGATGTTGTCTAATTGTTCTGATGAATGAATTACTTGCCATCAGGAAAAACAAATGAAAAATTCCCCGCCAGATTACTATTAACAAGACCCTGTAATACTGATCTTTCAATTTCAGAAAATTCAACCTCAGTTGAGGTGCATGGACAACACATTCCGGGTTCAGTTCTGCCCTTTCTCAGGGTCAGAGTACTTCAGGAACGTAGACACAGTAAATTTCTGGAACCACATGATGAATATCGATACTTGCTGGAAAAGGAGAAAAATGATATCTTACTGAAAATTCCTTCAGCAGCTGCTATACCATGCAACACTGAGCAAATTAGCATGGCTTCATGGACTTCATTATTTTAAAGATGGTAAAATGGCCAAGTCACTGATGTCTCCCCTTTCATTAAAATGTAAAGGACTGGCTGCCTCCGGGTCTCTCCACCAATTGCTCAAGTACGTCGTTTGAACCCATTTGATGGTGTCACTCAGTAAGGGCACCTTTTTCAACTTGGCTGCCTCTTTTTGACCCAAAATAATTTCAACCATTTCTACAGCTCCAGGCTCCACCAGGTTTTCTATTACTACATGTACCTTTCACGGTGATTCTAAGCTGACCTTGAATGAAGAGACAAACAATTTTTTATCTGTTTGCTTGATTGTACTTCTCATGTATTGCTCCAAGACTTTTCTTTTGAGTTGCAAAAAACACTAGTGCTTTGCCTCTAAAGTCACACAAGTGGTTTTCCAATGCTTTTGCAAGTGTTCTGTTTCATGCAATCAGTGCTCAGATTTTTCTCGATGGAGAGACATATGGTTGGGCCCATTTTAGCAACTCCATAATAAAACCAATTACAAAAATAAGCATCTAAGAATATCTTATGCTTTTAAGATTGACACCACTGCTCACTACTCAATTGCTAGTTGTGGTTAACAGTGCATCATGCAGTGTTTTTGTGGTCAAGTTCACTGTGGCAAACTCAGAGGCAATGCCGGATCTTAGCTCAGGAACTTTGGGTTGTATGGGATCCATTCACTATGTGGCACATGTCACAGATTTCAAGATTTTGCTTCAAATTATTAAACCTCCTAGCTGGAAGTGTGACTTTAAACTTACTACTCTTTAAGAAAGTAAATGAAACTGATACAAAAATCCCCAAAGTCCGAATTGTCAGCAATCTTATATGTATTATTCATTCATTCACTCATTCGTCTATTCATTTATTCATTCAGCAAATATTTATCAAGTGCCTGTTTGCATGCTAGGCACTGTGTGGGACCCTGGCAGTATAGGCGTGAGTGATAAGAACAAATCTCTGGCAACATGGAGCTTATGATCTAAAAGGAGATCTAGATGTGAGATAAATCAACAAATATATAATTATACATTGTGAAAAGTGTCCTGAAGAAAAATATACTACTCTAAATGAATACAGGAGATCTACTTTATTTTATTTATTTATTTATTTATTTATTTATTTATTTATTTATTTATTTATTTATGATAGGGCAAGAGAGAGAGCACACGAGAGAGCGGGGAGGGACAGGGGCAGAGGGAAAAGCAGGCTCTCCACCTAGCAGGGAGACCAACGCAGGGCTCAATCCCAGGACCCTGGGATCACAACCCAAGCTGGAGGCAAATGCTTAACCGACTGAGCCATGCAAGTGCCCCAGGAGACCTACTTTAATTTGGAGTTAGAGAAGGGACATTTGAGGCAAGACCTTGTCTTGGTCTGTTTGAGCTTCTCTAACAGAATACCACACACTGGGCGGTTTATCAACAACAGAAATTTATTTCTCATAGGCCTGGAAGCTGGAAGTTGAAGATCAGGGTGCCAGCGTGGTCATGTTCTGGTGAGGACCTTCTTCCGGGTTAGAGTCTGCCAACTTCTGGTCATGTCCTCGCATGACAAAGAGCAGGAGAGGAGGAAGCATGCTGTCTCCTCATGACCTCATCAAATTCTAACCACCCCCAAAGGCCCCACCTCCAAATACCACCACATTGGAGGGTAGGATTTTACCATATGGATTTGGGGACAAGGACACACTCAGTCCATAACAGAGAAGTAATTTCACAAGGGCGAAGTGGAAGGAAAAGTGTTTTAAGCAGAAGAAACAACACAAGTGAAGACCCTGGGAAGGAAAGGAAAGGATGTAGTCAAGGAAATGAAGGAAGGTCAACATGGCAGAGGCACAATAACTAAGGAGGGTTACAAAGATATTCCTGAAGAGGACGGCAGGGACCAGACTGTGCTGGGGGTGTGAGCCACAATGGTAACTTGAAGGAAGCCTTTGAAGGTTATAATGAAGGCCTTGCTTTAGCAGACATGCCATTTGTTTGACATTTCTCTGGCTTTTGTTGAAAGAACGGACAAGGTGAGAGGTAAAGAGGAAGTGAGGGTGTACAGTTGAGACGTGATGGTAGCCTGGAGTGATGACAAGGTAATGGAAAGAAGTGGATGAATTAGAGGTCTGTTTTGAAGGTAGAACAGACAACACTTGGAAAGAGATTGGCTGTTCAGAGCAGAGGAAGAGAGGCAGAGTGTCAAGAATGTCAGAAGAACAGCTAATTGACACCCCCCTGCTCAAAACCCAGCCTTCTCTGACCATCTCCAATGTCATATCCAAGCCTCAACGTCCCTCTCTATGAAACAGGAACATTGTTACTCACCTTGTCAGGTTGTTATACAGATTGAAGGGGTCAAAGCATGGAAAGCATAAATGGGTAATGCTCAAAATGGCCCTCTTATGATTATCCCCTTTGCACCCCATATCTTCATCTTTGCCCTTGGAAATATCACTATTCTTTGTGTGGACCATACTTTGTCCTCTCTTTGCCCATCCACTGACTTCCATGTAAATTTCCTTTCTCTTCTTTTTGTGCAAAACTGAGGTCATGCCTTCTCAGTTCAATTTCCCATCATCAACTTTCACATCCACAGCAATTTCTTCTGCAATGTTGAGCAAGGAGTTGGGGTCTCTTCCAGTATCCACGGGTCCTTTAGGTATTATGGTCTATATAACAGTCACTCAGGTTTTATTATTTTGCATGGCAACTGAGTCAGCTAGACATGGTCTTCTGGTCTCCAACATGGCTGCTAGTGCATTTGCTCCAGCCGATGAAGAATAAAATGCCCTCCAACAAGGTATCATGGACATCCTCATTGCCCATACAGATGGTTCTCAAGGAAGAACAGTCATGATGAGGAAACTCACATTAGTGCCTCACAAAAAGCTGATGTCATCATGGGAATTTCTAAAGGATAAGTGGCTGGCTGTTGTCACAGAAACTAATTACAACTTCTTGGGCCAGGAGTTCCAAAGTTTGTGGTACTGCTTCTAGATAACACCCCAACTAAATCAATTAAGGATTAAATAAGTAAATGAAGCTTTAAAATCAACTGGAATAGGATCATGCCAGCATCAATCTCCTGGTTTTAACAATGTAGTAGGGCTATGTAAATATCACTGGGGGAAGATAGGTGGTGGGTGTACAGAAAATCTGTAACTCTTATACATCTTACACTATTTCAAACTAAGAGGCTATCATTTTTAAAATCAAATGCAACTCAAAAGGTTAATTATGGCAATCAGTTTTGAAACGCTCTATGATTGTACTTCTACATGCTTTAAGGAAGAACAAAGTGCCTCATGAGTCATCAAAGCTGCAAAAGCAAAATGTAAGCCATGTGAAAAGCCAGGTAGACACAACACTATAAAAATGCCTCCATTGACAGAGTCTGAGTTTCTAGCCAGTTATCTCAGAAGCTGGACTGGCAGTGATGCTCCCCAGCTCCTGTGACAAGGTTATCCCCTAATCTGGGAGGTGCTCTCAGGACTCCAGTACAAAGGCCTTCCACCAAGCCAGCTAACCACCTTCTTCAGTCTAAATCCTAAAAAGTTCACTGGATCAAAAGGTCAACCACACATGTATTCTCCCAGAAGCCTTGGCACCAATGTCCTCAAATATGCCTGGTAAGCTCATAAGCAGTAAAGCAGTAATGCAACGAAGAGTAACAGCTAACATTGACTGGATACTTCCAAGCCCTTAGCATCCACTACCTTAATTTTCATAACACAATCAAGAGTTAGATAAAATGATCTGCCATTAAGACAGAAATTCTAAACTGGTTATTCTTCCCATGCAGCAATTAGGACCTGTCTCCCACCTCCACTTTCATTCCTAACCCTTCTAGAAATTCTCTGCCCCTCCTCCTCTGAGGTTGAAGAATTTCTAAGTGAAAAATCACCCCATTTTTCTCAAGGGTGGAGGGAGAATACTCACAGCCACCTTCAACCAAGAGTGTGAAAAATAAGCTTAGCCAAACCTGAGATAAACTTTGTAATGCTGTTGAAAAGACGTATAAATCAAACAGCATTTGTCCGCCTCTCTGCTCTTCAAAATTATCATGCATGCACCTGAAGCTTAAGCAAAGAAATCCATTAAACAAACCGAAAATCATGAAACCCAGATTTAGAGATGTATCCCTTCGCTCTAATGAATGTCCAATTCTGAATACCATTTTGTCTTCAAAAAGCCCTGAAGGTTCTCATCTTTGTTATCTTTCTGTTGTTAGCAGAAATATTACATCTTTGAAAAGGAAAAAAAAAAAAAAGCATTATTCCAAGAGCTAAAACCGAAAAGTCTTTGAACTATTTAGAGATAAATCAACTCATAGTTACCAATAAACCAAAAAGAAAAAAAGAGACTATTTCAAACCAAGCAGGCCCCTCTTTACATATATTCAAATGTTAATTTCCAAATCATCCTTAGACTATCCACATCTACATTCACATTCTGCTGAAATGTCATACAAGCCTCCATTCAATCAGTTACACAATTTAATTCTTTCTCTAAGGAAGGAGCCGAGTTGTCAGATAAGCAAACCTCAGGTAAAGCTTCTCGACCCTGATTCAGGTAGATATTACCAGTCACATATAACCTCTTTCACCTGGATGGCATTCCTTACGATTCATATACAAATGGACCTGCACTTCATTTAAATTTTAAAATGCTTCTCTCAGCTGTCTCAGTTGCTGAGTTTTGTAATGAGGAGGAATAGCAGGAACCCTCAGGGCCTCCAAGCACACTTGGGCTGTGTGTGTACTGTACAAAGGCACTTAGCCAAGGTGATGAGTGGGGATAGAAATCCAGTCCTCCCTCTGATAACTAGTCAAGCCGTACAGCCTGGTCCAAAGGGCGTCAGGCAAAGGAGGGGATGCCTTTTAGTAATTAGTCCCATTACCCAGAGAAAGCACTGTTTAAAATTCACCTGTAGAGGTGCCTGGGTAGCTCAGTCAGTTAAGGGTCTGCCTTCAGCTCATGATCTCAGGGTCCTGGGATAGAGCCCCATTCCGGGCTCCCTGTTTAGCAGGGAGCCTCCCTCTGCCCTCCCCCTTTTTCTCTCCCCTCCCCCACTCCCGTGCTTGTTTTGTCTCGAATAAAATGGATAAAATCTTTTAAAAATAATAAAATAAATAAATAAATAAATAAATAAATAAATAAATAAATAAATAAAAATAATAAAATAAAATTCACCTGTAAATAAGTGGCACTTCTTTGTAATCTACCTAAAAGAATTACAGGTGCCAGCTGAGGCCCCAGACATCAACCACCTGCAGCCTGCCCCCTTAAAATGATCTACACTACTTGTATGTAGAACTGTGCTTTGTCCACAGACTTCCTCAGCTCCAGCCATTCCCTACTCTTCTCAGGCTTCACCCTTATTTTAAACTTTGGACTTCCAGTTGTATACACTGCAAGTACAAGACCCATTCTTTCTGATTCTTATTTTACCTAGAAATTCAAGTACAGATGTTTCCTGGAATACTCAACCCTCGAGATGTATAGATTGTTTTGTAAAGTACATAATACAATTTCAGAGATGAAGAAAATGTTGCATTACAGATTGAACACACAAAACAGTCTGGTGCCCAAACGAATACCAAAGAACCCAGTATCAGTAAACTGAATATATTCTTACTCAAACCTGATAGGGCATGGCTAATCCGGCAACTCTACAAAATTTACGGTTTTCATACATGCCTTCTTTTTTAATATCTGTCATTGAGATATAATTTGCACACCACAGAATTTACCCACTTAAAGTATACAAATCAATGTTTCTAGAATATTCACAGAGTTGTACAACCTTCACCACAATCAAATTTAGCACATTCCCATCACCATGAAAAGAAACTTTGTACCCATTAGTATTCACTCTCTGTTCCGCCTTCCCCCCAAATACTGGCAATCACTACTTTATTTTCTGTCTCTGTAGATTCTAGACATTTCCTATAAATGGATTTATACAATAGGTGTTTTTTTATGACAGGCTTCTTTCACTGACCATCATGTTTTCAAGGTTCATCCATCTCATAGCGGGTGTCCATCCTTCATTCCACCATATGAATAGACCCTATTTTGTATGTCCATTCTTCAGTTGATGGGCATTTGGGTTGTTTCCACCTGTTGACTATCATAAATAACGCTCTGACTTACCTTTTGAAAGTCTCATTCTGGTGGTTGTGTTGAAAATAGGATAGAATGGCACATCTGAGACAGGGAGAACAGCGAGGACATTCTTCCAGGGATCCCACTGAGAGGTTGGGTGGCTAACGCTGGGGTAGACAAGTCACAAATGGCCACATTCTGATGTATTTGCATAGAACCTGCTTCTGAAGCTTTCCGTGCATATTTTTTCTTTTCTAAGCCATCACTACCAGTACTTTGGTGTATTTTTGCCAACTTCTTGGATCACATGTATAACACCTTGATGTAAACACCTACGTTTATCTTTCTTGCTGAGTATGTGTTAGGCATTTAACAAAGTCTCAGCTCCCCCAGGGTTTGCCTGCATGAACCAACCAAATCAAAATCTGCAAAAGGAGAATTCTCTAGTGTCTCTACAGTTTCGCTGTAAAGATTTCACGGCCTCATCCTCTAAAATTATTTCATCAAGTTCAATGGATATGTGTTCTTTAATTTGTTGCTAGCCCATTTTTTTTCCAACAACATTGCTAATGATATTTCTGTAGCAGACTTCTTGTCTAACATACCAGTTGAAATGTCAAAAAGTATAGGGTTTAAAAAGCTTTTCTCTGATGGAATATACTCCTTCAGACATACATGGTAACTTGATTTGAACAATGTCAAAAGGGCATTTTCTTGGTTAGATTAAAATTTTGTTTGCATGCATTTTTCAATAGCTTTCAGCTGTTGAGTAGTGGCATCTGTAAGAAGTAGCTGGGAGACTTAGGTAATAGTATTTGGTATATATAAAAGCAGCACAGCTCCCTGAGAAAGCTGGTCTCTGACAGAAGAGTGGACTTTATTCTGCTGGGCACCTGGAGGAATTTGTCAACAAGTTTAGGAGTAAAAGTCCGAAGGAGCTAGAATTCTCTGCAATTAAGGTGGCAACCAAGTAAGCAGTATCCATCTTTATGACATGAACAACAAACTTGATTAAATAAAATAGGGCAGCATTAATTGACCTGACTTGGGCCATGCTGGAAGTAGACAACCATCTCAAATCAAAGGGATGCTAGAGAACCCTCCTAGAGGGTTCCTAGAGGAAATGGAGGACACACTCAATTGGGGTTATTGAGGACAGTTTAATGAAGACATTATTACAGAGGTGAGGTTTGGGGTAAGAGAAAAAACAAGAGATGTGAAGTATCTTGGAATTGTCATCACCCCTGTCTAAAAAGGAAAGGGGAGAAAGATGTTTCTGGAACCCAGGGGGCAGTAGCCATAAGAAAGAGCTCTTGTCTCCAACTTGGAACACAGCCACTGCCAACCATCAGGCTGGCAGGAAGGGAGCTGGGACTCTCCAACGCCCTGTAAGCAGGGCCCCGGGGCAGGTGGAATTGAGAAGAATGGAGAGTGGATCCAGAGGTATAAGTAGAAAGCATTCAACACATAAACAAAAAAAGCCAGGCAGCTTGATCTGAGCTTTTAAGAAGTGTAGAAGTTGTAAAAATTCTCCTGGGAATGAGCAGGCAAGGCAGGCTCTCAGAAGCTGGTATTCCAAGCAGCATGGAATATCAAAACAGCTGTTAAAATGCAGGTCTTCTCTGGAAGAGAAAAGGTAGGTATGCCTGGCAGTATGCTTACTGCAACTACCCAGAGAGGATTTCCCAGAGCCTGGAGCAAGGAAAACACTGGAAGCCACTGGAAGAAGCCATGACTGCCCAAAGGTCTTCTGGGAAGTGCAGTCCCAGCCACTAGAAGGAAGATTTCTGAGCACACCCCAAGGATGCCACAAAAGTGTCGGGTTTCAGGGAAATGTGAGGAGCCAGAACCTTAAAAGCATGTATGGGGGATCAGTCAGTATTGGGGTTCTGCATCATTCACATCATCTCCAAGCTTCTGTTCTTTCATTTCTATAGCTAAATAATTGACAAGACCAATGTGGGTGTTTGATTATGGGAACCGTCATGGGTCGTACAGCAACAAAGAGAAAAGCCCCCTGCAGCATCTGTGCAAAGATCAGAGAGGACTTCATGAGAAGTCATGTGACAAGGCACTGCGGGATGCCACTTAGAAAAAGAGACTTGGAAAGAGCAAGCTGCTGTGTGAGTGAACCCAGAGTATACAGGACAGCTAAAGGCCCCTCCACTGCACCTCAGAATTCTTGCCCTGCACAGTGCTAAGTTAGGAGGAAGAAAAACAAGAGGCAACACTGGCCGCCCTCAGGGAACAGAAGGCATAGGCTCTGTTGGACAAGCAGATCTCCCTGGATCCAGACTTGGGTCTCTGGAGTCAGTCGGTATGATTCAGTCCCCGAGGCCAAATTCCCAACGAGGAAGGCCACTGGAGTGCCCAAGAGCAAGTCTCTCACCCCCCATAAGAGTTGTCTTCCAAACAAGTCCAGGGCTCAAGGCAAAATTCTTAAATACCATTTTGCTATTTTATCATCTGTGTAAAGACATTTTCAAAAACAAGAGTCCCTGTAACCCACCAGACACTAAGGTGCACCTCAGCTGAATTCAGGGTAAAGCTTAGTGCTGTTGGGGGCCCTGTGAAGCCAGGATGTCCATGTTCTACTTGTTCACAGAGAAAACAGCACTTTGTGATCAGTTGTAATAATAAAAAACAATTTTCAGACATCCAAAAATTAAGAAAGTGAAAAAAGCCATTTCTAACCAGCTGGACATACCAGAAAATCCAACCTAAATTTGTTCATGTAACTGAATGGACATGGGGCAGATCTGCAGGTATGGTTTGATCCAGGCTCTAAGAGCTTTTACCAGAACCCAGGTTTGCTCACACTTTTTTTTTTTTTAAGATTTAATGTATTTAAAAAAAAAAAAAGATTTAATGTATTTATTTGACAGAGAGAGAGCCAGAGAGCACAAGCAGAGAGAGAGAGGGAGAAGCAGGCTTCCCGCTGAGCAGAGCCCAACCCAGGGCTCGATCCCAGGACCCCAGGATCATGATCAGAGCCAAAAGCAGATGCTTAACCAACTGAGCCACCCAGAAACCCTGCTCACACATTTCTTAACTCCATTCCTTCATGGTTTCTCTTCTCACGATTTTAAGATGATTGGCCAGTTCATGTCCAGAAGGAAAGAGAGTCTGTCTTTCTCTCTCTGTACTTTCTCCTTCCCTTCCTTGCTCTCTCTGTGTCTGTTGGTGTGCCCATCTCTTTCTTTCCTAATAGTTGAATAAAAATCCATGGCCTGACTCTCACTGGCCCATCCCTGAATCAATGCCTGTGGGCCTGAGGAATAGGACCTGCTCATCAGTTTAAGAGAATCAGAGCCTAGCCCAGAGCTGAAGGTGGAACTAATCTGACCCAATCCATGTGAGTGATGGTCCCAGAGGAAAGTTTCCCCGAGGGAAATTCAGTCTTGTGGGTAAGGAAGAATTGATGCCCAGTCACTATAAACGACAAGTGCTAAAGATGAATGAACATACCGGGCCCCCCTCTTCACAAGAAGTAAAAGGATCCCCGAGAGAGAAACTGAAAAGGAATAGGATGCTCACCCAGAGAAACTTCTTCTTAGGCAGGGTTTGTGCACATGGACAGGTAGCCAGGTTAAGCTTGCATTCCAGACCCAGACTATTTCAGTCAAAGATGGCTGCCTGTTTCTCAGCTCACCTTTGCCTATCCTGCACTCATTTTCTCTCACTCTGTGTATCCATAACTCTGGAGCTCAGGAGGTTAGAAGTCGGAGCATGGTTCAGTTGGATTCTCTGCTCAGGATCTCACTGGGCTGAAAGCATGCTGGGGCCAGGGTCTCATCTGGGACTTGGGTCCTCTTCCAAGACTTGAGTTCCTTATGGTTGTATGACTGAGGTCTCCATTCTCTTAATAGAGGTCAGCCAGGGAGAGACCTCTAAGGTCCAAAGGCCCACACTAGGTCCTTGCCACATGGTCCCCTCCATTGGTTCTCTTACACTGAATCCCTCTGATTTCAGAAAAGGCCTAGTTCCTTGTAATGGTGCACTTAGTTAAGTGAAGCCCACCCAGATGCTCTCCATTTTGATTAAGTCAACAGATTAATAAAAATTAGAGGAGTGACACTGCATCACACCCAGTTTCCACCTGCGTTCGAGGGAAGGAGATTACACAGGGTGTGCAAGGGGAGGTTGGGGCCATCTTAGAATTCTAACACAGTTCAGTTACCAAACTGATTACTGATTCTTCTGGAATCAGCCCTTTCCTGTTCAGTCTATGTGATTTGGGGTAAAGTGTATCATCTTCCAGTCCATAGTATGGAACCAGCACTGTGAGAGGAGGACATGTTGAAGACATGGTGTGTAAATCAGCTTTGGCTGCAGTAACAAATAACCCCGAAGTCTCAATGGCTTTCTGTAACAATTATTTCTTGCTCCTGAGTATTCAGGTTGGCTAGGTTACACAATCTGGCAGCAGAGTTGACATTGAAAGATGAACCAGAGCAGCACTGCTTCCCCGCATGCAAGGCTGGGTTCATGTCTGTTTCATGTGTCTCCATCTACATGTTCCCTCACATGGAGAAGCAACTGTCAAGCCAAATCATGTGAGCCCATTTAAGACCACTGTTGGTGGAATCTATCACTTCTGCTCACATTCCAATAACCAAAGCACCAAGTAAGCAGTGTTGAGATGCATGACAAAGTAATATGGCAAAGGCATGGAATGTAGAAGCCTAATAAAGGGAGTAATCAAAGGAATTGGGAACAGTCATTTAGGCCACCACACTCAGGAGTGTTTGAGAGGGTTTCAGAGACTGAAGGAAATTCCTAGTCTTCTCCCATCTAAGGACAGCTCTTCCCTCCAGATCCCATCAGCCTATGGCTGGTCTGATTATCAAAGGCCAGGATGGAGGTGAAGGCCAGGAGGGTGTAGATATCTGTCCAAAGGTCAGACAAGCCCATATCCCTTTCTTTTTTTTTTTTTTATATTTTTTATTTA
The DNA here is from genome assembly GCF_048164855.1 of Canis lupus baileyi. Lineage (NCBI taxonomy): Eukaryota > Metazoa > Chordata > Mammalia > Carnivora > Canidae > Canis > Canis lupus. Next base: position 54,538,297 of record NC_132845.1, on the reverse strand, counting down.
TTTATGATAGTCACACAGAGAGAGAGAGAGATAGAGAGAGAGAAGCAGAGACATAGGCAGAGGGAGAAGCAGGCTCCATGCACCGGGAGCCCGACGTGGGATTCGATCCCGGGTCTCCAGGATCACGCCCCAGGCCAAAGGCAGGCACCAAACCGCTGCGCCACCCAGGGATCCCCCATATCCCTTTCTGAAACAATCAGTAACTGAGGCAGTAAAGGGAAAGAAATATCAATGAATCCCCTCTGATGACTGAGGATCCCAGATGTCAATGGATGCCTGGGATGGATTTATAGAGTGGGTACTCACTCCAAAACACACTTTGGAGATGTCCCACCTATTCATGGTGTGGCCTGGCAATTCTGCAGGCTCTAATTTTATTTTATTTTTATTAATTTTATTTTTTACTTAAAAAAATTGTATACATGTATGTTTTCCAGGAAAGTAATACAGATGTTTTTAAAGGTAAGAATGGGCAACAAACTTTTAAGGATAAAGAAATATCAAATATTTAATATTAAGTTCCTTATTGTGTTGTCACTCTCCATCACGACAGCATTTCTTCAATAGAGCCAGGTAAACATGCATATACACACACACATACACACACACAGCCTCAAGACACAGCCACCTCTCCTTGGCCGGGCAGCCCATCCCCAGCAGCCGTGGTGACTCCCTGGACACCAGGACTAGAGAGAATAATGTAATTCTAGGTCCCACAGGATGGCACGCTGAAGCTGCAGGAACATTCCCAGCCCCCATCAAGCTAGGTTCAGCGTCTGGAATGGGCCTGAAGGTGGGGGTTTCACCATAGGAACCTAGCTGGGGTGATATTCAAATACTTGATACCCAGGATGGTGCAGGTCCTGACCAATCAGGACCATGGCCAGCACACTGTGATCTGCATGCCAGTGAAAGTGACCATGATCCCTGCAGGGGGTGGGGGGGAGGCTGGGAATCCAAAGGCAGAGTTGACATTGAAAGGTGAATGGGAGCAGCACCTGCCAGCATGACCCGCTGCTTCCCTGCATGCAAAGGACTGTACATCTCAACCTGAGACCCCAAGGGTCCTGCAGGGCATAAGCTGGATTTGTCTTCCTGCCTGAGGCAATCACCAATTATGTGTGCTGTGAGGCAAGCTGGCCTCCCGCCAGAGGAGGAGGTGAAGGGATTTACAGAATCTCTCTCTGATCTAACTTATTGGAGAAGTTAAAAGATACTCATCCAGGAGGCAGCAGAGCGAGAGGTAAAAAGGCAAGATCCAAATCCTTACTATCCGAGAAGCCTTAGACCAGAGGTCCTTAACCTCTCGGGCTCAGTCCCCTCATCTGGAACATGGGAATCATAACTGCATCCACCTGGCAGAGTCTTGATGATGATGAAGCTAATGATACAGGTAAAGTCCTTAGAGCAGTACCTGATGCAAAGCTGGCCCTCCAGGAATCACTGTTGTCATCCAAGGTGGGAGGACGGTCCAGGAATTCAATCAAAACCAAATGATCAGGAGGGAAGGTGAGGTGGGGCGCCTGAGCGGCTCAGTTGATACAGCAGCTGACTCTTGATTTCAGCTCAGGTCATGATCTCAGGGTCCTGGGATCAAGCTCCATGTCAGGCTCTGCACGCAACCTGGAGTCTGCCTGGAGTCTCTCTCCCTCTGCTTCTCCTCCCACATGCGCTCTCTCAAATAAATAAATACATCTTTTAAAAAATGAAAGAAGGAAAGGTGAAGCACCAAAGCTCCATGACATTGGCAGCATGAAGTCTGACTCAAAGGAAAGTTGTTTTTATTAATGTTCCCCAGGAAAATCCAAGGCCAAAGGAAAGCAGATATATTGAGCTGGATCCAAGGCTGCCTGGACCCGATCGGAACCTGTACAGACTCATTCTCAGGCAATACCCGTCTCTGATCAGCCAGTCTGGCCCAGCTAAGCTGGGGGGGACTGGTGTGGTGGTAACAAGATCAAGATCTGTGATTGGGAAGCAACATGAGCTGCCATTTCCCCGCCAGGATGAAAGGAAAACCAAATCAGACCCTACATAACACCTGCAGGGCCACACCTTCCATATGCCAGTCTTTTAATGTTCTATAATAACTTCATGTGACATCTGAAAATACACCAGTCTCTACAACACCTACCCGTGCTGCTTTTTAAAATCCACCCACCTCTTATGAACACCAGAGATTTGGGGGAACTCAGGCAAGCTTTTCTTCTTATCTAGATGAGACATCTATTGCGGATGCGTGACCAGGAAAAGGATCCAGGGCGTGCTGATAGCAGAACACAAGTGCTCTAGATGCCTAACTTGCTACCTGAGGGAAGTCATGAGAAACAACTCTGATTGCTATTTTTGAGACGGTGTAACGCCTGGGAGGTGGCAAAGCACACTGCCGTCCCCCTCTCCTGAGCCGGAGGCCGAGAGCATCTTGCAAATTTCCAGAAGTAACTCCATCCCTCTCAGCCTCCAAAGGATTGGGCCGGTGGGCTTGCTTTGCTGGGCTATAATCACATGGGTGACTGACTTACACTATTTTCTTTTATTTCAACCCATCCCCAAAGCCCAGAGCAACTTAAAACCTGAAGAGCCACCACCTTCATCAAAAAAAGAATTTTTTGAAAGCTTAACTGATAACTCCACAGTCATTCATTCAGCTGACTCCCAAGGAAATGGGAGGCATCTGGAAAATGTATTTAAAAATTGATTTAATGTTGAGCCATGTTAAATGTTTTAATTTCCAAGCAATGCCATGCCCACCAAACATCAATTAGTCCCAGCAATCGGGCAGGAATATTGGCTTCTGTGGAGGGATTCATTTATTTCAGCTCTGCTAAATATCTAAGGAGAAATCCAATACTGCCTGTAGCTCTGAGGAAGGGACATTAAGCCAGATTAGAAGCCAGATCAGGCCCTGGCTAAAATGGTGCCTTTGCCAGCAGCTGCCACTCCCCAGTATCTCTCTCTCTGGAAGGAGGGCAGGAAATTCTACATAAAGTCCTCATGCTGGGGCAGCCCGGGTGGCTCAGCGGTTTAGCCCTGGCTTCAGCCCAGGGCGTGATCCTGGAGACCCGGGATCGAGTCCCACGTCGGGCTCCCTGAATGGAGCCTGCTTCTCCCTCTGCCTTGTGTCTCTGCCTCTCTCTCTGGGTCTCTCATGAATAAATAAATAAAATCTTAAAAAAAAAAAAAAAAAAGTCCTCATGCTGTTGAGAGAAAACACCCTTCCCCTCCCCACCCCCACAGTTTCTCTCTGTCTCTGAGCCAGAAAGCAAGAGAGGCTGAAATGGGGCAGAGAATGGCTCCCTGCTGAGGACACAAGCCAGCTTGAGACCTTTTAAAAATCATTTTTAATAATTATTCTTCCTTTTGGTGCCTTTTAAATTTCAAGGCCCTGGGGTCTCCCTGCCCCCAATGGAGGCTGTGGGGTGGGGTAGGGGTCTCACAGTCTGAAGTGCTCTGTTTCCACACAGTGGGGCCAGCTGCTTGGGCACCAAAGGGCGGTGTGCACATGCACTCACCACATGGTCTCAGGCACGATAACCAGCAGAGGACAGCCAAGCCAAAGACCCCAGGTGCCAGGGGCTCCTAGAAGGAAACAGGAGAGCACAGGAGGTCTCAACAGCTGGCAACGAAGGGCAGACACAGCAGGGCAGGGCAGCTCCCTGGGTCTCCCTCTGGACCACTCATTTCATCTCCTGGAATGCTATTTGCTCTTCTCTGAAAAAGGAATAGTGGCCCCAAAGCAGGGGGTCCGGGGGTTGGGGGCGAAGAGAGTGGCAAGGGAGTAAAAATTAAATGATATTGTGTGAATAAGCTTGTAGCTGAGCTGCCTTAGTCGAGTCACCTGAGGAGACTGTTAAAAATACCAATTTCAGGGGGCACCTGGATGGCTCAGGTCATGATCTCAGGGTCCTGGGATCAAGCCCATGTTGGGCTCCCTGCTCAGCAACCTTGCTCTCTGCCCCTCCCCCTTCTGCTCATGCACATGCTTGCTCACACACTCTCTCTCAGATAAATACAAAATCTTAGAGAAAAAATGCAAATTCCAGAATCATCCCCTGGAGATTGTGATTGAGCAAGCCTGGGATGAGGCCCTGGAATCTGTATGTTAAGGATTTCTCCCAAGTGATCCTGATAATGCAGCAAGTTTAGGATACAAGAGATTAAGAAATGCCTCGACCACAGGAAGGGCCTGTGGGGTGAAGGGAAGGTATCCAGGGTCCAGTGGGGACACTACTCTCTGACACTGCTGGTTCAAGGAAAAACTGATCCTGTCTCTCTACAGGGGATGTGGCAATATCCATCAAAATAAAAAATGCATACACCCTCTGACCCAGCAATCTCACTTTGAAGATTTTATCCCACAGATCTACTCAAACAGATGCAAATGATAAAAGGCTATTCCCTGAAGCTTTGTTTGTAATAGTTTTAAAAAAAATAGAAAAAAATGGAAATATCCATCTGTACACATCTGGTTAAATACAATTATGGTGTAGCCAGAAAACCAACAATTGCATGGCTCCTAGGAACAAATACAGAACTGTCTCCAAGATAAACTGTTAGGTGAGCTATGCAAGGTACAGAACAAAGGGTATAACAACCTTTTATGAAAATGCAGAGATAACAAAAAAGAAAAGAAAATGCAGAGATAATCTATGGATAAGTCTAGACTATCTCTGGACAAATACACAAGAAGCTGGTAACATTATTGGCCTTTGGAGAAGGAACTAGGTGACGAGGGGACAGAGAGACTTTCTTTTTCTGACCTAACACTTTTGAATCCTGTGCATTACCTCATGTGTGTTACGTATTACACACAAAACATATTTAAAAATAATTTTTAGGGGCTCCTGGGTGGCTCAGTTGTTAGGTGTCCAACTCAATTTCAGCTCAGGTCATGATCTCAGGGTCATGAGATCAAGCCCCACATCAGGCTCTGCACTGGGCATGGAGCCTGCTTAAGTCTCTCGTTCAGCCCCTTGCCCCACTCCCACCCCTTTCTCTCTCTCTCTCTCTCAATCTCTCTAATATAAATAAATAAATGCATATTATACTTCAGTAAAAAGTTTTTAAAATAATAATATTAAATCAGGGGCACCTGGGTGGCTCAGTTGGTTAAGCATCAAACTCTTGATTTCAGCTCAGGTTGTGATCTCAGGGTTGTGGGATAGAGCCCCGAGTTGGGCTCCATGCTCAGTAGAGAGTCTGGTTGGGATTCTCTCCCTCTCCCTCTGCCTCTCTCCGCCCCCCCACCCCAAATAAATAAATAAATCTTTAAAATAATAATAATAATAGCAAATCAAAGGTCATGGCTCCAGTTTGTAAGTGCCACCTCTGGCCACTTGTAGCTGTAGAAATTGGGAATCTCCCAGTTCTTCAAACCCAGGGAAAGGCTGGGGGCAGATGGAGGGAGATATTCAGGTCAGGAAAAGGTAGAGTGGAGGTTTTGAGCATCAAGTTCTGGATGCTCGCTGGGTATTCGCTCCTGCTGCTCTCTCTACCTGGGACACTGGCCCTATGGGGCAGAGTCCATATTCTCCCCAGCTTGGGCTGCAATTTAGCTATTACTGTCTTTGGGGAATTATGGGGCCATTCCCTGATCCCCCAAGCCTCGCTCAGCGCCTCGCCCCCGTGTTCCCTTAGTGCCTGTGTTCTCTGTCATACTGCTTCATGGTCGCCTGGCTTCGTATGTCTTCCCTCGCCCTCATGCTCTCCTGAGAGCTCAGTGAGGGCACATCTAGTTTGGTCACTGCTATCTCCCCGGAGCCCAACATCACACTTAGTCCAAAGATGGTGCTCCTAAAGATAGAAGGGGTCACAGAGAAGTGACACAGGAGGAGGGAAGAGAGGAATAAGAAAGGCAAGGAAAGCCACAGGCTCCCGACCCCCATATCCTAGCTCAGCCCTAGCCACCACCACCTCCCTCTGCCTCCTTCCTTCCTGGTCTTCTCAGGTGTGAAATCATCTTGTTCATTCACAAGACAGCCTTACCTGTCTTGCTCACATCTGTATTCCCAGCCCCTGCTGCAGGCCTGACACCTAGTAGGTGCCCAATATATGCTGGTTGGATGTATTAATTAATTCTGGTCAGGGCGGGGGGTGGGGGGGCCTGGGTGGCTCCTTCGGTTGAGCATCTGGCTTTAACTCAGGTCATGATCTTAGGGTCTTAGGGTTGAGTCCTGCATCGGGCTCCCTGCAAAGCGGGTAGCCTGCTTCTCCCTCTCCATCTGCCCCTCCCCCTCCCTGCTTGTGCTCTCGGGCTCTCTTTCTCTCCTTAATAAGTAAATAATAAAAATTAAAAAAAAAAAAACTGGTCAGTGAGAAGGAGGTAGGATGCAAAGGAACCGCTGAAATGCATTGAGTCCCGAGAGAGTCTGATTCCATGAGCTCTGGGTGGGGACCGTGAACCCGGCTGTTTTAGAAGTTCCCCCAGGTGACCTGACTGCGCAGCCGGAGGGGGGTCATGTACAGAGCTTGGTAGGGACTTCGGATTTCCCTCCGAAGGCAGAGTCTCCAAAGACAGTGAGAGGCCCCACTCTGAATCTTAGGAACCTCCCCGCCCCAGGCCGGGCAGAGGGGGTACTGAGGGGCAGGGAGAAGGGGGCTAGGGGTGGGGGCCGGGGCAGAGGGTCGCGCTCACCAGGAGGAGAACCCGAGGAAGGGGCCCAGGTGGGCCGGGCGCTCGCGGGCGTGTCCGGCCAGGAGCGAGTGTTGGCGCCATCTAGCGCCCGCCGGAGGCTCTGCAGCTGCACCAGGCTGAGCTGCCGCCGCTGACCCGGGGTCACCGCCGCCGCGTTCTCGGGGCCCAGCCACGCGATCTGCTCCGCGGACAGCTCCTGCAGCGGAGAAAGGGGCCAGCACCCTCAGGGGGTGGGTGGAGGGGGGCCCTCCTCGGCCTTCCCAAACCGCAGTCACCGCCGAGGGCCCGCACAATTTTGCCACACCCGTGTACCATTTGTGCTCCTCTTGGGAATTTTCCTTAAAAATCACTTAGCTCTTTTCGCTACTAGAATAAATGTACTTTAAAAAAAAAAAATGTAGATGTAAAACGTTAGGTGGAAATCTCCCCAAAAATGGAAGACCAGAGTGACTTTGCCATCAGCAATCATTAACAATAAGCCAAAAGGCATGAACGTTACTGAATTCTAGCTGGCTTTGCTGGCCAGCAATGTCTGAACCCGAGGCCTCTTCAAAAATGATAAAGAGAAGGAGCCTTGAAATGTTATGGAGGTGTTTAAGACGTTTTAGCTCCAAACTGAGGCTCCCTCCTTGAAGTAATCAGCATTAAAGGAGAGTTGAAAAGAAAGTCATGATTTTCTCACTGTGTGACTTAGTGTTAATTCGGGGCAAGACCGAATTAACATGAAGTGGGGTGTGGTACCTCCCCCTCACCTCAGGCTTCACGTCCAGGACCAGAGAAACACTGATGGAGGAGAAAACACAGGCCTACCAGCCAAAGATCTGATGTGTCCCAGCTCTGCCATAGGCTGGCTATGTGATCTTGAGCAAATTTCACAGCCTCTCTGGGCCTTTGGACTAGATGTGGGATGGCACGAAAACTCATCGCCCATGTGTATCCTGACCCTCTGGCATGCCTGCCTGCACTCCACAGGGTTGAATCCTGTGAGGGTCTCAGCGGAGGAAAGGCCTGGTAATCTATTAGTGACGGCCGCCATGGACACCGGAAGTGGGAACTCCTGCCAAGCACATTGCCTTTGAGGACACTGAACTCAAGGTGCTTCTAGCTCAGAGGACTTGGTGGTTACTCAAGGTGCTTCTAGCTCAGAGGACTTGGTGGCTAGTTTCAGTGGGTGTGGAATAAGATGGGATGGCAGGATTCTGAATTTGTAGAGAGGCTTCTAAAGTCATGCTGCTTATTTTCTAAGGGTCCCAAAGATTCTGGGAAAGGGGTTATGCCTCATCCACTCCTCTCTCTCTTCCTTCACCTTCTTCTTATTCCCTGTCTAGGGAGATGTTTCCCTCAAATTGTGTCATCCCCCTTAGAACCTTTCCCTGTTCTTCCCCTTCCAGGACACAATTCCAGCTCCTGAATGTGGCAATGGGGCCTCCATGCTTTGGGCCAAGCCCACCTGTCCAGCTGCCTTCCCACCAGCACTCTTCACTTGCAGGAGAATGAACACCCATATTTGTAGCCCTCAGGAGGAAGTACCTCTGTGTGTGCTTCCTTCTGCCTAGAACAATATTCCTCCCTCGACCTAGTTAACCTGTCATGCAAGGCCAGCATCACCTCCTTCCCCTACCCCCACCTCCTCACACATACACACACACACACAATACAGGTACTCCTCTGGCTTACACCTTACATCTACTATTAACACAGAGTCTGCATTATAAAAATTGCCTATTTTTCCAGTATGGCTGACTGGCAAGCCAGAGGCCAGAGTGAATCTCTAGGCCTACTGGATTGTGTTTTAAAAAAATAAATTCAAAGTGGTTGCCAACATTTAATTATTAGCAGGTTTCACACAAAAATGGAGACCTCTGAAATCTTAAAAAAGAAAAGGAAGATCCGGTAATACTGGGCCCATATTGTCATACTGCACTGATGTGATGTGCCAAAGATGAGAAGCAGCTTCCCCTTGGATAGAGCTAAGTTTACACAGTTCAGCTCAGACTCTACCCAGGCCACTGCACCGTCATGTTACTCCTAAAGCCCCGAAGGCACTGGGTTATATCCCTTCACCAGGCCATCACTGGTGTACCTCGAAATTTCTAAAAAAGACAAATAGCTGAACAAGGAAAGAACCACAAAGAGCACTCTGAACAAGACCAGTGGAAAGTGCTCAGCAACATGCCAGCATCCAGAACCAAGCCACCTATGCCATGTAGAGCCCCTCAAACATCTATTTCACCTACTTTGTGCTAGAAACTGTCCTGTGTTCTAAAGCCACTCCAGGTCGGCTAACCATCATGAAACGAACTGGTGATGAGACATCATGGGAGTTTGACCTCATTTGTGCGTCTTGCACAGTTGTGGTGGATAGAACTTATTTCCAAGTTACTCAGCAAGCGAGAACACCAGGGCCACTACTCATCGGAGCAGACTGTCCCCACCAAACACTCCCCTAAGCTTGTATGGGGACACAGAGCAAGGACCCCTTACCGACTACCCTGCTTCCCTATCTTAGTTGATCCAATGCTACCTCCTCAATTTTTTTCTATAGCAGTTTATCACCTGTCCTGTCGAGGTTTTCTCAATACTTCAATACTCAATACTTCTCTTTAAATCTCTTTAAATCAACAAAAATATTTTTACTTTGATTTATTTAAAAAGGAAATGTTATACAGGTCCATAATCCCTCATCAGCAATTCTGAAGTCCAAAAAAAAATCTCAAAACTGAAGGTTTTTTCCAAAGTTTAAGACACACTTATTTGCCTGCAAAACCTGAACTGATGTAAGGCCCTTTAATAGTCTCTATTTATTCCAATTAGTGTGGCATCACTGACTTCTTCACAGAAATATTAATGTATAAGGTGCTTTCCCAGACACTGCTGGGAGTGTTAAGTTACATACTGCAGATTCAGAGTGATCTTTCTAAAATCTGAAAAATACTGAATTTGGAAATGTATCTATCTGTCCCCAAGGGTTTTGGATAAAGAAATATGAACCTCTCATACCACCATAAATAGAAAATCAATACAGCTTGCTATGAAGAGAGGAAATACAATTAAAGCATAAAATTTTAAGGAAAAAATGTGTTTAAACCTAAAATTATCTCGTGACCCATTCATTGTTGGCATACAGTTCTCCTCTGGCCCTATCAGCAGAAATCTGGTTGCAAGCCCCCAGAATCCAAGGCCTGCCATCTGTTCCCTTATGTGATTTGAAATGGGGTCAAGCTCCTATTTTCCTTGAGGAACTGAGTACCTACTTTGAATATCTCATCAGGAAGGCATTTGATTGCTGATGGCTGGAAATATGGCATCAGATCCTTGTCCAGCATTTGGAGCTCTTCCTTAGTTAATCCAGCTGGGGAGAAAAAGGAATCATGAGGGTTTAGTTCAAGCCATCGGAACTCTACTTGTTTTATTAATGGTGCTGCATAATGTACAGATCTGTGTGTTCTAGGCAAGCGTCATTCCTTACAAAAAGCCCTGAAAATCACACTGGAAAATCAAGTTCCTTAATCAACTCCAATTAAAAAAAAGAAAGTGGGTCACATTAGCCCTGATTGGTCTCCTACAACGAAAAGTATGCCCAAAAGGAGCTTCACTTTATGCAATTCAGATTGTGTATAAAACTATTTAGAAGCCAATTAAATCACATCCTAAACTATTTTAGTGTCACAAGAAGCACCAAAAGAGCCTGTTTAAAGAGCAGATTTGTAGACCCTACCCTCTGCAACCTCAAGTCATGAAGCTAAGATCTACTGTAACTTTAGAGATGTTCACTACATACAGCCAAGGATTCTTTTGTTGTTGTTGTTATTATTATTATTTTGTTTTTGTCCCGAGATTTAAGGTTGGAAAGGGAGAGAAGGCATGCTCAAGGTGCCTCTTACCTGCAATAGTCCCAAGCTCCTGCAGGACAGAGCTGGACCACTTGGTGGGATGCCCAAATACAGCTTCTGCCTTCCTCTTAAACTCAGCCAAGATGTGGATGCTGCAGAGCAGGGTCCCAATTCTGGCCATCACCACCCTAGTTAAGAGGGAAGGATACAGTGTGAGCCTGGGGGACTCTCCAGACACAATGGGTGCGCAGAAGGTAGGTAGGCTCAGCATCCAGAAAGGATCCAGCTGATTCCACTCCTTATTTTAGCCCCGGAAGGTGACAAAGCATCAGGAAGTACAGAACATCTTGCAGAATGAATGAGCTGGTCAATCAATCATTTGTCATTTTGAACACTACTGGTTTACTTACCTGAATTCTGAGATTTTTATAAGTGAGATTTCGGTGATGTTCATAGCACACAGGGTTGTACCAAGTCCTACTAAGTGGAAGCTCTTCAGATCCTGGACACTATAGCCCGAATCCTCCAGGAACCCTTGGAGAATGGATTTAGCCTAGAAAAATAAGGAAGAATAAAAGATGAATGACCCAGGGACACCTGAGTAGCTCAGTGGTTGAGCATCTGCCTTTGGCTCAGGATGTGATACCAGGGTCCTGGGATCGAGTCCCACATCAGGCTCCCCACAGGGAGCCTGTTTCTCCCTCTGCCTATGTCTCTGCCTCTCTCTCTCTCTCTCTCTCTCTCTCTCTCATGAATAAATAAATGAATAAAATATTTTTTTAAAAAAAGATGAATGATCCAGGGATGATGAAAATCCAAGGCCTGAGAGGATAACTGAGCTACAGCAGTAGCCTCCTGACCAATCCCCACTGTCCTCCTCTGGACACACTCCTTGTTCCAAACCATCCTAGCCACTGCATCCAGGCTCATGTTCCTCAAGTGCTGCTTCGAGTGAGTGTGTGAGTGTGTCCCCTCATCCAAGAAAGTGTGTTTTGGCAGTGAAACTCTTGTATCCTTTACCAGCATTATAGAAACTGTATCCCATGTCTGTGTCTGCTAGCTTATTTTCTCCAGTCATTCATGGCCTTCAGATAGTTTGCTCATTTAAGTTCTCCTGCATCAGGATCCAAACTTTCCCAGCATCTGTTTCCAGAACTTTCTGACAAAACCTTTTAATAGTCTGCTTTTCTGCCTTTGCTCAAATCATCCCTCACATCTGAAATGTGCTTCCTGCCTTTCCGACTGTTAAAACTCAACCATCTTTTTATTTAGGGGGGTTCAAGTCAAATGTCACCTTCTTCATGAAGTCTTCTCTATCTCAGCCACAGTGAATTTTTCTTTTTTTAAAGTCCTACATTAATAGGTTTGTCACTCTCTCTTCAATTCTAGATAGTATATCAAATGCTTTGGTACTGGAAACCACAGGGAGATCTCTTTAATGAGCTTTAAGAAGGCTGCTGTGTAGAATCCCTGAAATTCTTGCACAGAGGCCGTTCGCTATCTGTGGCTTTCTCTGGAGAGCCACCCCTCCCACACTCTTACTTCATGGGGTTCAGTTGGAGCTAACTGCCTTCTGAGTTCCAGGGGTGATGCTACGGCTGAGTCCTGACTTGTCATCCCTTAACCTGGCTCCCATGATTTGTTCTAGATTGGGCATGTGATCCAATCAAAACCAACCAGGATTTTGACTGGAATAATTAGGGGTGTCCTAATTGAAAGAGGAGAATAAAACAGTCTTTTTTCTCTGGAAGAACATTCTTTACTCTGGATTGGAACTTGGAAGGATAAACCTGAATCTGCTAGACTTCAACACATGGCATGAGCCTGCCTCTGACTGAAGCCAACACAAAGGAAAGCAGAGTCAAAAAATGGTGAGAGACAGATTCTTGATCATAATATTGAAGACTCAGGATCCAGCCATATCTAAACTCTACCCTTGAACTTTCCAATTATGGGAGCCAATACATTTTTTTGCCTGGTCAAGCCACTTTAAGTTGGTTTTTCTGCCACTTGTAATTAAATGAACCCTGAATCACTTGCTCTACCTATGTTGCACCTGAGGAAGGATTCAAGTCAATCCTTTGGAGATGAACTGTATAATAAAGTCTGGATCCCTCTGTGCTCATAGGGGCAGGTGCATAAGATTACAAGAGGACAAGAGCTCACAAGACAAAGTTGGGGAGAAGACATCCAAAGACAAACATCTGAATGGGAGTGAGGGTCACAGGGATAGTATGAGTCTTCCCATCTCCTTTTATCAACAGTTCATCCCATCACACAGTGAGAATCATCACAGTATGGAGAGAAAGTGTTGGCAAAGATTGTGAAATGTTGCATTGGGTTTCCACTTTTCATGTCTGTTGCCTTCCCATCCCCAGGTCTGTTTAAATTCTACCTCTCCAGGGAAGACTGCCTGATTCCCCTATCTCAAATAGCCTCCCTTCCTATTTCCATGAACACCTTGCCCACTTTCTGTTATCAATTATAACAATTTAAAAACATTTTTCACTGTGTTCACTTTTTTGTCTTGTATCACCAAGTAGAATTCCCCAAAGACACACAACATACCCAGCTCATTCCCCATCGTAACCCTACCACTTGGCACAAGGACTTTTAAATGAATGAATGAATATCTGAGTGAGTGATCTACAGAAGTTGTAGGCAATATGTACTCCTTTGAAATGGCATCGGATTGCTGCTTCCACATGATGGATTGACTTTGGGGACATTTCCTGTTTCTGCAAATCAGACTGACCAGTGTCTTCATGAAATTGCCCTCAGGGATTACAAAGCCTACAGGTTCCATAGGGGAGTTTCAGTAATATCACACTCAGACTTAAATGTCTGACTGGGAATGTTTGTCCAAAATAATAATAGCTAATATTTACTGAATGTTTGCATGTACCAGCACTTTACATTTACATATACATATAGCCCTCAACTAACCTGTGAAATTTTTTAAGGTTTTATTTATTTATTAATGAGAGACACAGAGAGGCAGAAACACAGGCAGAGGGAGAAGCAGACTCCGTGTGGGGAGCCCGACATGGGACTTGATCCCAGGACCCCGGGATCACGACCTGAGCCAAAGGCAGACACTCAACTACTGAGACACCCAGGTGCCCATACCCTGTGAAATATTAAATGTTTTTTTTTTTTTTAATTTATGATAGTCACAAAGAGAGAGAGAGAGAGAGGCAGAGACAAAGGCAGAGGGAGAAGCAGGCTCCATGCACCGGGAGCCCGACGTGGGATTCGATCCCGGGTCTCCAGGATCGCGCCGTGGGCCAAAGGCAGGCGCCAAACCGCTGCGCCACCCAGGGATCCCACCCTGTGAAATATTAATATTGTTCTTATTCTCATGGATGAGGAACAGAAGCACAGAGAGGGAAAGTAACTAAGCCACGGCTACATAGCTGGTAAATAATGGTGCTAGGATTAAAACCCAGGTGGTCTGGTTCCAGAGCCTGTACTCTTAGCCAGTGAAGATATTTGGGTATGAAGAGAAGAGATTTGGGGTCGTTTTTGAACTTTTCCTATTAAGGTTTCACAATCAGGTTTCACTAGTTGACTCATAACAATTTGTGCTCCCCAACTATCAGGCGTGCCCATTTTAAAATGAAAGTGCGAAAATACAATTCAAATAAAATTACTTTGAAGATGCAGTATTAAATTGTCTTGCCACTGGAACCTGGAAAATGCAAGCTCAGCCTGCAAGGTGATAAGCCAAAATATATTTGCTTGAATGACTGGACCAGTGTATCCGTAATGATTCCAAGACAATTAATACTAACACTTTTAGGCAATATTAACCCTCTGAAAAATGAATAGCTGGAAGATTTCAATCTCTCTGTTCATCCCTCTGGCTTCTCTAATAGTTTTTTCTCCCCTTATATTGGTTTTTAAACTGAACTCTGTTAATGTAGTTCCACCAGGTCTGACTATTAATCTAGAAACATGCATTTAAGGGTTTGATTGGGAGTGAAAGTTGAGGAACTGACTGCAAATGATATATGCAAATGTTAGGTTTTCATAAGCTCTTCAAACATATTGATAAATCTCACTGGCATCCATGGGAATTAAAATTGGTCCAAAGGGAAAGAGATACTCTAGTTTCTAAGTTGGATATATTTTTCTGTTTTCTCCCAGACTGCAAATAGAAGGATTTTAATATCCAAAGGGTGATGTGGCACTTCTCAAACAGTCAAAATCAGTTATTATAGAATGTCAGGATAGAAAGAACCTCAGATTGCTGAGTTTAGACCATCTTGCAAATGAGGCCAGATGCCAGAGAGAGGAAATGTGGTGTGGTGGTGGTAGTGGTGGTGGTGATGATGATGATGATGATGATAGCATCAGTGACTACAACAATGAAAACAATTCATTTTTATTGAATAAATACTATGTGCCAGGCATTGTTCAAAATGTTTCACATGTATTGGCTCACATAATCCTCATGGCCAGGGCTCCCATGCTACCCAGCCCCAGCGGGGCAGGGGGGGCGGGGAGTGCAATTCATATTGTGTTCTGTTTGAATACCACTCAGAGTATGGTATGGGACATGGCAATCCCGACTCCAAAAAGCTCATGCGAGTAGAGGACATGCATTGGTTTTGCCTACCCAGCACCCAACTTCCCTTTTTTTGAGAACACCAACAAAGGGAGGTTTCTTTGCTGCTGTAACAAATTACCACAAATTCACTGGATTAGAACAACACAGGTTTATTCTCTTACAATTTTGGAGGTTCTAAGTCCTAAAATGGATTGGCAGGGTGTGTTCCTTCTGGAGGCTCTAGAGAGAATTTATTTCCTTGCCTTTTCTAGCTTCCAGAGGCTGCTTGTAGCTGCATCCTCCAACTTCAGAATCAGCAGCCTAGTGCTTTTAAATCTTTCTCTGTATCCTGCTTCCATTGTCACATGGCCTCCTGTATCTGTGGCCTTCTGTCTCCTTCTCATAAGGACCCTTTTGATTACACTGGGCTCATCAAGAGAATCCTCCCAACTCAAGATCCTTAAATTAATTATTCTGTAAAATTCCTTTTGCCACCTAAGCATTTTCAGAGCTTGCAGGGATTGGGACATAGATGTCTTCGGGGGCCTTTATGCAGCCTCCCAAATTCCCATGCCCTACTGTCAGTTCACAGGGTCATGTTGAGATGGACCCCACTCCATGATGCTTTCCTAGCCAACTAACATATTCTACTTCTGACTGCTTGGGGTGGGCAACTGCATAATAGGAGTCAATGCTGGAGCTTTTTCAAAAATTAGTGCAAGGGGGGCACTCCTTTATGAGGATGCTAATTAGATAAAATATAAACCTGGTATTGAAAATGACCACTGGGGGATCCCTGGGTGGCTCAGTGGTGTAGTGCTGCCTTCAGCCCAGGGCGTGATCCTGGAGACCTGGAATCGAGTCCCATGTCGGGCTCCCTGGATGGAGCCTGCTTCTCCCTCTGTCTGTGTCTCTCATGAATGAATGGATGAATGAATGAATGAATGAATAATGACCACTGAAGAAGGGCTACCTGAGCATGAAGAAGCCACTGAGCTGCTAAGATTCCCCTTTCTAGCAATACAGTGGGTTAACCTCCCTCCCAGTTGAAACAATTAAATTCTGGAGAGAACTTCTTCTTTAATGCATGAAGGATTAATTGACACAGAAATCACCTTCTCACCATAAGCAATGAGAACACTGAACAAAACCTATGAAATAACTGTATTTATACACTAGACAACAGAAAACACAGGACTATGACCCTGAGAGAGGGAAAATCAATAAGGAGAGCCCAAAAATTGCCCTTGCTTACTGCCCAGAAGCAGCTTCCAGGCCAGGGAGCAGGAAAGGGAACCCAAGTAAGTCCAATGGTCTGAGTTGAGAATATAGAGATCCCACCTGTAATCTGTGGGGGAAAGTATTGGAGGATAAAAAACTTTAGAGACAGAGAACACAAGAAGAGAAATCTGATGGAAGAGAGAGATGTCTTCCCCTGTCTGGCTGAGTACTGACCTCTCTACATAGGCCAGGAGTGAAATCCACAAAAATATTTGGAAGAGGCGTTAAAAAGTGATAGGCTGAACAATTCTCAGAGCTTATATGGAGTCAGAAAGAGATCACTGCCCACCAGCCAGAGCAGAGGAGTCTTGAAATACAGACAACATTAGGCAGAGTCTCTAGAATGAGTATGTCCAAATAATGGAGATAAATTAACTACATAATAAAGGTCACTCTGGATTCAGCCTAATAATGCTCAAAAGAAAGCCACAAAAGGATCAAACTGATTTGAAAGTAATTTAAATGTATGCCAGAACAAACCCCAATACTCTTCAAAAGAGTACAACTAAATCAAGCACTCAAAAATGTAAAATTCACAATGTCCATCAGCCAGTCAAAATTGCCAGTCTTGCATATAAAAAAAAAAAATAAGAATACATGGCCCATAAATAGAAGAAAAATTAGTCCATAGAAACAGACTCAGAAATAAATGATGATGGAATTAGCAGCAAAGATTTTAAAGCAGCTATCATAAATACTGTATGTTCAAGGACATAAAGGAAAATATACCTAATATTAAGACAGACATGTAATTTTTAAAAGATCAAGCAAGCAACATCTACCTACCTGTCCGGGAGTCCACTCTGTCTGCTGGCTTAGGGAAACCACAGTGTCAATGGAGCTGAGATCCAACTGCTCCAGCTCACTCTCATTAAGAGCCAGAGCAATGCGCCCCAGGGAGGCGATATGGTGCTCTTTCCAGTAAGAAGGCATGTCCCATACCTGGAAGTGAAAAAAATCCAGATTAGACTATTACTTACAATATTTTTAAACAGACATAAGGTAAATCTCTCTAATATTTAAGGTTCTCTTTATTTATTTTTTTAATGATTTTATTTATTTATTCATGACAGAGAGAGAGAGAGAGGCAGAGACACAGGCAGAGGGAGAGGGAGAGAAGCAGGCTCCATGCAGGGAGCCCGACGTGGGACTCAATCCTGGGTCTCCAGGATCACATCCCAGGCCGAAGACGGCACCAAACTGCCGGGCCACCAGGGCTATCCATATTTAAGGTTCTCTTATAAATCAGTAAGAAAAAAAATGACTGCATTTGTTTTAATATATATACACAAAAGATGTGAACAGAACAACTTTATATCATGGAAAAGGACTGGTCTGATTTCTTGGCCCTCATCTTGAATTGGCCACATACGAGGTCCCTGGCCAGTGAGTGGACTAAGGCTTTGTCTAAGATGACAAGGACAACTTTGGGGATGTGGGGAAGGGCACTTTTCTCTTCCCTATTGTAGTTTGAGCTTTTCTGCCTAAGGAGGCCATTTATCTTTGTAAACACAAAACATTTTTGCTTTCTCCAGTTTTCTGTAAATGGTGAAAGAATAGAAGCAATAAAGTTTTACTGAGTTTTGAAAAAAAAAAGATATGAACAAGAAATTCACAAAAGAAGAAACAGGGGAAAAAGTTCAGTCTTGGTCATAATTTTTCAAATTGTACATTAACATCAATCAAAGAACATCATGTTAACTGCTCATATTGACAAGGAATAAAAAGAAGGATCACTTATGGTGTTAAAAATATGCAGCAAAGGATACCCTCATTTCTGATACAGAGAATATAAATTTGGAGGGGGATTTTGGTTATGTGTATCAATAGCTTTTAAAATATTTATATGATTTGACCCCAAAATTATACCTCTGGGAATTTAGCCTAAATAATGAGACAAGTGCTCCCAAAAATATGTACAAATATGTACCTTGAGGCATAAAAAAAAATAAGTAACCTAAAAGTCTACCAATTTGCTAAATAAATAAGGACTAGCAAAAAAAGGACCAACCATAAAATGAAATATTAACTAGAGTGTTGACATAAATTTATATTTCTGATATGAAAAAATATGCATTTATACTGTTGGGTGTTAATAGGAAGTTACTGAATACTGGGTGATATATAATAACATGTAATATGTATGTGTGAGCATACATGAAATATATTCATGAAATCTCTAAATATACTTTATAGACATATACAGAAGTCTGGGGAGCTTCAGGTGAATTTAACAAAATATAACAGTGCTTTTCTCTGGGTAGAATATGATGGATTTTCTTCTTCATTATTTTCTGACTTTTCTACAATAAACTTGGGTCATTTATATAATTTTAAGGATCTTACTGTCTTAACCTCACAAGGGTAACCAGATATTCTATGGCCATCCTAACGGCTAAAACAAGACACTCAAAGCGTTGTTTATAAAGATGGAAAAAGACTTCGAGTCCCCTTTTTACTCTTTCCTGCTATGTTTTCAGACAAATTTGCAACAGATTCTGAGAAAACCTGCTATAAGCATCAGTCGAGGTTCTTCAAGTGGAGAAAGAAAAGCACAATTCCTAGAAACCATTTCAGTCAGAAGCACAGAACATCCACAGAACATTTTCTTTTATTTATTTATTTATTTATTTATTTATTTATTTATTTGAGAGAGAGAGAGGGGCAGGCAGAGACACAGGCAACGGAGAAGCAGGCTCCATACAGAGAGCCAGATGCGGGACTCGATCCCAGGACTCCAGGATCACGCCCTGGGCCAAAGGTAGGTGCTAAACCGCTGAGCCACCCAGGGATCCCCACAGAACTTTTTCTGAGTGTCCATTAGATGCCAAGACACATATATCTCTGCTCTCTGCCACAGCCCTGAGAGGGAGGAACTAGAAATGTCCTGGATGTGGGAAGCACACCAATGGTGCTGGGTTAATACAGAGAAATTGCAACAGGATAATGCAAGTGAAAGCTCCCAGAGGCAGGGGGCTCTATGCATAGAAGTGCTGGGACCATCATGCTGCAGTTTTCCCTCTGTTGGATGTTTCCTCCCTGAGGTAGGATTTACCTGTACTGCCTTCTCCTTTAGGGTTACCAACTGAGGCAGGCTGAAAGCCCTGACGGCCCCCAGAAGCTCCACACTCCTGATGAACGTGTGTTCCTCCATGCAGAGCAGGTCCTCGGGGGCCCAACAGGCATTGGCTTCTGCCAACTTGAAGATGTCACTGGAAGAAGGAGCCATGACACCATGGCAACCTGAAGAATGGGGAGGAACAAAGGAAAGAGAGCTTCAGGGAATGTTAGTCTTTATTGAAATGAGTAAACTTGTCCGGTTGGATTTATTCATGAGAGGCAGCACAGCACAGACACTGAGAGCTGGCATGCAGGGAGTGGCTTGAGTCCCATTTCTGCCTCTAATTACCTTGTAGCAGAATCATGGAAATGCCAGCTTTTGCACTGAGAGCCACATGCACTCAGTAGGAGCTCTGCAACACTGCAATGGAGCTCCAAATTGCCTGGAGGACAGTGATAACTGGTGGCCAACAGTTCTGGCTTCAGGTTCAAATCCAGACCTATTTAATCCCTCTCTGCCTCAGTTCTCTCATCAATAAAATGAGGATAAAAGTGCCTCATCAAATTTTGGGAACACTAGATATATTATTATATATAAAGCCTGTAGAACAATGCCAGGTATAAAGTAAGCACTCAATACATGTTAGCTATTTTTATTAGTTATATTACCAGCAGGTGCCACCTCATGCCTTTGAGTTTGCAACCCAGAGTTAAGGCTTCCAGAATTATTAAGGAAGGAGCACTCCTATCTAAGTGTGGGAGGGGAGGGGTGCCTGGGTGGCTCGGTTGGTTAAGCATCTGCCTTCGGTTCAGGTTATAATCCTGGGGTCCTGGACTGGAGCCCCAAGTGGGGCTCCCTGCTCAGCAGGGAGCCTGCTTCTCCCTCTCCCTCTGCCCCTTGCCCACACCCCCACCCTTCTTGTGTGTGTACAAGTGCATGCAAGCACGTGCACACTCTCTCAAATCACTAAATAAAATCTTTAAGTGTGGGAAGGGGGAATAGTTTCCCATCATGGAGGTTATGGCCTTCCCACTTCCTGAGAAAGAGGAGAAAGGGGCCTGTTGTACTTTCCTTTGCAACAGAAGAAATCCATCCATTTCAGTCTTTGACTAAGTTGAATCTCACCTGGTCAAACCAGTTAACATCATCAACACACATATGAGCTATTTCTCCCTGACATGCCCCACCTGGGAGAAGGCTCCTTGTCTTCAGAGCAATCCTGGCTTTCCGGTCTTAGCAGCTGCCCACCTGAGGCACACAGACTCACCAGCACCACCTGGGCGGCAGTAGATCCAAGCCCTGTGGCCACTCCCTTCTCATTGCCTCTCAACGGCAACTCACTAGACTCCAGTCAAGAGGCGAAAGCAGACCAGATCAGGGTTGCCATGTGCAGTCCTCAAGCATCTTTACCACAAAAGACACATCCTTCCTAGACCCCCCCCCATTCCACTCCACTTTCCATGACAACAGCATCCAATGATAGTAAAAATTAGAGAGCAAGAAAATGGTTAAACAGTGCAGCAGGGACTTGGTCTTATCACTGGTATAGTCCCTGCCCAGCACATAGTAGGTGTTTAGCAGGTATTTGTTGAATGAATCAACACACACACACAAATTAACTAAAACAAAACCAATGAGTAATTCTGCTAATCCATTAATTACTACAAGCACAGCAGTAATGAATACCCAGAGCCATGAAAGAAAAGTCCAATGATGCACTCATAACCGAGCATCCTCTCCAGAGTGTGGCAAGTCTTACTCTCGCATACCCACATGCACAGGGTAGGAGCGCTGGCACGTGACAAGTGCACTGCTGCGTTGTGAGGGCAGGAGGAGCTGTATCACCAGCTCTGGGTACAAATCCAAGGGCTGCCACTGCTCACTCTGTAACTTTGGCCAAGTCTCTTAATCTGTCTCTAAACTTCAGTTTCCCTTGTCAAGACAATGGGAGAAGCACAGCACCCACATCACAGGACAGAGATGAGGATGAGACAGTGCATGAAAAGAGGACCACCCAAGAGAAACCTAAATCAGATCATGACACTTCTTTGCTTGCCAACTCCATAAGACCCCAACCCAAAGACAAAGTGCTTAGGGTTTCCTTTATAAGGGCCCCCCGTGGCTTTTTCTCTCATGCACTCCAGCCACACTGGCCTCTCATTTTCCATTCCTTTTCTGCTCCTCTTACACTTCCACTTGCCTGGAAGACTCCAACGCCACCCGTCCACACAGTCCATGCCCACACTCCCTGGGTCTTTCCTGAAATGTCATCTTCTCAGTGAAACTACCTCCACGGTTCTCTTTTCAAATTATAATCCCCCACACCCCACACTCCCTGACCCCTTCTTTCCCTTCCTTTATCTTCCTTCTTGGCACTGAATCATCACAAAAATACAAAGTCTTTTACTTACTGTATGTGATTTATTGTCTGGCACCCACCCCTACAGCCCAGCCCCTTGAACGTAAACTCTGTGAGGACAGGGATTTTTGTGTTTTGTTCATATAGTCAGTGCTCAATAATTATTTGCTGCAGGAAAGAAAGCAAGCACTGATTGCCAGCTATTATTATTACAATTATTAAGGAGTCTGATTAACTTTGTTGCCTCCTGCTTGCTACAAGTGGTGCACAAAAATCATAAAAATATCTAACACTTATGGAACAGGTTTCCTATATGCCCGGCACTGTTGTGAACAGGTTCTGATCCATTATAATCCTCATAATAACCTAATGAGGTAGGGACTTTCAACGTCCCCATCTTACAGAAGATGAATACAGAGGCACAGAGATGTTTAAGGGCTTACCCAAAGTCACACAGCCAGTAAGCAGCAGATCCAGGGTTCACACCATGCCAGCCTGGCCCCAGCACTGCAATGCACAGTCACTTAGCTCCTTACACCCTTTAAGAAAACCCTTTTGAAATTTGTTTGTTGCACATGTTCACCATTTAACTTCCTGGCCTGGGTAAGGAGCACAAGACGTGATTCCAAATCACTTTACTAAAGGTATAATTCTTTGGCCTATGGCTTTTTGCCATTCTACTGCTGTGCAAACATTTCATCCAATGCCCTAGGCAAGGAGGCCTCTTGATGCCAGGAAATCAAGCCAAACACGGCTGCCATGGATCTGGCTCGGATACCCCAGAAACACTCACCAGGGCTGGGGTGAGAGCTTGGGTTCCTCTCACTGCTGTTCCAGACAGATTCAAAGACAGCCCAGAGGAATTCTGGCGGGGGCAAGGTCCCTGCTATCTTGAAAGATGTTTGCTGAAGGATCTCAGGAAACTGTGTGGAAGCAAGAAGAGGAAGGAGGAGGAAGAAATAATAATTAAAGCACATTAAATGCAGATTTAAACTGTGATACTACTTACTCCCTTAGGGGCTGTTTTTTTCTATAATAGCTTCTTATATAAATTTATCCCCTAGCTCAACTAATTTAGTCTCTACAAAGAATCATATAAAATAATACTTAACCCCATTAGCAATCCAATAAATGTTCAATAACACAAGTATATATTGTTTTTCACCCATCAGATTGCCAAAAATAAAAGAAAGTGATAACACCTAAAAATAAAATGATGATACTTAAGGGTGAGCAAAATTCATTAAACATGCACACTTGTTTTTCTATGGGACTGTTAAATGGTACACAACTATTGGAGTAACCTGATAAGATCTATAAAAAGCATAGGTTAGCCTACCCCGTTCTGGTCTGGTATTGTTTTTACATTTTTACTAAACTTTATATTTATCATAAAAAGAAGAAAGAGAGGGGAATGCCCGCATGGCTCGGTGGGTTGAGCGTTTGACTCTTGATTTTGGCTCAGGTCATGATCTCATGGTTGTGGGATCACAACAAGCTGGTTGTGCTCAGCTTGAGATTCTCTCTCCTGCTCCCTCTGCCCCTTCCCCTGCTTGTGCTCTCTCCCTCTCTCTCAAGTAAACAAATCAATCTTTCAAAAAGCGGGGGAGAAAGAGGATTATCTCTGAGTGGAGACTAGCAATGAGGGAGCTTCCAATTGCCCTGGAGAAGGTGCCATTTCTCATCTAGAACCAGTGCAATTTGTCAAGACCCAGAATATTACTGGTAGGCTTGACCATGAGTCCAGAGCATTTATCAAACTGTCTCACACAGCTATGAATCACTGTGCCCCACTCTCTCCACAGGTTATACAGCCCCTCTTTCTATTCTAACCTTCAGAAGTAGAGTCACACTCTAAACCATGAGTTCCTCATCCCCGCTGTGACAATCAACTGGGAAATCTCCTGACACCCAGGCCCCATCCCAGAGATTCAAAGACCATTGGCCTGGGGTGGGGGTCCTGTAGATGTCCATTTAGAATCTCTCCAGTGATTGTCATGTGCGGCTAAGGTCACAAACAACTCACAAGAGACATGGTTAACTTTTAGAAAGCAAAATGCACAGCAGAATAAATGGTATTTTCCATTTTGTATGTTTTAAGGGAAGAACATATGTAAGCAGGAGGAGGATTTTTTTCTGAAAGGATGCAAGAGAGTCTGGGAAGAGTGATCACCTCTGGGGAGACAGGCTGGAGACCTAAAAGTGGAGGGGTGGAGGGAAACTTTGTCTTCCTGTAGCTTCTGGTATAGTTGCAATGTCTTAGCCAGGAGCATGTATTATTTGTCTTATTAAATATTTCAGTCATTGAATAAAAAAGTAGAGAGAATAATAAAACACAACACTGATGTACCCACAACCTAATTTAAGAAATAAAACATCACAAATATAATTGATAGATCCTTGCCTGACTCGTTAGTCTCCTTCCTTCCCCAGAAATAACCATCACCCTGAATTTGGCATTAACCATTCTCATGCACTTCTTTTTTTTAGATTTTATTTATTCATGAGAGACAGAGAAAGAGAGAGAGGCAGAGACACAGGCAGAGGGAGAAGCAGGCTCCATGCAGGAAGCCCAACATGGGACTCAATCCTGGGACTCCAGGATCAGGCCCTGGGCTGAAGGCAGCGCTTACGCTGCTGAGCCACCCGGGCTGCCCTTCTCACGCACTTCTAGACTTGTCTTACATCTAGAACTGTTTCTGCATGTGCTTAAAATTAATGTAACTATTTTCATGGTGAAAAAAAAAAAAAAACAATCCACCACCACTCAAGCATTTTCAGAGTGAAAAAAAAAATTTAACTAGTATTTGTTTATTTATTTAGTATCCTACTGTATGTATTCTTTTGCAACTCATCTTTTTTAACCCTGCACTGTGTTTCTGAGATTTAATCATATTGCAATAAAACTTTTTCAATTTTGGGCAGCCCAGGTGGCTCAGCGGTCTAGCACCACCTTTGGCCCAGGGCGTGATCCTGGGGACCCGGGATTGAGTCCCATGTGAGGCTCCCTGAATGGACCCGGGATTGAGTCCCATGTCAGGCTCCCTGCATGGAGCCTACTTCTCCCTCTGCCTGTGCCTCTGCCTCTCTCTCTCTCTCTCTTTCTGTGTGTGTCTCTCATGATTAAATAAATAAAATCTTTTTTAAAAAAACTTTTTTCAATTTCAAAAGTTGATCTTTAGAAGATTGGATATGTGTATACATGTGCCTCTGCTACTTTTAACTACATGTCTGGACACCCCAGAAGATGATTTTACCATGCTTGGACACTGGAATGTGTGCTCTGCATCAACCTGGGTGACATCCCGTGCATTCAGGTCCTGCTGAGCACACATGACAATGTACATCTCACATGCACATATACAGGGGTGAGAGTGTGCAGATGGGCCTTGCGGTCAGTCTGAGTTTTGTCCAACAAATATTTACTCCTTCTCCACCCTTTGCTTCTGCATAAAGGAGACTACTTCCAGCCTCACTGAGTTTGAGCTTGGTCATGTGACTTGCTTTGGCCCAGTGAAAAGTCACAGTGTGCCATATCCCAGCGTACTTTAGTGCTCTCTTTTCTGGAGTCTCAGAGCTCCGTGGTAAGAAGAATAAGCTCCAGGTAGACTGAGCCCCAGAAGCTGATTCTGGAAGCAGAGCTGTCCCAGTGACCCACAGACTGGGCAGCAAGAAACTAATGCTCATTGTTGTATGTCAATGAGATTGTGTGGCTTCATTATACAAGAAAAAGATGAGAAATCTGTGCTCATTTGGCACAATTGTTGGCCTACACTGTCTAACTTTTGGAGAGTTGTTCCAGGCAAAGTGTGTTCCCAAAGGCAATGCTCCATGAGGATTTGGTTTTGGATTCAATGTGTTTGCACGTGGGATTGCACACACTGGACATACGTGTGTATGTGCATATGGCAGTGCTGAGTGTAAGCCCTTGAACAGGCTTGCATGTGGGAAGCACACATACAGCAGGGTGGTAGCTAACCTATAGTTCCCAGTCTGTGCACACCTGCCCAGAGTGCCATTTGAAAAGCCTAGAGTTAGTTTCGCTGCTGCCTCACTCCCTTGTCCCAAACCCTGGGCATCCTAGAGCAGAGCTGGAACATCTGAGCCCTCTGAAGCAGGGAGGAAGTTCCAAAAAGCAAATGGGCAGTAAACACCAATGGGATCTAACTGACCACACTTTCTCTCCCCTTCAAACTCCTTCAGTCTTCCCAGGGTAGAACACAGAGGTACCTTTGTGGCAACAGAGCTTAGTTCATCTCCTGAAAAAAGTACTAGAAAGGGTCCCAAGTCCTTCATCGTCTCAGCCGTCCAGTTCCGGGGGAGTCTATGAAGAGATGATAAGTGGTAAACTGAAACACCATGCTGTTGTCCTTGTCTCCCAGCATCCTTTTCTTGCAGGAGCAGACCAACTTCATACCTGGACAAGTCCCACTTCCCACAATCAGGACAGCAGGCACATGATGCAGGCTATCCCACGCAGGACACTAAGCCACCCTCGGGAATTTTGTTGGAATTACTAGAGAAACCCTCTTTTTCCTGATATCTCTAGCACTAAAGAGAATATAGGAAGTCATTCCCAACACCAAGTGGAGAGAATCGAGGCCACACCAATGAACATAGAGCTGAGAGACAGGAGGAGCATAGTCCCGACAACATCACCTGAGCCTCCAGACCCAGTCATGCCTGAAGTATATCCCTCGAGTTTTCTGTTACATTCTGTTTCTGAACTCAATAAATTACCATTTCTTTTTCTAGCTTGAATTGTTGAATTTCTGTCATATACATCACAGCCTTTCCTTCCTCTCTTCCCCTCCCATTACTGTCCCCATTCTATAGATGTAGAAATTAAAGTGCAAAACGATTAAGTAGCTTTTCCCAGGTCACACAGACAATACACAAAATTTTAACCCAAGGAGTTGGTCTCCTGAGTCCATGATCTTAAATTCTATATAAAAGGACAGTGCCGGGCAGCCCCGGTGGCTCAGCAGTTTAGCGCCGCCTTCAGCCCAGGGTGTGATCCTGGAGACACGGGATCAAGTCCCATGTCAGGCTTCCTGCATGGAGCCTGCTTCTCCCTCTGCCTGTGCCTCTGTCTCTCTCTCTCTTTCTCTCTCTCTCTCTCTGTGTGTGTGTGTCTTTCAAGATTAAATAAATAAAATCTTAAAAAAAAAAGGGATCCCTGGGTGGCGCAGCAGTTTGGCGCCTGCCTTTGGCCCAGGGCATGATCCTGGAGACCCAGGATCGAATCCCACGTCGGGCTCCCGGTGCATGGAGCCTGTTTCTCCCTCTGCCTGTGTCTCTGCCTCTCTCTCTCTCTCTGTGACTATCATAAATAAATAAAAATTAAAAAAAAAAAAAGGACAGGGCCTAAGCCACTGTAATTACTCCAGAAACATTTGCTGTTTAACTGCTGACTGACGGCTAGGCCCTCCCTACTCAAATGCCTACCCTAACTTTGGAAGATTCTACAAGAGAAAGAATAGTTGTGTCTGCACCCCCACACCTAGAGCTCCCACAGACCCAGAGCTGACAGTACTTTGATTATTTGAAGTATTATTATTGTTGTTACTTCACAAGAATAAGGATGGCACCTCCTTGCATTTATAAAGTGCCATCTTTTCAAAACTCTTGCCCTAAATATCCCAAGAGGTACTGGTGACAACCATGTGAGGTCTGCGGAGCCACTACTGTTCTGATTTTACAGAGCATCTGAGGCCCAAAAAAGAAACATCTTATTTCTAAAATAAACATAAGCAGCTAACCTTACCCTAAGCTAGAGACTCTCTCTGTTTGGATGACAGGAGCACCAGGGTTTGGCACCCCTTGGCCAGCACTTTCCCCCCAGAGTAGAGCCCTGGCTCCTCCTCACCCGTACTGTTCCAGGAGCCTGAGCCTCACCGCAGCCTTCTGCTCAGGGCTGAGGCCTGGGCAGTCTCTGAGTCCGTGCAGGGCTGTGGCCCAGGCCCGGGCGGAGATCCCACTGTGGATAATGGCTGCGGGCAAGTGGCAGAGCAGTTTCCCCACGATGTCTACCGCAAACTCATCGGCAATGGAGTTGTTCTGAAACCAACAAGTGGAGCTG
Source organism: Canis lupus baileyi (assembly GCF_048164855.1). Taxonomy (NCBI): domain Eukaryota; kingdom Metazoa; phylum Chordata; class Mammalia; order Carnivora; family Canidae; genus Canis; species Canis lupus. Next base: position 54,510,495 of record NC_132845.1, on the reverse strand, counting down.
ATGGCTGATGGGAAGATCGAGCAGGGTTCAAGATCCTGACCCCTCAACAACACATCCTGATCCCCAATCTTGTAAAGGTTCCAGGACCTGAATTCACCCACCATACCATGGACTAGTAGAGACAGCATGGGGTCTGATTTTACCCTAGGGATGCAGGCCTCGGCAGTCTAGGAGACCCCAGCAGGGAGCCGGTGTGGGCAGAGGAGTTGGCACATGGTGAACACTTAATAAATGAGGACTTATGTCATCAGTGGTGTCACTGCTCTGAGGATACCCCAGAGTTTAACAACCATGCTAATAATACTACAGCAAGAATAGAAACAGCACCTCAAAATTTGTATGGGACTTGAAAGCATTTAAAGCTCTTTCTCCAAATGACAAAAGTAGATAACATTTGAGTGTTTAATACACATCAGGCAGTGTTCTAAGAGCTTACAGGTCTTAATCTTCATCTTCAAAGTAATTGTAAGATATAAGTACTAATATCACTCTCTTTTTAAAGATAAAGAAGCTGCCTGCTGGTGGCAAGGCTAGGATTCACACTCAGTCAGTCAGTCTGCCCTTTGGGCATTGGCCTTGAAGAACATATTGCCTATTTCATGCCCTCAATAACCCTGTGCTGAAAGTGCTCTTGCACCCATCTTAGGGATGAGAAGACTGAGACTCAGGGAGGGGAAGTGACTTTGGCTGAAGCCATATAACCACACACTGTCAGAGGCCAGCCTAGATGCCAGACTCTGTGTACTTTGATCTTCCTAGTCCCCAAGAGCAGCTTCCCGTCATTCAAATGCCAGGATGGCAGTCCTCAGAACCAATGGCCAACACTGTCCCACCCAAGGTCCCAGGGCCAGCTTTGAGACCCGCAAGTCAGGTTTCCGGCCATCGCCACAAGCTCAAGATCCCAGCCAGACTCCCTCCCCAAGGGCTCCCCAGGACGGCCACAGACACCCAGAGAGGAAGCTACATCAAAGAAAGTATCACCCAGGAAGGGTTTCCTTACCAGGCACTGCTGTACCTTCCTAAGGACCGAATTCTTTTTGTGGGAATCTAAAACCAAGGAGTCCAACTGATTCTTCCCCAGGCTGATCAGAAAGGGCACACACTGGGAGGCTGGGACAGAAGCCAGGTGGTGAGCCCTGGAGAGAGACAGGAAGAATGAGAGGAGGAAAACAGTGGCTGCTCTGCATATGCCCCTGACATCAGCCTCCACATGCCCAAGAGCTTATCCCAGGGCCGTTCTCTAAACGTTTGTTCTCTCCCCAGTGTTGCTGTGGCTCCCCTTGGGAGGGAGCAGGCCTCCCCCTCCCCGTATCACAACTCTCTTCTGTGAGTAGGAACACAGATTTCCCATCATGCCCCTCTTCTTCACCCCTGTAGCATTGATCAGAGATGGGGTCTCTATAAACATATGTTGACTGGGGTACTGGTTGAGGGGAGATGAAGAGAAAGAAAGAAAAAGCAGAAGTTAGAGATAAGAGAGAATAAAATAGAAAGTGAGAAAGAAAGACGAGGAGAGAACAGGAGAAAGAGAAATGACACCTGATTCTGGCATCTCCAGTCCAGAACCCGCCCCTAAACTCTTGGCCATGTATTCTTAACAGAGGAGATTAACTCCCTAGGGAGAAAATCTGTTCAGGTAGAGAGAGGGAACAAAAAGAAAAAAAAAATCTTAGTTCCTACAATGATTTGTGACTCACTAAAGCTCAGCCATATTCAACAAAATCTTATTCCTGGTAAATTCTCTCACTCAGGAGAAATTAAATTGTTCCCTTTAGGGAGGCAATACTGAAACAAAGGTTGAGAAAGACTGCTCTAGACCCACATGGCCTGCTCATCATGACCACCAAACTGTTCCAAAACCACATTCTGTGTGTTCTCCCTCCTATACGCCATCCCGGGTGTCTTTTTCCCTTATCCCCAAATCTGTCGTTGCTACTAGCTTACTATTGCTCAAATCTGTTCTTGCTTCTCCATTCACGATACTGCTATCTGATTTATCACTCCATCCACTCAGCAAGTATCTGTGCATGCCAGGCACAGTACCGGGCACCAGCTACAGCCATGAACAGGACATGAGAGGCAGGTCCCTGCTCTCAGAATGCTTCCTTCTAGTAGGGTTAAGACAACAGAAATTGGTGAATAAAACAGGCCATTTCAGCCAGTGATAAATATAAGGAAGAAAACAAAATGGCTCTGCAATGGAGAACAATGGCGGGGACAGCTGGGAGCCTGTTCTAAGGCACAAGTATTTAAGCTGAGATGTGGATGAGTGGAAGGAGACAGCCATGCCAAGATCCAGGTTCTAGAAATAAGCTTCCATGTTCCCCTCCTTCCAGCCAGACCCCCTGCATTCCATGTGCTATGTGGACAGAGGTAATGATCTCTCTGAAACATAAATCTGAGGATCTGTGCCCAGAATACAGGTGAAACACCTCATGGTGTCACACAACCCTTCCCTGATTTGACTGTCCCTTACCTCTCTGGCCTTCTGGCTCCCAACTACCCTGCAGATACACACCATGCATTCCCCAGAGTGCTTTGCTTTCCTTGCCCACTACTGGACCAAACATCCCTTGTGCCCCTGCCTGGAGTGTCCATCCTGGACGCTGAAACCCCAGCTCATTCTCTGAGCTTTAGTTTAGCCTCCTCTGACTTTTCAATCTGAAGAAGATACAACCCCCACTGTGCCCTGCACCTGTCACCCTTTCCCATGGTAACAGCATCAGGCTTTCTTGGAGACTCACCCCCTTCACTTGAAGTCCTTGTGGTTTGGGTGGACTGCAATTCACTCTCAGCTCCAGGGGTACAATACCAAACTAAACCAGTCAGAGTTATCCATCCCCCACAACCCCAGGCAAACCCATGACTTACTGAGAAAGATGGGAAGAAAAGGTCTTTTAACCAGGAAGATATAACCTTGAATCGGCCAGAGACCACCACAAAGAAAGAAGTTGCCTGATGCAGAAGCCTACAGAGGAAAGCAGGGCTAAAGGACAGATGGCTGACCACTGAGCTCCTGGATCCAGCCATGTCTGAAATCTATTCCTGGACTTTCCAGTTACCTGAACCAAGATTGCCTTTTATTGCCTAAGCCAGTTTGAGTTAAGGCTCTATCACTTTTAACCAAATATCAACTTGACATTATAATTGGCTTCATACTTTTATATTCCCCCTCCCAGAGACTATAAGCTTTTATAAAGGGGAAAATAAGTTATCTTTGAGAACTAGTACGTGGTAAGCACTCAGTAAATATTTTTCGAATAAATGAAGACAGTTAACAGCAAAAGAAGGAAGAGGGAAATAAAGAGAAAAGGAATATCCAGACTGTGTTTGAAAAGCAGGGCTCCACCTCCCAGGCCTGAATGCTTACACATACCAGAAGTCCCCATGACTCACATCAGCCCTGATCACCCTGGAGCCAGGTGGGAGGCCACCCAAGATGGGACCTGCTTCACTAGCACTCACTCAGCCTTGGATTGCTTTGGCTTTGGTTTTTAAATAACAGGAAAAAAACAAAAAACAAGAAATTCTGCCTAAAATATCTATGTGGGACTCAGAATTTAAATCCAGGTTCACAAGGGCTTAATTCTGGAAGGCACTCTCCACTCTGTGTCTGGTTCCTCACTAAAACCTGGGGGTGAGATGACTTGGATGACTCCCACAAATCTCATTGTTGAGCCAGAGAGGAGAGCCAATGTTCACTTACGGGAGTGCAGCCAAGAGGAAAGGTGGCATAGATGATCTGGAGACCTCCCAGTATTTCCACGCCAAACAATTAACCTGAAAGATTAAAGCAGTTCTAGGAATTTAGTCCAATAATCATAAAAGCAAATATAGACTGTGTGTTCTGTGGGTCGGGGACTGTTCTAAGTGCTTTATATGTGTCTACTTATTAAATAATAGTAGGCACCACTTCTGTGTCCAGTTTATGGATGAGGCAATCACACTGAGGCAATCACAAGGTGAACACAAAAATTTAAGTCTGGATATGTTCACCTGTTTTGTTTATAACTGCAAGAAAGTGAGATGTTAAATTAATTAAGCAAGGAGGCTGTTAGACTGAAGTGTCCCTAAATACGTGGCACCCTATGAAAGCACACCAAAATCTAAGTCTACAAATGCTTCAAGGTTATTAAATCAAAACACTGGCAACAACCAATCACCAAGAGCCAACTACGCTTTAAGCTATAACCAGCCAAATAATTCCTTTCTCTGCATCTGCACTTTCTCTATATAAGTCTTCCCGCCCCCCCACCCCCACTCCGCCAGAGCACTCCAAAACACTTCCTGTTTTCCTGTGCCCAATTCCAATCGCTTTTGTTAAAAGAATTCTTAAAATTTTTAATATGCTTAGGTTTACCTTTTTTTTTTTTTAAGGTTTTATCTATTTACTTGAGGGAGAGAGAAAGAGCACAAGCAGGGATGAGGGGGCACAGGAGATGGAGCAGCAGACTCCCCGCTGAATAGGGAGTTGGATGTGGGGGCTCAATTCCAGGACCTTGGGATCATGACCTGAGCTGAAGGCAGACCCCTAACCAACTAAGCCACCCAGGTGCCCCCTAGATTTACCTTTTAACAGAGATACAACTTTACTGTCCCTCAGTTTGGGATTGGTTAGGTAAGTTATGATACATCCACATAACTGAATGCTGTGCAACTATTTTGTTTCAATAAGGTAGATTTAGATCTATCAACATGGAACAATGGCTACACACACACACACACACACACACACACAGAGCTATATATATACATATAATATATATAACTATATGAGTTATACATATAACTTTATAACAGTTGTAACATTAAACAGAACAATGTATATAGTATGAACTCATTTGTATTTTTTAAATTACACATAAATACATTTTATATACACAAAAAAACCTCTCAAAGTTGATAGCAAACTTCTCCTTATGGTCAATCTTAAGAGGGACTCTCGGCGCACCTGGTTGGCTCAATTGGTAAAGCATCTACCTTCAGCTCAGGTCATGATCTCAGGGCCCTGGTATCAAGCCCTGCCTCGGCTCCCCACTCAGCGAGTGTCTGCTTGTCCCTCTGCCCCTCCCCACTGCTTGTACACTCTCTCTTTCATTCTCTCAAATAAATAAATAAAATCTTTTTAAGAAAAGAAAGAGGAATTCTCAATCTCCACACCTTTGAGATTTTGGGTTGGACAACACTTTGCTGCGGGGCAGTTCTCTGCATTGTAGGAAGTAAGCAGCATCCCTGGACTCTACTCCCTAGATGCCAGTAGCATCTCCCCCAAGGAGTGACAACCAAAAGTGTCTCCAGATAGGACCAAATAATCCTCCAAGAATCACTGCTCCAGGGGAAATTTTACTCTTCATATATTGTTTTATGTTTTTATAATAATTATGTGTTTTCAGCAATAAGGTAAACAACAAAGGCAAATTTTCTAATTAACTGGTATTTGAAAGCTCTGAGAATTGAGGGAGTCTCCCTAAGGAGCTCTGTTGGAACAATCCTTCCTCCTTGCACACGGAGTTCTTCTTCAAAGCGGGTCTGACCTCCATCCATTGGATCAGTTTGATGAGCATAAAGGAGACAGCCATGCCAGGGTCCAGGTTTCCAAAATAATTTGCTTTCCTCCCTGCTGGGGCAAGACTTTTAATACAGTTCAATAGTTCCCACCAGGGAACTGTTAGAAATGTCAATTATCAGGCATCACCCTAGAAATTCCAAGTGAAGTTCTGCAATCTGTGTTGTCTTTTTTAATCTGTGTGTTTTTTTAACAGCTTTATTGAGGTAGATTGATATGCAAAGACCTGCACATATAATGTGTGTGCTTTTATAAGTTTGGACATATGCAAACACCCGTGATACCAACACAATCAAGGTAATAGACACATCCAACACCTCCCAGAGTTTCTTTTATTCCTTTTTGTTTTTGTTTTTGTGGTAAGAGCACTTAACAGGAGATCTACCCTCCTACCAAATGCTGAAGTACACAACATCACATTGTTAAGTACAGGCACTGTGTTGCACAGAATTTATTTATCTAGCAAAACTGAAACTTAATATCCATCAATTTATTTATTTATCTAGCAAAACTGAAACTTATTTATCTAGCAAAACTGAAACTTAATATCCATCAAACAACTCCAGTGTTCCAGGCAATGTTGATGCTCAAATTTGAGAACCACTGATAGAATGTAAGGGAATGACAGGGCTTTGTGAAAATTTTACCTATTCCTCTAAAGACCTCAAGGGATTATACACCAAGCTTTACACTTACTTCTTGGCTCTCAGGGAAAGGATCCACTTATTTGGAAACTTTTCTTTCATATCTATAACACCGCAGGCCTGAGTCGGGCAGATACCTTGTATCTGCCCTCTCAGGACTCTGGGACTCTGTACCATCAAAAGTTTAAACTCCAAGTCCAAATGCTGTTCTCAAGGCTTGATTTTACTTGCTTAGATCCAGTGAAAAGTCAGTTTCTGCCTTTGGTCTCCCCAGAGGATTAAAGAGTCTCCCTAACCATTTGGGAAATGAAGTATTAAATGAAGAAGAAAATACTCTTATTAAAATATTATTCCCATTCCAGGCTACCTCTGGGAAGGACAGGAAGGAGGGAATGACTGTCAGTCTCAGGAGAACATAATTACATGCCAAATGATATATCCGACAACTGTATTTTAAAGTTCAGATCTGAGTTTACAATAATCAATCTGGTGAAGCCCTGGCTGTTAGAGACAGGAGTTATCTGGAGCTTTTTAAAAAAAGAAACTGGTGGCAACCCGGGTGGCTCAGTGGTTTAGCTCCGCCTTCAGCCCAGGGCGTGATCCTGGAGACCTGGGATCCAGTCCCCCATCAGGCTCCCTGCATGGAGCCTGCTTCTCCCTCTGCCTGTATCTCTGCCTCTCTCTCTCTCATGAATAAATAAATAAAATCTTGAAAGAAAGAAAGAAAGAAAGAAAGAAAGAAAGAAAGAAAGAAAGAAAGAAAGAAAGAAAGAAAGGAAGGAAGAAGGAAGGAAGGAAGGAAGGAAGGAAGGAAGGAAGGAAGAAGAAAGAAAGAAAGAAAGAAAGAAAGAAAGAAAGAAAGAAAGAAAGAAAGAAAGAAAGAAAGAAAGAAAGAAAGAAAAAAGAAAGAAAAGAAAAGAAAAAAGAAAGAAAAGAAAAGAAAAGAAAAGAAAGAAAAGAAAAGAAAAAAAAGAAAAGAAAAGAAAAGAGAAGAAAGAAAGAAACTGGAGAAAACCTGGCTCAATACTTGGCTCCACATCCTGACTTGCTTGGGAATGATCTTGGCACAAATATCTTAAGCTGGCACAGTCAGTCCAGGCCCACAACTGGGGCAGGGAGAGAGAATCAGAAGCGCCAATATGCTATGATGGTACCTGATATGGCGAGAGCAGGGAGAGGTTGTTCTCAAAATAGTGGAAATGGGCCAGAAAGGAGTCCGCACTCATGGCATCAATGTGGGAGCATGTCATACCTTTGACCAGCTGCCCTGTGCTGGAAAACAGAACAAGGGACCCAGGAGAAGAAGGGGTTTGAGAGGGGAGAGGAAGGCACAGGGTTGGGAGGGGAGAGGAATGAAGGGGCAAGAGAAAGCAGGTCTAATGGGGCACAGGTCCAACTGTCCTTCCTGGGAAATTAGGCTCTGAAGGACTCATCAGCCCCCAGACAGATTACATTCACCTACCTCAGGAGCTCCTCAGGCCTTCTGGTTGACTTTGACAGAAGCTCATACAGGAACAAGGCCTGAAGGAAGAGAATGATTGCTGGCATGGATGGAGCACTCACTCACTCACCATGATGAACACATTGTGTGCCTAGCAGCTGGAGGCTCTATTGGGAAGACATACTACTCACCCATTTTATAGATGGGTAAATGGAAGCTTAATAGGCTATGTTATTCACCCAGGCCACACAATTGCTAAGTGGTAGAGTGAGGATTTGAACCAGTGTCAGAGTGATTGCAGAACACATGCTCTCACACCTGGAGGATCCTCGATGCTTTAGAACATGAATGAGAAGCAAAACCATTGGGCAGCAAGGCTGGATGGAGGTTTACTTCCTATGATTTGTAAAGCTACTGACTAGTTGAGGACCCTCCATAGTGTCTATGCCCATGCCCACCTGCTAGCTTCCAGGAAGCAAAAGCAGAAGAGTTGGATGAATAGACCAGAATGTGCTAGAAAGTACTATCAATTAAGTAACTCCTGCTTGCAGCACATGCTCTCCTCCAATCCTCCCAGATGGGCACTCTAGAAGAACAATACCTAGGAGGCAAGGGAGCCATTTGTTTTAAGGAATGTAATTTTACAGAATACCTAACTTGCAGATGTGATCAAGTATGACATTCATCTATTTTATAGACTCTGAAACTTTGAATATAATTCCCCAAGCAGAATAAATTATGAGCCAGCATTAGGCAGTGGCATCTGACATGGCAGGCAGGCCCAGAAGAAAGGAACAGCTAGGGAGGTAAGTCCCTGAAGCTCTCTGTGTGGCCCCAGATATTTTCTCGGGCACAGGATCAAGTTCTGCGACCCCGCCCCATCCCAGTCTTCCCTGTCACAGGAAACAGCAACTCCATCAGCTCAGCTGCTGAGACCAAAATGTCTGGAAGACATCTGTGGTAGGATGTGTTTTCCAAAGTGGCCATAAATTTTCTATCCAATATGCTCTTCTAGGACCTTCCAGAACTATTACCCCATCAAAAGGTAGAGTCTGTGTCTTCTCTGCTTGAGGCTGGGGAGAGGGGAAGCTTGGTGACTGCCTCTGCAGATAGTGCAAGGCAGAGGTGACGCTACGTGACTTCCAAGGTGAGGTCACCAAAGGTGACACTGGTTCTCATGGTGTTTTCCCCTGGCAATCCTGAACCACCCACAGAAAGCCAGCCGCCCTGAAGCCACCATTTGGAAATGTATGCAGTTCCTGGGGCTACCATAACGAATTACCATGACCTTGATGGCTGAAAACAATAGAAATCATTTCTTCTGAGTTCTGGACACCAGAAGTCAAAAATCAAGGTGTCAGCGGGACAGGGCTCCCTCCAAAGACTGTAGGGGAGAATCCTTTCTTCCCTCTCTCAGCTTCTGGTGGCTCCGAGCAGTCCCACCTTTGGCTTTATCACTCAGGTCTCTGCCTTCATCTTCACATGGCCTCCTGTGTGTCCGTCCAGTCTCTTTTGTCTATATCTCTCTGCTGCCTAGGTCACCCTTCTAATAAGGAGTATTGGGGGTTTGGAACTTTCAATCCCACCTCCAGCCTCCAGAGAGAGGAGAAGGGCTGGATGCTGAACCCATTATCAATGGCCGATGATTTCATCAAGCAGCCCTAGGTGATAAAGCCTCCATAAAGACTCAAAAGCACTGGGTTGGGAGAGCCTCCACTTGATGAACACATGTAGGTGCTGGGAGGGTGGCACATCTGGGGTGGCACATGGAAGCTCTGCATCCATTCCCCAACCCTCATCGTATGCATCTCTTCCATCTGGCTGTTCCTGAGTTATATCCTTTTATTTTTTTTATATCCTTTTATAATAAACTGATGATCTAGTAAGTAAAATGTTTCTCTGACTTCCACGAGCCACTCTACCAAGCTAATCAAACCGAAGTGGGGGCAGTGCAGTCACTGGAACCTTCAATCCACAGCTGGTAGGTCAGAAACACTGGAGACAATGAGGACTTGTGACTGGCATCTGAAGTTGAGGGGCTGGGCATGAAGTATTGTGGGATACTTAACCTGTGGGATCTGATCCTGTCACCAGGTATGCAGGGTCAGAATTGAGTTGAATTGTAAGGACACCCAGCTGATATCAGAGTATTCATCATGGGCGTGGGGAACCCACATTCTGCCAACACATGCATCCAAATTGATGTCAGAACCCTTAATGGTCATACCTGACTCCTCCGAAGCTCCTTTTCCTTTAGGACTGTAGTGTTAAATCCAGGTTCCCCCCGTAAATCGAAGAGAGACACTTCCTTAAAGAAAGCCCCTTGTATTTCCACAATACCTGAGGTAGTATCTCCTGCTTCGATCATCTGCCAAGAATGAGAATAAACATAACAACCTTGTGGAAGGTGCACTGAACTTTGGGTAAGGGCCAGGCACTGTGTCAGTGCTTCACGGCCCATAAAATTCACCATATCTGCTAAGCAACCCTATGAGGTGGGAGACTATCTTTACCCCCATTTTGCAGGTAAGGAAACTGAGGCTTAATAAGTAATTGGTTGAAAGTTGGTAAAGAAGGTTTAAGCACAAGTCTGTCTTATTCCAGAACCCATAGTCTATTTTAACCAGATGTGCTATTGTTATTTGCAAGATGTTAGCATTTTAAGCCAAAATCCTTGGGTTTGGTTTCCTGACAGATTTTGCAACTGGATGCAGCAGGTCTTATAGAATAGGATACCCAAAGACCCCACTGCCAAGTGAGAAAGAGAAACATAGGTGTGATTTTGGATCATGGGAGGGGCTTTCAGAAGCACTCTGGGAAACTCAGGGTTCATTTTGAGATTTGAAAAACAAACTTTCAGAACATTATTCTATCAAGAAACATTATTCTATCAAGTCTTCCAGATTCAACTGGTAAGGAAAGCACCAGGGTCTGGGAAAAAATATAGCATGATCCTTGGGTCGCTTGGGTGGCACAGTCAGCTAGCATCTGACTCTTGGTTTTAGCTCAGGTCCTGATCTCAGAGTCATGAGATCAATTCCCATATCAAGCTCAGCATGAAGTCTGCTTGAGATTCTCTCTCCCTTTCTCCCTTTCCCTCTGCCCCTCCTACTCACGTTCTCTCTCGAAAATAAATCTTAAAAAAAAAAATAAAAAGAAAGAAAGATATATAGCATGACCCAAGAGGCTCTTTCTGGAAAGGAAGGAAGGTGGGGATCAGGGGAAAGTTTAGAACACACCCTTACCAAAGGCTGGGCTAACCCCTGCCCGAGTGAATGGCCCAAAGTCACAGTTCAATTACAAAACCCCAAAATCACATGCTCTGGGAGCCACGTGGCTGAGGATCAGATGTCTTCCTCTCACCTTGCTGAGGACACCTTGCTTCTGGGCAGGTGACAAGTCAGACACATGCAAGGAGTTCGTGCTTCTCAGGACCTGCAAGAGGTCCCTGCGATCCATGCCATAGAAGGCCTGGGTGCCAACCCCAGCCAGCAGCACGCCCATCTGGCTGACATTGTAGAAAGACAGCACCTGAGAAGACCAGCCACAAGGGGGATGAGGTTCTTCTCTGGTTCCTCATCTGGCAGACACTTACCCCACTGCATGCTGGGTATCTGGATGGGCACTAGGGAGCTCTTCCTTCCTTCTATCAGGAAAGAGAGTCAATATCAAAATCTGACATACGAGGCAAGGGCTTTACCAGGGGAGTACTATGCTGTCCGAGGCCACCGCACAAATATCACAAAGTGATGACCCAGGCACCACAACTAGCCAGGCAATGGGCTTTTGTGTATGTATTTAACTTGAACAAGCTGACAATATTTTTTAAATTGGGGAAATTTCCAATAAAATCCAGGTTTGAGTGACTTGTTTTTTTAGTTTGATTTTTTAAAAAGAAATCTGAACACCAGGCAATACAAGGCCTAGTTTAGCAACAACTGGCAAGAAGTGACCAGCAGCTGCCCCTTGAGGTCAGTGGTGGAGCTCTCAGTTCACCCAGCCTCACTCCCTCGTACAGTGCCCGAAGGCAGCCCATTCTTCTCATTATGTCACCTGACATAACAAAGCTCCATGCTCATCTATCACCATATAGAAGCTTCTAGTTGAAATGCATGTTTTGAGATATGGGTCTGGTATTTTATGACAAATATGATTATAGCTGTCTGCCCCATCAGAAACTCTACTCATTTTTTCTCCTTTCTTTAAAGATTCTAGATGGTTTTCCATATAATCAGTGACATTTATTCCTTAGTCCTATAAGAACCCAGTTGAGTTTTGCCTGCTATGCTCTATAGAATGCATAGTCTCTACTGTCCCCAAGGAAGGCAAGACCTTTTGAGCTCTTGGTTTCTTTACAACAATCACCTCACAACTCTGTAGGAAAAGTTGGACACTAGGAAAGAGACAAGCCACTTTGTCCAAGGCTAGAAGGAACAACATAGTCTCCCTCAGGTCCCTAAAATCGAATGCACAGAGAACTGTGCAAGTAGATTCATGTGGCCCAAGTCAAAACAGAGGAAGGCTGCAAAGCCTTAAAACTAAGTTGTCATGAGGCTAGAAGGGACAAGAAGAATTGGCTAGCCTTGGCCTTGAGTCAGAAAGTAAGAATGGATAGACCATGTATGGTGCCATACTGGAGGCAGTTAGCATGGGAGTTAAGCAAGCAGACTCTGAAGCCAGACATCCTGAGGTCAATCCCAGCTGTGTCCTTTTGTGGAACACAAAAGGAATTTGGCAATTCCCTTACACACTCTGTGCCTCTCATGAATGACATGGAAAATCAAGGTTATAACACACTACTAACCTCAAAGGGTTGTTGAGAACATTGAATGGTTAACTCACACCCAAATCTGGCACACAGGAAATACCTAATGAATATTTGTTATTATTGTCATCTTGGAATTGGTTCCCAATCCAGTCCTCATGAACTAGACTGCAGGCTGGGACATGACTATGAGACAGAGAGAGCAGAACACCAAAATGTTTAGGGACTCAGGGCTCTGGAGCCCCTTCTACTGAGTCCAGGGCAGAGAGATGATTTCCCCAGGATAAAAGACTCATTTCCCACCCCAGGAGTGTCCAGAGGATGGACTAAAGCTCCTGTCTCCTCTAAATAAGACCTTCTGCAAGGACAATTCCCTCCCTGCAGCACAAAATGAATAAAATAGCATTATGTCCCATTCCAGGAAGAGTGATGTGTTTCCAGGCTCAACAAGAAAAAAAAAAAAAAATCCTGGGAGGGATCCCAACCTTTGCTCATAACACAACAGTAGCTACCACTCATTGAGCTCATACTCTAGGTCACATGTTCCAACCTCTTCCTGTGTACTGATCCACATAATCCTTGCAGCCATCCTACAGGAAAGGTGCTATCATTATCCCCATCCTACAAATAGGGAAACTGAGTCAAAAAGAAGTTAAGCCAATTGTCCAGCTAGTAAACAGCAGAGCAAGTCCTCTTTGGCACTATCTTCTTACCGACTGGCTATCCTTGTATATCACCATGGGTCCTTGGGTCTCAGAGGATTTTAAAAAAGAGTTCAAAGCTCCAACTGACCTTCTCATGGGCCAAGTATTTGGCAGACAAGATGATGACCTGGCTCTTGGCCCAGCCTGAGACCTGGTTGAGGGTGGAGATGGCACCATGCACAGCCTCAGGGGAGAGGGATTCCAGTTGACTATGGGTCAAGCCCACAACCGCATCCGACAAAGAGCCCAGAGTCTCATTGAGGGTCTGGTTCTCCATGGCAATGTCCAGGAGGTCAGCTTTGAGCTGGAAGGGGAGCAAGCTGGCATGAGGGTGGACAACAAGCAGGAGAGTGACTCCCTCTTGCCCATGCCCTGAGGTAGTCACAACACCCTTCCCCATCTGACCCCCTCATTGAGCCCTGGCCAGACAATGAGTTGCCCTGGACTGAGAGGACCACTTCCTCTGGCCTTGACCTTAATCAGCGGCAAATTCACTTTGTGCTTCATTTAAATATCAATTTGCTATTAAATCAACCTTGAAATATGGCAGAAGGAAATTTTGTTCATTTTGTCCATAACTCTACCACACACACTTTCATAATATCCGTTTTCCTTTTGTGACCTTGAACTCTGCATCCATATACATGGCTGTTCTTCTTTCACGAAATACCCAGGGTGTTCTTCATGATAATATATATAATCCTGGTAAAAATAATTTTCAACGGTAACAAGAAAGTAAAAGTCTCTGGAAACTCCTACCTCATAAAAAAAACTATGATTGGGGGCGCCAGGGTGACTCAGTCGGTTAAGCAGTCGACTCTTGATTTTGGCTTAGGTCATGATCTTGGGATCCTGGGATCAAGCTCTGCATCGAGCTCCCTGCTTAGCAGAGGGTCTGCTTCTCCCTCTGCCTTTCCCCCTTTCCCTGAACCCCTGCTCATGCTCGTTCTTTCTCTCTCTTTCAAATGCAATCTTTTAAAACAATAAGTAAACTACAGCATGTAGCTTTCGCATAGTCGTACTATGAATGGCAGTGCAATTTTCCATATTTTTTACTTCTGTCTTACACAGATTTTCTCGTAACTGGGATCGCCTTAATGATTATTTTATTATGCTATACCTATCTAGTTATAAATAAGTGTGCTTCCTAACCACTTCCAGTAAAGAAGGTGATAAAGCCACCTATTGTAACATGACCTCTGTACCTAAAAATGAGAAAGGTTCATGTGTTAACACCTGAAGTTGTGGGAACAGTATATTCTTATTAGAAGAGTGCGCACAAGTGTACCAGGCAATACTGAAATGGCCACTGGGGGGCAGCAGCGTGAAGTGAAAGAAAGCTGTCACAACCTCTGGGTTCTCCAAATTCTGCAGCGACTCTTCCCAGGGGCTCAGCTTCCACCTGTAAGACGGTGGCATGTGCTAGAGCAGTGCTTCTCAAAGCACTGTGGTCCTTGACCAACAACATGACCTGCAACCTTGTTAGAAATGCAGATTCTCAGGCCCTACCCTGGTCCTCCTGAACCAGAGACGCTGAACATGAGGCCCACCAACCTGTATTTTAACAAGCCCTCCAGGTGACTCTGATGTACTCCCTGGTCTGAGAAGTACTGAGCTAGGTGATCTCAAAGTGTACTCTCATATCTTAGTTGTATTGGACTTCCTTCTTGGTCAAGGAGGCCACAGCAACGCCTGTGGCTCTTAAGTACATTCACTTTCTGATGTTTCATTTGAGTTTGCTTGGAAGGGATCCTTTTCCTTGAAAATAAACATATGCACTGGTCACGATAATGATGACTATGTGTGTGAAAAACTACTTATGTGTGAAAAACTACTGCAGAATTATTGGTATTTTTTTAAGATTTTATTTATTTATTCATGAGAGACACAGAGAGAAAGAGAGAGAGTCAGAGACACAGGTGGACAGAGAAGCAGGCTCCAAGCAGGGAGCCCGACGTGGGGACTCGATCCTGGGACTCCAGGATCAGGCCCTGGACTGAAGGTGGCGCTTAACCGCTGAGCCACCCAGGCTGCCCAATTATGGATGGTATTATCAAAATTTTCTTTTTTTTACATTTTAAATAGGCTCCATGCCCAACACGGGACTCAAACTCAACTGTGAGATCAAGAGTTGCATGCTCCACCCACTGAGCCATCCAGGTGCCCCAGAATTTTAATATTGCTCTCACATCACCTCTTCAATAAAAAAAAAAAAAAATGGAAAGGGCCAAAAATGTAAGAGATGCAGGTGGAATTGACATCTTAAGGGAAGAAAGGATAGAAAGATGGAGAGAGAAGGGAAATGAAAAAGTCCTTCTGTGCCAGGTTGTCCAGAACTTTGTGGTCTAGGAACTCAATAAATACACTCTAATCCAGTGCTCTCAACCCCGGCTGCACTGGAATCATGTGAGGATCTTTTTAAACATACCATTCCCTGACCAATACCTCAAGAATCTCTGGGGATGGGAGCACCTAGGTGGATCAGTTGTTGAGTGTTTGCCTTCTGCTCAGGGCATGGTGATCCCAGGGTCCTAGGATCAAGTCCTGCATGGGCTCCCCTCTGGGAGCCTATTTCTTCCTCTGCCTATGTCTCTGTGTCTCTCATGAATGAATAAATAAAATTGTTTTTAAAAAAAGAGGGAATCTCTGGGGATGGAGCTGGTAGGGTGGTGCTACTAATGCAAAGCCAGGTTTGAGAACCTCACATTATCTCCTCGCTGTTCCAAGCACGGTCACTGGACAGCTGCTTCAGCATTGCCTGGAAGTTTGCTGGAAGTGCAGTCTCCAGAGGCACCTGGGTGGCTCAACTGGTTAAGTGTCTGCCTTCAACTCAGGTCCTGATCCCAGCGTCCTGGGATTGAGCCACATATCTTTGGGCTCCCTGCTCCTCCCTCTCGCTCTGATCTCCCCACCCACCCACTTGTGTGTTCTCTCTTCTCTCTTAAATAATAAAATCAGAAGAAAGAAGAAAGAAGAAGAAGAAGAGAGAAGAAGAAGAAAGGAGAAGAAGGAGAAAGAAGAAGGAGGAGGAGGAGGAGGAAGAAGAAGAAAGGAAGGAAAAGAAGGAGGAAGGAGAAGAAGGAGGAGGAAGAAGAAGAAGAAGAAGAAGAAGAAGAAGAAGAAGAAGAAGAAGAAGAAGAAGAAGAAGAAGAAGAAGAAGAAGAAGAAGGGGGAGGGGGAGGGGGAGAAGAAGAAGAAGAAGAATCTCCACTCAGACCCACTGAATCAGAATCCACATTGAAGACCCCAGGTGATCCTTATGCACAGTTAAGTTTAAGAGGGCCACTCTGAATTTTTATCTATCACAGGTTTTCCCTTATACTGCTTTATGTCATTTCTTCCCATTCTAAGGTCATCCCAGGATTTGGGATGCCATCTGCCTTGGCTGGACCTAGATCCTGATGAAACCTACATGTTTTCTCTCAAAGGCCAGACAACAGAACGCCTGGGTGGCTCAGTGGTTGAGCATCTGCCTTCAGCTGAGGGCGTGATCCCGGGGTCCTGGGATCGAGTCCCACATCGGGCTCCCTGTAGGGAGCCTGCTTCTCCTTCTGCCTATGTCTCTGCCTCTCTCTGTGAGTCTCTCATGAATATATAAATAAAATCTTAAAAAAAAAAAAAAGGCCAGACAAGACTCTCCTCCCCATTTCTCTGGCCATTTCCCCAGGGCTCTGCACCCCATTATACCTTCTGAACCCCAGCCTGGAAGCCCCTCAGATGGCTGCACTTGATCATCTGGTGAAGGAGGACTTGGGCCACTGTGGCGTCCAGCAAATCCAGGTCATTGTAGAAACAGACCAGCAGCCCCAACCTGTGTGGGAAGATAAGGGGACTCAGAGCTGGGGGCTCAGAACTGGGAGACACAGACACAGTCCCTCCCACACAGAACCAGGAGTCAAGGTCAGAGCAGCTACTGCAAGCCAGGGATTGTGCCGAGCCCCATGCCCGGATCACCCCATCACAGCCACCCTACGAGGTAGATGCCTTTATCAACCCCATTTCACAGAAAGGCAGACAGACTCAGAGCATGCAAACAACTTGCCCAAGACAAGTAGAGAAGCCTGGACTCAAATCTAGACCCATCCAACTCTGTCATCTCTCCTCCCAGGGCAGTAAGGGGCACAAAGAAAGCATGATGCTGACTTAACCACAGAAAACTCCCCATATTCCACATAGAGGTAAAGGGTTTGCCCACCCTGACGGATTCTCTGAGGCAGATTATTTCCAAGATGGTTTACAACCTACACCCCCAAATGATGATGACTTTGAAAGGAAAGAGAAAGACAAGATGCATAACAGTGTTAAGGACAGAGGTAGGATTTGAACCCTGGTCTAGCTGGGAGCACTGTACTTAGTAGTTAAGAGCACAGTGTCAGGGACGCCTGGGTGACTCAGTGGTTCAGCATCTGCCTTTGGCTCAGAGCATGATCCCAGGGTCCTGGGATTGAGTACCACAGTGGGCTTCCTGCAGAGAGCCTGCTTCTCCCTCTGCCTATGTCTCTGCCTCTCTCTGTGTGTCTCCCATGAAAAAATAAATAAAATCTTTAAAAAAAAAAAAAGAGCATAGCGTCAGGCCAACAAGAGTTTGAAGCCCAGCTGTAGGGAATGTTCGATCCAACAATAAACTTCTCTGCAAGTCTGCTGCATGCACAATTGAGCAGTCCGCACTCTGTGCTACAGTAATCATAATAAATATGATGAACGGAGGAATCAGGAGTACTGTGAGGGTTCAATGGGAAGAGCCACAGGAACTAATCAGCATTCTTCCTCGTGGATGCCAAGCACTCCTTCATTAATGGATGTGCTTAGAGTTAATATGAAATCTATTCAATGCAGCATGGCTGGACCGCCTGGTTGACCATGCTCAACCTGGATGGACCCTCTCAGAAAGACACTGACAAGCTCAGACATGTCCACAGGAGAGCAGTCAGGTCAGCAGAAGGATTTGAAACTGTGTCGGATGAGAAAAGACTGAGGGGATGTGAAGACTGAATATTAACAACCACATTAAGAATAATTAATATGTCATGAGCACCTACTGTGTGTCAGGTGGGTGTAATCCTTACTAGGACCTTAACGAGGTAGGCAGATAGTTATCTCTTTTTTTTTTTTAATTTTTATTTATTTATGATAGAGAGAGAGAGAGAGGCAGAGACCTAGGCAGAGGGAGAAGCAGGCTCCATGCACCGGGAGCCTGACGTGGGATTCGATCCTGGGTCTCCAGGATCGCGCCCTGGGCCAAAGGCAGGCGCTAAACCGCTGCGCCACCCAGGGATCCCAGTTATCTCTTATTTTATACATGGGGAAATGGAGGTCGGGAGAGGTAAACTGACAGCCAAAAATCACACAACTAATATGTGCCAGAGCCAGGATTATATTCAGGAGGGCTGGCTCCACGTTCCATGTTCTGAACCACTAAGTTACTTTTATACAATCACAGAAAAAGGGGATCCATAGGTCCAAAGCTTATAGGTAAAAGTTACTAGGGATGGGGAAGAAGGTGTCATAGTTTCATATAAGAATATTCTCTACAAGTGACTTTTTGACAAAATTTAAGGTACTATGGTGATGCCAGAGGAAGCACTGTGACATGTGCCCTGAGAGACTGACAGATAGTTAGACAGTGCTCACCACCCTTCCCCACTGCATTTTCCCTCCTGCTAATATTCAAACCCCTCCTGGAATCACCAAGTACCCAGCTCTTGGCCCTCCTCCCCTGCTGGAAATCATTCCTGGAGAGTCATGTTTCAATCACTGAATTCTAGAGCTGATGTCATCTGTGGGTCCCCCCACCTAAGAATCTGGATAACAATAGATTCACAAATATGGGGACCCAAAAGCTCTTTCCAATACTCAAGCCACCCTAATGGAAATTACACATTGACCATGGAATGGACAGAGTACTGAGTATTTAAAATATTCTATTTCCATGCTCAGAGCTGGAATCTTAGCACTTGAAAAAGCTGCATAAAATGCCTGGCACAGAAGATGCTCAGAAAACCTTAGTTCACCCCACGCCACTTCATACCCCCTGCAAAGGGTCTTTCTTTGGGAGAAATGCCTTGCCTCATGTGCACAGAGATGTGGAGAGACGAACCAGAGGCATCTGGGTGGCTCAGTAGGTGAGCATCTGCCTTTGGCTCAGGTCGTGATCTCAGGGTCCTAGGATCGAGCCTCGCATTGGGCTCCTCACAGGGAGCCTGCTTCTCCCCTTGCCTATGTCTCTGCTTTTCTCTGTGTGTTTCATGAACAAATAAATTTTTTAAATCCTTTTTAAAATTAAAAAAAATAAAGAGATGAACCAACCACTTCCCTTCCCTCCCAAGGTCCTCTGCTGCTCAGAGGACGCTGGTGCTTAGGTCACATTTTGGGAAACAACTCTGAGGACCCAGAGCCCCTGCCCCTTGCCTGTGAATGGTGGAGATATTCCTCATGTCAAAGCTGGAGGAGCTGATCCTCTCCAAAAACGCCTGGGCCAGTTCAGGCGTGATGTCATAAACTGTGTCCAGCTGCTTGGTGGCATTGTCATAGCTGATAAACAACCCAATCTGATGGACAAGGACAGGAAGATCAGTGAGGAAGGGTGACGTGACCCCAAGCAGCCCTGCTTCAGTGGTCCATGCTGTGACCCATCCCAGAGACTCAGAGATGCCCAGTTCCCATTGGCCCTGATTTCTCAGTGGTCTGTAACAACTGTTTTAGCTTCCTCTTCAAGCCAACTGTTATTTAGCAAAGTGCTATATTTTAGTATCCAAGCCACTGAACTCTTGGAAAGCTAATGTTTGCACATTTATTTGTAGATTTGTTATATTGAGGTCAGAGAATGTGGCCCACAAATGTTGCACTTGGGGGAATCAGGGGTTTTTTGTTTGTTTGTTTTTTTAAGTAGATGAATGAGTTTACAAATGGGCCTCGGGTGATGAAAAGAGAGTGTGTTCCCTTGGTAAGATACAAATATACAGGTAGATAGATTCAATTTTGTTTAATATACCATTCAGATTCCTTCCGTTCTTGTTCATTTTCCATCTATGTGTGCAAGGGTGTCAAGTTGAAATCTCCTATCTCTCTATGCACTGTTATTCTGTGCTGGTAAAGTTGTCTCTCCCTTATGGATTCTACTCTTTATCCATATAAAAGTCCCTCTTAGCATCAGTACTCTGTGGCTTCACCTCCTTTCTTTTTTTTTTTTTCTTCACCTCCCTTCTCTACACTTTTAGATGATGAAGAAAAGTTGCAAATGACCTCTTGATCTTAGAGATTCCTCCCCAGTGGTCCAGCTTTCTAAGAATTTAATTTCTATCCAACTTCTGGGAGTTCACTCATTATTGGGAGAGCAAAACTGAGATTTAATCCATTTTAAAAACTGAGGATTATAAAATTGAAAGATGTTTGAAATATTCTCAACCTCCGAGGTGAAAAGAGGAATCTAGATATGTCAACTGTACTTCAATTAAATTTTTTTTTAAATTTTTCTTAAAGGACTCCTGGGTGGCTCAGTGATTGACCATCTGCCTTCGGTTCAGGGTGTGATCCTGGAATCCTGGGATCAAGTCCCACATCAAGCTCCCCACAGGGAGCTTGCTTCTCCTTCTGCCTATGTCTCTGCCTCTCTCTCTCTCTCTCTCTCTGGGTCTCTCATGAATAAATAAATAAAATCTTTTAAAAAATTTTTTCTTAAAAAGGACAACCTGGCTCTGGCTTCGGTTTCATCATAAGCAGACATTGTTGGATCAACTGGCCCTTGAACAAGCCAGTCGTTTGATACAAACACTTCTCTCACTGGCCAGGAGAAAGGTAAGGCACATATGATAAAAATTGCAGGCAAGCCCCAAAGTCTTTATGAATGCCTCCCTGTTGGCAGCATGCTTTAGAGGCTGCATTCCAGAATCATGATGCCCAAGGGATGTTAGTGTCATTAGGTCAACATCAAGAGGACAGAGACAGGCTGACTAGTGAGTGAAAGTAACATTACAACTTGTTTATTTCTCAACTGTAAACTCTACAGTTAAAATCCAATCATTCCTCATGCTGAAATAGCTATCAATAGAAGTAGCTATAAATTGAAATTGTTAGTAATCCAGGATTCATTTGACTTGAGTTCATCCTTTCAAGGACCAGAAACTCTATAGCTATTGTCCTTGGCCTTTCTTGAATACAAAAATACCCTGAAATGATTTTTGGTTCACAGCCAACATTTTCTTTTTTTTTTTTTTAATTTATTTGTGATAGTCACAGAGAGAGAGAGAGAGAGGCAGAGACATAGGCAGAGGGAGAAGCAGGCTCCATGCACCGGGAGCCCGACGTGGGATTCGATCCCGGGTCTCCAGGATCGCGCCCTGGGCCAAAGGCAGGCGCCAAACCGCTGCGCCACCCAGGGATCCCCAACATTTTCTTTATATCATGTTTGTTCACATCAGAGCTTTCTTTATCTATAATTCTTTTTCTTCTCTTGGCTCTTCTACACTAAACACAACCTGATGACCAACCACTTGAGGCCTCATCCTGAGAGTTTTCTTCAGAGACTCAAGATATATTGGCTGAGGTGGG
Organism: Canis lupus baileyi; assembly: GCF_048164855.1. Lineage (NCBI taxonomy): Eukaryota > Metazoa > Chordata > Mammalia > Carnivora > Canidae > Canis > Canis lupus. The sequence goes on along the minus strand of NC_132845.1, from coordinate 54,488,828 downwards.
TATCCAATTTTCCAGGGCATGGAAACTTGGCTGGCTGAACTTGAGAGGTTTAGAATACACCTTATCCCAGATGGCTTGGTGATGGGACACGTAAATGTACGTTTCCAACTTACTTCCACGGGACTAATTTTCACAATTTCTTCAAGTGATAGGTGAACCATGTATCTCCCCAAAATCCACAAGTTTTCTGCACTGACCCATGAAACAGAGTCATCTGCAAAAATAAATAAATACATAAATGGAGAAATATGTAAATAAATAAATAAATGCCTCTGCCTGGTATGGATAGTCAAAAACATCTTTGATATCAGGACCTTCTTATTGTATTCATTAATTCATTCAACAACCATTCATGGACAGCCTCCTACCTCTGAGACATATGTTACACACTGGCAATCACAGATGCCAGCCCCCTGAGGCCTTGTTCCGTAGCAGCATGGTCCACCTGGGAACTTGCTAAAAATGCAGATTATTTGGGGGCACCTGGGTGGTGCGGCTGGTTAAGCCTCAGACTGTTGATTTTGGCTCAGGTCATGATCTCAGAGTCGTGAGACTGAGCCCTGCATCAAGCTTTGTACCCATTGTGGAGTCTGCTATGTCCCCCTCACCCTCTCTCTGCTCCTCCCCACCCCTCTAAAACTTGCTCATTCTCTCTCTCTCCCTCTCTTTCTCAAATAAATCTTTTTTTTAAGATTCCTTTTTAAAATGCAAATTATTTTAATAGTAAAAATCACAGAATATAGTTTTACTTTTAGTTCACTTAGTTACTAAATAATCTAGCAATTGACTCTCTTTTATTACCACCAGTAACAATCATTATCAGCCTTATTGATTAGCACCAGGTTATTGTATTTGAGCCAAACCACCTACTCATCCTTCCTCATATGACCCCAAATGTTCTCCAAATCTTCTCTCACAGACCCTTCTCATCTACATCTACTATAATGCCTTTGCCCTCACTCTTCTGCTCCAAAATCCTATCTTCAAAATTGAGCTCAAACGTTTCCTCTCCCCTAAAGCCTCGTCTTATCTCCTCAGCCATCAGTAATAATATCTCCATCCTCTGAATTCCCAGAAGGCTCTGCCACTCTGTTCAGGCATCTGAAATTGCTAACCAGAGAGATGTCAGTGGGACTGTAAGAAAAATCTTGTCCAGGATCCATTTGCCCCCATTGCCTCCAATTCTTTGGTAAAAGATTCTTGGACACAACACCATTATGTTGGTGGCATTTTGGAGAAATGGAAGAAGCAGAAGAGCAGGGTACAGTGACTCCATCACCAAGAATTGTTGCGAAAAGCCAAGGGCAATGACTCTCATGCCCAGACCAGATGGTGAAGTCAGCTGCTATATGGGTTGGGTCACAAGAACAACAGGATGCCTTCCCAACCTGGGAATCAGAGCTATGGGTGAATACAGGTACACACCCTAGGATCCCCTAGATGAGATGACATCTCTGGACAACTGACTCGGTTATTAGAAGGGTAGTCCTAGAAGGCTAGAGAATTGAGTGGGGCAGGGGGGGAATCACTAAATTCATCAAGAACCAAGTTAAGGGATGCCTGGTGGCTCAGTAGTTGAACCTCTGCCTTCTGCCAGGGAGTGATCCTGGGCTCCTGAGATCAAGCCCCACATCGAGCTCCCCGCAGGGAGCCTGCTTCTCCCCCTTCCTATGTCTCTGCCTCTCTCTCTGTGTGTCTCTCATGAATAAATAAATAAAATCTTTTAAAAAAAAAAAAACAAGTTGAGCTGTTAATTTTAAATTCATTATAAAGCATGAATTGTATTTCTGCAGACCAAGGACCCCAAAGATTTGGGTATTTTCAACACCCAAAGTATTTCCAGTAACCTCAAGGAATGTCATGAAAAATAAAAAGTTTAAAGTCCAAACAGAATTCATTTTAATTCACTCTAGTATAATAATGAAACACAGCATATAGGAATTTTAGAAGGAAAATCTGTCTCTAATTAAATTCTGGCAATAAGGACTGAGGGAAGTCTAGAGGGTGAGTGGCTCTCTCAGGGTTACACAGTGCGAGACTCAGATTTCTGGAGGCCGTAAATATGCATCAGGCAGAGGGAATTTTGCTAGGCACTGAAGACATTGATTATTCTGTTGTTGAACGCCCCTTATATACACAGCTCAGAGCTCAATTCCAGGAAAAGGATTGATTGGCCCTCACTATACTCTGATCCCACAGGCTTCCTTTATGTTTCCCCAAAACACTGAGCTCATTCCCACACCAGAGCCTCTGTGTTTGCTGTTCCCCTGCCTGCAACACCCTTCCCTCAGACCCTCAAAGCACCCACTCCATTTCTCATTTTGGTCTCAGTTCAAATGTCAGGTCCTCTCTGATTTCTTAATCCAAGGTTGGCAAACTACAGCCCATGGGCCAAATTCAGCCCACCACCTGCTCTTGTAAAGGCTGCGAGCTTAGTTTTTTACACTTTTAAATACTTGGAAGTAAAATCAAAAGAAGACAATGTTGTGGCATGTGACAATTATGAAATCTCAATTTGGGGGCCCTTAAATAAGGCTCAGCTATGACACAACCATTGCCTGCTCATCTGTTGTCAGTATCTGCTTTAGAGAGGGAACATCAGAGTTGATTCATTCAGCCAGACTACAGGCCCATGGAGCCTAAAATATTTACACTGACTCTTTATAGAAAAGGTTGGCCAAGTTCTATTTTATTTTATCCATTTTATTTTCTTCATAGCACCTACTGGTACCTGAACCATCTCTCTCTATCTCTCTCTCTCTCTCTGTGTTTCTCTCTCTCTCTGCCTCTCTTTCTCTCTAATTTGCTGGCTTAAAACGTTTTTCCCCCTTCCCTCCCCCAATAAAACAAGAGCTCTATGAGAGCAGAGACTTTGTCTTCTCTTCCTCTGTATCTCCAGTGGCTGATACACAGTAGGATTGGTAAGTGTCAAAAAAAAGTGTGTTCTGTTTACATGACTTACATTAAAAACTCAACAAATGGAAGCCATGTGAGACATTGTCTGCATTACTAATCTACACAGCCATTCTTTCCTCTCTTTTTTTTCAACTGTAGTAAAGAAAACATAACACAAAATTTACAAATTTAACCATTTGTAAGTGTATGGTTCCATGGTATTAAGTACATTCACTTCTCTGTGCAACCATCAACACCATCCATCTCCAGAACATTTTCATCTTCCAAAACCAAAACTCTGTCCCCAAGAATTAACAACTCCCCAGTTTCCCCTCCTTCCAGCCCCTGGCAACCACCATTCCTATTTTCCAGCTCCATGACTTTGACTCCCCTAATAACACATCTGCAAAATAAATGAATCTTGACCTATTTCTGCTTCGGCTGCCAGGAAACTTCGCGCTAAATTTCTGTACTTTATTGCCTAGATTTCCTTTTAAAAATTTATCGTGTCCCACTTTAGTCCAGATTTATGATACAGATTTTTGAGCCTGAAACCTTACTTTAAAGGTTCTCTTCGAATCTAAGACACTGTCATTATTTACATTCCACTTACAAACTAGGACAGCCCATTGATTGTAAGATGCAGCGGCATTCTTATTTTGCAGACCTGAACATCTGGAAAGTGTATAGATGGAATAGGATATGTGGGGTTTTTTTAAAGATTTTATTTATTTATCTGAGAGGGAAAGTGAGAGAGAAAGCACAAGCCAGAGGAAGGGCAGAGGGAGAAGCAGACTCTCTGCTGGGCAGGGAGCCCCACCTGGAGCTCGGTCCCAGGACCCTGGATCATGACCTAAGCCCAAGGCAGATACTTAACCAACTGAGCCACCCTGGCACCCCTGGGGTATGTGTTTTATTCCATAGGCCACATCAAACCCTTTTTGCAAGGTGGGATGGATGGGTAAAAATCATAAACGACAATGAAATCAAATCCCTACCTTCAGAAAAGAAGCACCACTTTTAAGGATAGACACTCCCTGAAAAGTGATCCTACCTAGAACTCCAGGCTCACCAGTAGCATTGAAGGACATCTGCAAAATCCCAGTCATCCAGGAATAGAGAGCTCTCTGGGAATGAGCCGAGGTTTGGTCGTAGAGATCTTTGAATACCGCAGATCTAAATGACAAACACAGGCATCAAGTTAAGGAACAAAGAGATGGACTTGAGACATGGTCAAAACAGCCAACATACCCAAAGCTGTCTTGTGTTAAAAAGCCTTCCCACTCCCTTGCTACATGTAGCTATTGTCCCATTTCTCTTTTGTCCTTCACATCTAAATACCTTCCAAAGAGTTCTCTCCACTTCCTCACCTCTTAGTCATTTCTTGTTTTGTGTGTGTGTGTGTGTGTGTGTGTGTGTTTAATTTTTAAAGATTTTATTTATTTATTAGAGAAAGAGAGCACAAGCAGGGGGAGCAGCAGAGGGAGAGGGAGAAACAGACTCCCCGCCGAGCAGGGAGCCCAATGAGGGGCTTGATCCCAGGATTCTGAGATCATGACCTAAGCTGAAGTCATATGCTTAACCCACTGAGTCACCTAGGCGCCCCTCTTTTTCTTTTTTTCTAACAGCTTTATGGAGATATAATTCACACACCAGACAATTCACCCATTGAAAATGTACAATTTAATGGCATTCCCAAGTGTTGTACAACCATCACCATGTTTGATTTTAGAACATTTTAAGCATCTCAGAAAGAAACCCCATACCCTTTAGCTACCACCCCCAATGACCAATCACCCCAACCCCTACAAACTAGTAATTTACTGTCTTCCATAGATTTGCTTCTTCTGGATATTTCGGGTAAATGGAAGCATGTGATATGTCATCTTTGTGACTGGCTTCTTTCACTCGCCATGATGTTTCCAACATTCATGCATGTTGGATCATGCGCTACCACTTCACTCATGGCCTTTTCACAGCCAAATACTATTCCACTGCTTGCACCCACCACATTTTGTTTATCTATTCATCAGTTGATGGACCTCTGGGTTGTTTCCACCTTTTGTCTATTATGAATAATACTGCTGTAAACATTCATATGCCAGCTTTTGTGAGGACAGACACTTTGATTTCTCTAGGGTAGATACCCAAGAGCGGAATTGCTAGGTTAGATGACAACTCTACACTTGGCCTTTTGAGGAACTGCCAGACTGTTGTCCAAAAAGGCTGCACAATTTCACATTCTCACCAACAGTATATGAGATAATAACCTACACTGGTTAGTATCTGACATTCTGGGTTTGGGGGTTTAAGTTTTTAAATTCCAGTTAGCTAATATGCTGTGTAATATTAGCTTCAAGTGTACAAATAAAGTGATTCAACACCTCCATACAACACCTAGTGCATACTTTAATCCCCATTACTTATTTAACTCATTCCCCCACCCCTATCCCCATCTCTTCTGATAACCATCAGTTTGTTCTCTGTAGTTAAGAGTCTGTTTCTTGGTTTGCCTCTCTCTCTTTTTTTCCCTTTGCTCATTTGTTTTGTAAAATCATATGGTATTTGTCTTTCTCTGACTTATTTCACTTAGTATAATACTCTCTAGTTCCATCCATGTCATTGCAAATGGCAAGATTTCATTCTTTTTTTATGACTGAATAATATATATATATAAAATAATGTAACATATAATAATAATATATATCATATAGTATATATGTAATGATCATACCTTCTTTATCCATTCATTAATTGATGGATACTTTGGTGGTTTCAATAATTTGGCTATTATAGATATTGCTGCTACAAACATTGGGGTACATGTAGCCCTTCAAATTAGTATCTCTGTATCCTTTAGGTAAATACCTAGCAATGCAATGCTGGATCATAGGGTAGCTCTATTTTTTAACTTTTTGAGGAACTTCCATACTGTTTTCCAGAATGGCTGTGCCAGTTTGTATTCTCACCAACAGTGCAAGAGGGTTCCCCCTTCTCCACATCCTTGCCCACACCTATTGTTTCTTGTGTTGTTGATTTTAGGCATTCTAGTTGTTGTGAGGTGATATCTCATTGTAGCTTTGACTTGCATTTCCCCGATGATGACTGATGTTGAGCATCTTTTCATGTGTCTATCAGCCATTTGTATGTCTTCTTTGGACAAATGTCTATTCATTTCTTCTGCCCACTTTTTAATTGGATGATTTGGTTTTGGGATGTTGAGTTTTAAAAGTTCCTTATATATTTTGGATGCTAACCCTTTATCAGATATGTTGTTTGCAAATATTTATCTGACATTTTTATTACAGATACGCCCCCTTGGGTGTGAAGTGTCTCGGTCACCTCTATCCACTACAGCTTGTTCCCCTCCTACCATACCTCTCCTCATGGCCCAGTCAGCAATGACCTCCTTGTTGCCATATACAAAGTCCCATTTGGTCCAAATATGACTTGACCTTTCAGTAATGATATCAAAGTTTTATTTTAAATAAATTTTAGTTAAAAAGAATGAATCACTATAAAGAAAAAACATGAGGTAAAGAAAAGTGTACCAATGATGTACAGATATGGCAAAAATTGTGAGGATGGTACCAGAATGACTGACATTTGGGAGGCACTGTTTTAATCAAACCATCTCTCTAAATTCCACAGATGTTAAGCTCTGCTCCAGACCTCACATGTTGACCTGCTCCCCCTGCTTCCTTCCCTCTGCCATATATTACTTCTGAGGAATGAAGAGTAGGGTTCAAGGGCTGGGGGAAGCACTCACAGGTTCTTGAAAGCGTCCTCACGCAGGTCCTGGGGGAGCTTCTCTGGGATGTTTGGCTGCAGAAGGCTGCCTGAGGAGCCCCTCAGGACCCTGCCCAGGATCTCCACACACTCCAGGGAGTTCAGCACCTGGAAACACCTCTCCAGTGTGATGAGAAACAGGCTGCGGTTCACGCCAGGGCTCTGCAAGGCTTGTTTCCGAATCTCTCCCAAGTCAATAACGATGTCTTCCAGCTCCTAAAGTAAAGAAAGAAGCTAGCGTTGTCTTGAGAGAGGCCTCTAGATTTGGAAGCCCTGGGAAGAACCACACTTAGCAGTGGGGAAATTCAGGACCACTGTTTAATAGCACACTATGTCAAACCTTCTAGAACTTTCCATCTCTTAGAGGACAAAGTCGAGGCCTTCACCTCCCTCAACACACTAGGGAACTTTTTAGGTGCATGCTTGAGCTGGAATTCCCTCCCCACCTCCTTCCTCTAGCAAAACCCAGCTCATCCCTCATGGACAAGCTCAACTATCATCACCTTCTTGGTGAAGTCTTCTCAAGTGCCCTCCTACTTTGGTCAAATCAAATCTCCCTCCAATAAGTGCTCCTAAGAGCACCTTGTGTGAAACTCTGTGGTGCATTACAGATGCTTATGGACCTGTCTTTCCTCCATGTCAGTGGTTCTCAACCCTGGCTGCACAATCACTGGGAAGTGATCCCAGCACCACCATTCAAAGTCTTATTTAACTGGTCTTCAGTGGAGCCCAGGTACCTGACTATACATGCAGCAGGGGTTGAGCCAGGAAAGTCCTTGAGGCCCAAGCCATGTGCTTAGTGGAATTCCTGGTTCCCAAAAAGAAAAAAAAACATTGAGAAAGCCTGCTAGGATGAATGAATGAATGAATGAATGAATGAATGGCTCTTTTGAACCACAGAACCCAGGAATGCTGACAGGGCTTAGTCACAATTTGATTGGCACCAGTCTTTCACCCAGCTCATCCTACAAACATAATAACCACAATGACCACACACTAGGCATGTAGGGCACCTGACTCCTAGTGAACACTCAACAAATGTTATATGTTATTATTATCTCAGTATCACAGGTGAGGAAAACCAAAGATAGAATAAGCAACCTGCCCAAGCTTACACAGAGCGAGGATCTGAAACAAGTATATCTGCATCCAAGCCCACACTTCTAACTATGACGGAGTGTTTCCTAACTTTGGTCATTTACTCTTGGGGGTGCTAAACAGTGTAGTGGTTAAGAATGCAGTTTAGGAGTTCTGAAGCAGAGGTCTGTGGCTAGAATGTGAACGTTAGGGAAAACTGCACCTCCATTTTACTGCCACAGAACTCAATTCCAGCATTTCCTTCAGGAATTAATATAGACAATAAGCCACCAAAGCAGTAGCGGGACCTTACATTTGTCATCAGTAGAAATCAGACACTTTCATAACACATTATAGTTGTCAAAGATATCTTGAAATCTCCTTTATAATCAATACCTCGTAAAAATTACAAAACCTACTTGACTCACAGCTAAATTTCGTTATTGGATGTGTTAAGCACATAAATCACTATGCTCCAAATGTGTGTTTTATTATTCTGATAAATGTCTTTCAATAGCATTGGCCTCCTTTGTATTTTATTTTATAGATTTTTAACATGTTATGCTGAAAAGGGGCCCATAGGCTTTACTAGATGCCAGAAGGACTTACTGCTGGAGTCAGGAGCCCAGGTTCTCACCTCAGATCTGCCACTTTTGAGCTGTGTGACACAAGGTTACTCATTCAACCTCTCTAAGACCATTTCCTCATCTGAATATTGAAATGGTATTATTATTATTGTCCTTATTTCAGAAGATCCTGGAAAGGATTCATTCAACCCATGCATGTTAAACCCTCAGAACAGTGTTGGCAAACTATGATTCACAAGCCAAATCTGGCCTACTGCCTGTTTTTGTGAACAAAGTTTTATTGGAACAGATCCATGCCCATTTATTTACCAGCCACCTATGGTTGCTTTCCTGCTATAGCAGCAGAGTTAAGTAGTTGTGACAGAGAATACATGCCCTGCAAAGCCTAAAATATTCAGTATCAGGTCCTTTACAGAAACAGTTTGCTGACAATTCCCTTAGAATAACATCTGATGCATAGTAAATCCTCAATAAATATTAATCAATATCATTTTCATAGACCACCATCCTCAGTTTTGCCATATCTTTGCACTGCCTATACTATTTACTTCAGTATTATTTACTTCATTCATTTTTTAACTGACCTTTTTTTAACTAAAATTCATTTCAAAAGGAAACATTACATCTCTACCAAACTGACAGGTTGGATGTATCCATTCTATTTTAGTAACACACATTAAAGTAAGTCTGTGACTATTAAAATGTTTACAGGTTCAACTTCTTCTAAAAAACACTGTTTCACATTAAAGTATCTCTGATAAAGAAAACTCCAGGGGTGCCTGAGTGGCTCAATTGGTTATGTGTCTGCCTTTGTCTCAGGTCATGATCCTGGGGTCCTGGGATCGAGCCCTGAGTCAGGCTCCCCGCTTAGCAGAGAACCTGTTTCTCCCTCTCCCACTACCCCCTGCTTCTGCTCGCCCACTCTCTCTCTTTCTCTCTCTGTCAAATAAATAAATAAAATCTTTAAAAAAAAAAAAAAAAAAAAACCTCTAAACCTCGCCTTTCTGGGTCCCAAAGATTTTCTGGGTCTCATAGACCTTGCTCTGTGATACTCTCCGATCACCAACTTTGTTTTATGGAAATTTGTCTATTTCTGTTTTTTTCTACCCCCAGACTATAAACTCCTTGAGGGCAAAGGTAGCCTTTCATCTTTGTACCCAGTATCCACTGATGCACAGCAATCATTCGTGGATGTTTATCAAACCAAACTATTAGAAGCTCCTCAGTAACCCCCCCCCCCATTTCTTAGTTCCCATGAGAATATACAGTATAAGACTCTTCATTTGAGCTTTGTAAAAAGTAAGTGAGAAAACCAAGGTCTGCAACTCCTGGAGAGTTTGTGAAAGGAGAAAGTGGTAGGAAGACATAAAGAAGGACTGAGTCAGGCTCAGTTCAATTCAACTCAACAAATACCAACTGGCCCTGGATTTCCCCTACTCTCAGGGTGCCAAGAATGCCTCACCAAGAGGTCCTTCTTGTCTTCTAAGAGGCATTTCATCACAGTGTGGAATTGCTGAGCATCTGTGTCTCTCAGGTCCTCTAGCAGCTTCTGGGGCTGATACAGACGCTGCTCCAGGTGATTTTCCATGGCTGCCTGGATATGGGGTGTTGAGAAGAGTCAGTGAGGACAGGACAGGAGCACGTGGTCAGCACCATGGCCAGCAGCCCAAGCAGGCCACCTACTTCCCTGCAGAGCCCACAAGCTGGCAGCTTGCAGACATGTTTGATTTGGCTAGCTGCAAAATTTTTCATTAGCTGCCAACATTTCAAAGTCAGGGGATTCCCCACAAAAATCCAGACTTCCAATTTCTCTTGGAAAACACAAAGATTTGACAATGCTAAGCATATCCCCTTCCTGGTGATAATTGCAGGCTGAGGGGCAGCTGTTCCCTGTAATTACACTCCTCTTCACCACCCACCCAGCCAGCCGATTTCCCCATGGCCTGCCTGGTCCCTATGGGTGATTGGGGTTTCACGTCCAGACCAGTGGGCAGTTCCTCTGTCCAGGAAGTTTACCACCCCCAGATTGGCACTCCTCAAACCCCCTCCCATGCCCCAAGCTACCAGAGTAGAAGCAAAATTCAGGCAGCATGAACAAACTCCCTCTTGGCATCCCCTCCAAAGTGAAGAGGAGAGGACAACAGCCTCTCCTAAAAGAAATTACCTCTGCTATCTGGGGAATTATTTTCTAAATCTCCACTAAATAAAAGTGCTCTATAGAGGCAGCATATTGTGATATCAAGGGCAAAAGGTGGACTCTAGATTCAGAAAACCCACGTGTACATCTCCACTTTGCCACTGACTAGCTGTGTGGCCTTGGACAAGTTAACCTAACTAGGATTGATAGGTAAAACACAGGATGCCCAATTAAATTTGAATTTCAGTTAAACGATGAATAATTTTTTAGCATAAGTACATCCCCAAATATTGCATGGGATATATACTAAAAAAAATTATTCATTAGTCATCTGCAAATCAAATTTAACTGAGAACACTGTATTTTTCTTTAAGCAACCTCTACACCCAAGGTAGAACTCAAACTCACAACCCCAAGATCAAGAGTCGCATGCTCCACTGACTGAGCCAGCCAGGTGCCCTGGGAATACTGCATTTTTATTTGCTAAACAGGCAACACTACTTTGGGGTCTCAGTTTTCTTAGCTGAAAAATAGACACAGTAGAGACTTACCATTTGGGTTGTTATGAGGATGAGATAAATGTGTGTAAAGTGTTTTCAATACTGCCTAGTAGACAGTAAATGGTCAGTAAGTGTCACTCATCATTCCCTACCCTAAATGAGTTGAATAATTATTTACTCAGTGACTCTCCCTCTAGAATGCAAGGCCCATATGGGTAGTAACGTGATTGCCTTGTTCTCCTCTGAGTCTCCAGTGTCTAGAATGGTGCCTAGCAAAGATAAGAGGCTAGATAAGTAGATACTGAATGAATAAATAAATTTATACATGGGAAGAAATAGAAGATATCTATTCAACAGGTTAAAATATACACATCTCATGAGAAAACTTACTGCTGGAGAGCAAAGGGGCTGGCATTACTTGCCTTTAGATTGCCACAGACTGAGGAACAGAAAAAAGAAAGCAGATGCCATGAGGCCAACAGCCACCTCCAGCTAGCGGGTGTCCTGCTAAAGGGTTAGCAACCAGCTCTCTGAATGTAGTTCTCACGTGAATGTTGGTTAATATTTTCATTATCATTATAAAGTAAATAAAAATTGAAACAATAAAGACATCAGAACTTCATTCATCAGGGATGCCTGGGTGACTCAGCGGTTGAGCATCTGCCTTCAGCTCAGGGTGTGATCCTGTGGTCCCTGGATCGAGTCCCACAATGAGCTCCCTGCATGGAGCCTGCTTCTCCCTCTGCCTGTGTCTCTGCCTCTCTGTGTGTATCTCTCATTAATAAATAAAATCTTAAAAAAAAAAAAAAAAGAACTTCACTCATCAAAGACGTTATGGTTTCTTTGCTGAATCAAGTAGTTTTTTAATAATAAAAGAGTATTTCCTCAATTTTCTGTGCCATTCACAGTATAATGGTAAAGATACAACATACCACACCGGGCTGATGACCACGTCAATGAGGCACATGCTGTCCAGTTTGTCACAGTCCCCATCATGTCCTACCACTCCACAAACATCATTGCCCTCTATCAACATGCCTATGCTACTGTTCTTCTTACAGTAGTGTTAAAAGGGAAGAAAAATATTTCTTGGTCCCATGACCAAGAGACTGATAATTATACCCAAAGAGCCAGTCTCCTGTAATTCTGTTTAGCAACAGAATCCCACAAGTTTTAGCTGATCACATGGCTTCTCAGATAGGCCTCTCTTCTTCCTCCTCTGCAGTAACATGAGACTGTGGACTGTGAGCCAATGGCACATGAGTGGGAGGAAGTGAGCAACTTGCAGGTCATGTCCTTAAAGAGAAAATGCTCACCCTTCACTTCCTCTTTCCCAACACTCCCTCTCCTGGGTTGGAGAATGGATGTGCTGTTTCAATCATGTGAGCAACAACTCCCTAGAGGATGACAAAGCAACAGATAGAATGAACCTGGGCTCCTGGATAATCTTTTGAAACAGAGCTTCTGAGTCACCTGGAGGCACTCAGTGGTTGACCATCTGCCTTTGGTTCAGGTTGTGATCCTGGGGTCCTGGGATCGAGTCCCACATCAGGCTCCTTTTCCCTCTGCTTATGTCTCTGCCTCTTTCTGTGAGTTTCTCAAGAATAGATAAATAAAATCTTTAAAAAAAAAAAAAAAGATTTTCTCGCTCTCCCTCTGCCCCTCCCTCTGCTCACTTGTTCTCTCTCTGAAATAAATTAATCTTTTTTTTTTTTTTAAGAAAGAACTAGAGCTTCCTCTCCACTCTGGATCTCCCACCTAGCTCTGAAATATAACATGAAATAGAAATAAACTACATTGTTTGTGCTGCTGGAATTTGGGGTCTCTTTGTTTCAGCAGCTCAGCCTACACGTTAATACACCAAGTCTCCATCAAAGGTAGAAAGCTGGAAAAACACAAAAGAGCTTGTATCATGTTTCAAAACAACTGGACAGAACATGTTTCTTTGTGGAAGTGAAAACTAGCTCTATACCTAGTCCACTTCTCCATCCAGCCTGGCCCCTGAGCTTACAACCCTTGAGAACTGGGAGGAGAATATGTGATAGGGATGAGTCTCAGGTACACACCTGCAGGCTGGGGATGGTGAAGGCGACATTCCGTGAATTCAGATAGGCCAGGATTCTGTGGCACAGGTCTGCTGTCCACCCATGGGAGCTTCAGTTGAAGACAGGAGAAGGTCACGATGACAGGTTCCCCTGTGATGAGTAGTTCCCCTACTTGCTAAGTGGCCAGAAGACCACAGTTCAGAGAGGACATAGGGAATGGACCAGGAATGCTAGGAACTTTGTGTTTGGAAGAGGTAGGAGATTTGTTAACCTGGCACAGTGGTGGGGGAGTTTCTGAATCTAATAATCTTCCTGGATCCCATTCTCTCAAAGACAAAGATCCATTTCTGAGCTGTGCGCAATATTCTAATTTCTGTAACAATCCACTTGGATTAACTACAAGACAAACAGACTGACTTGGAAAGATGACCTTACTATATTAAATTTTAAAAGCAGATATAGTATATACCATGAGAAGATGAAATGGCATAGTTAAAGAGTGTAAGCTCAAAACCTGGATTTGAATCCTGGCTCCACCACTTAACTGTGTGGCCTTGGGCAAATTACTGAGTTTTCCTGTGCCTCAATTTCCCTCTCTCTGTAACATAGCTAAAAATTGGGAAGAGTTTATTTGTTCACACATGCAAAGTCCTTAAAATGGTACCCATCACATAGAAAATGCACAATTTCATTCAGAACAGTCAAAAATTAGAAACAATTCAGATGTCCAACAAGTAAAAGGTTAAACAAATATGGCATGTGCATTCAATGGAATGTCATCCATCAATAAAAAGGAACAAGTTGTACTTTAGCTTCTAGCTATGACAGAGTAACTGGCAGCAGATAAATCCTCCAGCCTTAAACAATTAGAAAGCCTTTTATAATCCTGTTTTTGTTACTAAATAGATGAATGAATAAATGAACACAAAGATAGGGATCCCTGGGTGGCGCAGCGGTTTGGCGCCTGCCTTTGGCCCAGGGCGCGATCCTGGAGACCCGGGATCGAGTCCCACATCGGGCTCCCGGTGCATGGAGCCTGCTTCTCCCTCTGCCTGTGTCTCTGCCTCTCTCTCTCTCTGTGTGACTATCATAAATAAATAAAAATTAAAAAAAAATTAAAAAAAAAAGATCTTAAAAAAAAAATGAACACAAAGATAGATAGATGATAGATAGATACATAGATAGGTAGATGATAGATAACTTTAGCCTGAAATAGTATATCCAAAACTATTGACTGGAGTTAAAGTTACATTAGGAAGAAGAATGTGTACGGGGACTCTCACTTTAACATAATTGAGTACCTCTGTCATGGGCCCCCAAGCCCCTCATTTCTTCTCCCTCATAGTATTCATCATTTTAGAATGATCTGTTAATATTTGTCTTTCCACAACACTCTCTAGTGCCCTGGCCCACAACTCCGGTATCTAACACCAGCCCATATGCTGTATACAACATGAAAGGGCAATGGGTCCTAGAGCCCCGCTACTGGATACACACCTCAGCTCCACCACGCTTCCCAGATGCATGACCCTGATTCACCCGCCCCGTGCCTTAGTTTCACTATTCTGTCCAAGGGGTAACAACACCTTCCCTGGGGGAGCTTTTGAGGACTGGACATGTTTCTACACACAAAGCACTAACAATGGTAGGCTGCTGCATAGTAAACCCTCAGTAAATGTTAACACCTGTGCCAGAGCAGAGAGGAATAAAAGTTTGTGAAACACATGTAGCTACTTTAAAAAACTTGTACCCTGGTTGATATTTTTTGTAATGAATACCTAGGTATGTATTACTTTTTACAATTAAGAGATTTTCACTTAGGAATTTTTATTAAACATCTATTCCATCCCTTCCCCTCCCCTCTGGAGTAGGTTACCTTTGAAACTGTATGAGATCCAGTAATGCTGCATGGGAATAAAATGAAAAGACAACTTTAAAGAATCATTCCAGAGAAATCACAGGCACATTCTATTTGAAATTTTTAGAAGCAGCAAAGTGGGGAAAGAGTAGAGACATTACCATTCAGATAGCTTCCATCTATTATTTCTTCCTAAAAGGTAAAGAAATATTGTCAAGCAAAACATCCAAAATCTCATCTTCAGGAGAGGAGATTTTGGTTAAAAGAAAATGAAATACTCACTGCCATTTTTTGCAACAATGGATGCAAATCTGTAAGAAAGCCATCGAAGGTATAACTAGAATTGAATTGTGTGATCCGCAGAAATATACATATGAGTTAGGAAAAGATCCCCCCCAAAAAAAATCACTCATGAAGAAAAATTTTAGTGAATTTCAATTATACCTGTGCCCATATGTGCCCAATGTGAGAAAACTCTGGTTTGAAAAATCCTTTTAGAAAAATCCTGAAAATCCTACACATATGTGTGCATACACACACACATGCACACACATACTCACACATATGCATACATCCCAAACATCTATAGTATCATGTACCTAAACTGGTCCATCCCATTACATTCCTTAAGATGAGTGGTAACTATGGCAGATTATTCCTCCCTCAGGACTTACCCTGCCTGGAATCTGGAACGCTATGACTTGCCACTCCATGGCTCAGAAAAAAGAACAGGAAAAGAAAGTATGTCCTAGGTTCCTGGGACATCATCCTGTAGTTAATTCAAGCACAGAAGTAATTCAGGTTTTTATTTTTAAAATATACTTAAAAACATTCAGAAGACTTGGGGCACCTGGGTAGCTCAGGTCGGTTAAGCACCCAACTCTTGATTTCAACTCAAGTCATAATCTCAGGGTGCTGGAATGGGGATCCCCGAGTTGAGCTCCATGCTCAGCAGGAAAGCAGCTTGGAGATTTCTTTCCCTCTCCCTCTGGCCCTCCCCCTGCTCATGCTCTCTCTCTCTTTCTCTAAAATAAATAAATGGATCTTAAAAAAAAAAAAAAAAAAAAAAGGAACATTCAGAAGACAAAAAGGAAAAACAAATTGACTCAGAACCCCTTGAAGTTTTTTTAAAATAAGTTTTAAATTCCATGTACTTTGCTCTATCTAAACCCCCATGCTAGTCAAAGACACAATCATCTCTCTCCTTGATGACAATGGGCTGTTTATATTCTTACAACCCTTTCTCATTCCCTTCAGTCCAGCAAAGAGGAGTGATTAGAAGCATAGGCTCTGTTATATCTGACAAGCAGTTTATATCCAGACTATAAAAAGAACTCTTACAATACAGTAAGTAGAAGATAAGCCAGAGGCAAGAATAGATACAAACTTAAGCTTCATTTTAAACAAAAGAAATGGCCAGTAAACTTACAAAATATTATCAGCATCATTAGTTATCAGGAACATGCAAATTAAATGCACAATTAGATAGCACTACACCTAGCTGGCTCATTTGGTAGAGCACGTGACTCCTGATCTCGGGGTCATAAGTTCAAACCCCACGTTGGGTGTAGATATTGCTTTGAAAAAAGGGTACCAGGGATCCCTGGGTGGCGCAGCGGTTTGGCGCCTGCCTTTGGCCCAGGGCGCGATCCTGGAGACCCGGGATCGAATCCCACATTCGGGCTCCCGGTGCATGGAGCCTGCTTCTCCCTCTGCCTGTGTCTCTGCCTCTTTCTCTCTCTCTCTGTGACTATCATAAATAAATAAAAATTAAAAAAAAAAAAAGGGTACCAGGGATCCCTGGGTGGCTCAGCGGTTTAGTGCCGCCTTCAGCCCAGGGTGTGATCCTGGAGTCCCAGGATCGATTCCCACATCAGGCTCCCTACATGGAGCCTGCTTCACCCTCTGCCTGTGTCTGTCTGTCTGTCTGTCTCTCATTAAAAATATATAAATCTTTAAAAAAAATGGGGGTATCACTACCTACACTGGAGTGGCTAAAAGTTAAGTAGACTGACAGCACCAAGTACTGGCGATGAGATCCTAAAAGAAGGAATACCATGAGGTTATAAAAAATATATATTGATCTCTGCTCTGAGTTCCTGGCACAGAGCTCCTAAAACTTAATAAATTCCTAAATGGTAAAAGTACTAGTATCATCTTTTTTCCATTGAGGGGACTCTGGGTAGGCTCCTGGTTGGCTCTAGCCCCACCCCCATCCTCCAGAGAAGAGACAGGAGCTGAAAATGGAGTTAATAATTGTGCCTATGTGGGCAGCCCCAGTGGCTGGGCAGCGCCGCCTTCAGCCCAGGGTGTGATCCTGGAGTCCCAGGATCGAGTCCCATGTCAGGCTCCCTGCATGGAACCTGCTTCTCCCTCTGCCTGTGTCTCTGCCTCTCTCTCTCTCTCTCTCTCTCTCTCTCTCTCTCATATCTCAAGAATGTGCTTTTGACTTTAATAAACTTTCCTGCTTGTGTGATCCAACCACTATGCTGTGTGTCTGTTCTGGAGTTCATTCTCATGACAAGACCAAGAACCTTCGGTGACTCCTTCAGGTCTGACTGGGTAGAGGCCCCATGGTCCAGGTCCCCCTAGTTCCCCTGGCAACACAGCCATGTCACCCAGAAGTTGTGGGTGACCTGGAGACCTACACCATGGACGGGTACTGAAGCGGGTGAGAGGGGAACAGTATCATGGGACTGCTCTGACTCCAGGCAGATGGTGTCTGAGTTAAACTGTAGGACACCCAGCTGGCATCACAGAATTACATGGTGTGAGGAGAACCTCCACGTTATTTGGTAACCAAAAGCATCACAAGTCAAGTGTCTGGTGTTGCATGCTTTGTGCAAGTGGTAAAGGACACACTTTGGTCTGAAAGACTCACAAGAACAAGAACAAAGAAGGAGCTGGAGAACCGTGTTCCCTCGCTCAGGAGGAAAAACCAAGGTTCTTCCATATACAAACACCAACAAGCTGGCCCCTGGAAGTCCTCCAGCTGGCTGCCTGGAGTTTGCTTCCTGGAGTTCCTCATGTGGGATGGTGGGCACAGTGCACGTTCCAAGGACAGGAGAGGGGATGAGGGGGCTCCTATTACCCAGTGCCAGCTCATAGGTCACCCCCCAACAGTTACATTATCCCTCAAATGATCTCCTCCAACAAGGGGTCACCAAACCACAACCCAAATTCAAACAAGCCACCTGGTCTTACGTGGCTCACAAGCTAAGAGTGGTTTTTCCATTTTTAAATAGTTTAAAACACACACACACACACACACACACACACACAGACGAGTGCTATCTCTTGACACATGAAAACTTCATGTATGGAATTTAAATGTTAGCGTCCCTAAGTAAAGGTTTTGTGGAATATGGGGCCAGGCCTGTTCACGTCAGTATTGTCTGTGGCTGCTTCCAATGCTGTGGCAGCAGGGTTGAGTCAGTGCAATGAGATTGTGTTCTACGAAGCTGAAAATATTGATTCTCTGTTCCTTTGCTGAAAAAGTTTGCCAAGCCTGCTTTTAGAGCTACACACTTCCATATTTACAAGAAGAAATGTGGGGTTTGAAATGGCTTCAAAATAATAGGGGAGGAAGTAGGTGGTTATGAGTTGCCAATGGAAGCTGAGTGATGAGTACATGACGTTCTATATATATATATATTTTTTTTTTTAATTCATAGAGACACAGAGAGAGAGGCAGAGACATAGGCAGGGGAGCCCAATGCGGGACTCAATCCCGGAACTGGGATCACGACGTTGAGCCAAAGGCAGATGCTCAACCACTGAGCCAACCAGGTGCCCCAAAGTTCAATATATTCTTATGCCTACTTTTGTATGTGTTTGAAATTTTCCTCACAAATGATTTTTAAAAGAAAAAGCAACAAAAGAGACTGCGTGTTTTTAGTAAAAGAGGGGAGGATATATGAGGGGGGAAAGGGGATGGGTGCTCACAGGAGGGGACACACCAGGAGGAAAACAGGTAGGGATGGGTCTTTCAGGTCAAGTGGAAGGAGGGGGGAACCCCTCAAAATCTGTTTATAGATCAAATCAGATGAAAACTGGGGCTGCATTTTGCTTCCTCTGACTCTCAGGCAGCCCACACCCCAATTACAGGATGCCACCCTCTTGGGATATTAACAGCAACTTGAAGGGAAGCCCCATAATGCCCACCACGGTTTCCTGGGATCCTTTCCTACAGATTTCTCTGGTATTGTCTAGCTGGTTAAACAAATGGATGCTTTAACCCCCAAGGGGACTTCCACAACCAGCTTTGCAAACCATTAGGCTCATTTTACTGCCCAGGGCAAAAACAAACTGAAACTTTTGAAACCTACAAACACTAAAAGACACACATTCCAACAGGTTTTGAAGTTAGAGGATCCCCAAGCACTCTGCAGATGTGCTCTGCCCCCACCAATCCCACCTCCCAGCTGGTACCTTCAACTCTCCATAATAACTCCTACTGGGTTTGGGGCTTAGGGGCTTTACCGGGAAACTTTGGTTCTTTTTTCTCCCTTCCCTTTTGGTCAGCTGCCCTGGGGCACTGGCCTCATTCACAATTCTCCAGTTTCCTGGACAATGAGGCTTCTTGTACTTACTGCCAGCATCTCCCTACTAACTCTACGGAGAGGTATATGATTACTGAAACAGATGCCTGGCTTTCTACTGCACATAATGTCTTCCTGCCAAGGAAACCTCAGAGCATCACCAGTACAGGATTTGGTTTTAATTAAAAGCCCTTTGGGTCACTCTTTCAGGAGACTGGCCAAAAGGATTGAATGGACTGTGCAGGGCAATCATGATTTGGGGGTTGATGGTTTTCTTCATGGGCCCCTCCCCCTTCCCACCAAAGGCTCCCTGCTGCCCACTGGTGGAAATCCGGCAGGCTAGGGCTGCTTTGGTAGAACCTAAAATGAAAACAGCAATAATAACCACAAACCAGAAACGAAGATGGATTTCCTGAGCAACTGGGAATGAGCATTTGGATGAACAAGAACACCAACAATCCTGGTTTCCCAGGACTGAGCGGTATCCTGGAACACACGGTTCACTTTTAAAACAGGAAAGGTCAGGGGATCCCTGGATTGCTCGGCAGTTCAGCGCCTGCCTTCAGCCCAGGACATGATCCTGGAGTCCCGGGATGGAGTCCCAGATCAGGGTCCCTGCATGGAGCCTGCTTCTCCCTCCGCCTGTGTCTCTGCCTCTCTCTCTGTCTCTCTCATGAATAAATAAAATCTTTTTAAAATAAATAAATAAGACAGGAAAGGTCACAGGCAAAACAGGATAAGTTGGTCAACCTACAGATGAGAGACATCTCATCTTCTCTGAAACGTTGAAATGCTGGGAGGTTTCCCCCAACAGTGGCACACCCCATCCCAGACACAAACCAACAATTCCCCATTACATGGAGTTTTACAGTCTGTAAAACAGCTCCATTTACAGTCTGCATCATGGATGCACATTTTCATGCCATCAATGCAAAGTGGGTTAACTTGTCTGGTTTGTAGAATATCAGGCTGATTGAACTGGATTTGGTGTTGGAATGGCCAGGCTCACGGTGGGTACAGAAGTCAAAGGAGTGGTTACTTTTTGGATTAGAGGCATGGAGGCTTGAACTCTTGTTCCAGCTCTGCCCTTGATGGGAAGCTTCTAGACAGTCATCCCCCTTCCTCTCTTTTAGTGTCAGGGGAACAAAATGGAAGATTTGGGATTCTGTGATAAAAGGAGAGGAAGAAAGTTTTCACTGAGCATCTTCCATGTGTCGGCATCATGCCAGGCCCTCCCTTCCATTTACTCTCTCCATCAGCCCCAAAGGTTTACTTGACTTACTTGAGTTCAGTGGGCACACGAGGTCACAGAGCAAACAAATGACAGACAAGGGGTCCCAATGCAGGGCTGCCTGACTTGATAGTTGTCCTAATCCCAGCAACCATTGAATGAGAGAGAGCTAAGTACACTCCCCTCTACATACACTGTCTCACTGAATCCTTGCAGAACCTTTGAGGCAAATATTACCATTATCATTACTTCAGAGAGGAGGAAACAGGTTCCAAGAAGTCAAATGACCGGCCCAACATCACACAGCTACTGAGTGCAAGGGCTGGTTCCCAAATCCAGAGCCAAACAATCCAAAGCATTTTGACCAGCTCTGCTTCCCAGCCTCCCTGCTCAGCACCCGGTAGCCAGTGCCATCCCAAGGACAGGAGCTTTGCCTTAGTTTGGACCACCCAATTTGTGCTTTTTTTTTTTTTTTTTTAAGATTTTATTTATTTATTTGACAAAGAGAGAGCAAGAGAGCACAAACAGCAGAAGCAGCAGAGGGAGAGGGAGAAGCAGGCTCCCCACTGAGCAGAGCCTGACATCAGGCTGCATCCCAGGGCCAGGAGATCATGACCCTAGCCAAAGGCAGATGCTTAAGAACTGAACCACCCAGGCGCCATCCCCCCCAATTTGTGCTCTTGACCAAATTCCTTAACCTCATTGGACTTGTGTTTCCTCCTCTGTACAATGGGGATGGCAACAGTACCTCCCTCACAAAGACTGTGTAAACATTTTTAAAGTTCATAAATTTATCCATTGCGCAGTCCGTGATGAATTTGCTTTACCTGCATTTTCCCATTTCTTACTACGTTTTCTTCCATAAAATACGGAAAATATGTCAAGAACTTGCCTCGTATAGAAAACAGGTGAAGGGGGTCCCTGGGTGGCTCAGCGGTTTGGTGCCTGCCTTCGGCCCAGGTTGTGATCCTGGAGACCCTGAATCGAGTCCCATATCGGGCTCCCTGCATGGAGCCTGCTTCTCCCTCTGCCTGTGTCTCTGCCTTTCTGTGTGTGTGTGTGTGTGTGTGTGTGTGTGTGTGTCATGAGTAAATAAATAAAACATTAAAAAAAAGAAGAAAACAGGTGAAGAACTGAGCCCATAACTGGCACACAGACACACTCAATGAGGGGCTCAGGGGTAGCTCAGGGAGTTAAGCCTCTGCCTTTCTCTCAGGTCATGATCTCAGGGTCCTGGGATGAGCCCCGCCTCAGACTCCCTGCAGGGAGGGGAGTCTGCTTCTCCCTCTGCCCCCCAACTCAGGCTCTCTCTCTCTCTCAAATAAATAAAATCTTTTAAAAAAAGAATAGCAGCTATTATTATTACTATTGCTGCTATTGTTTTTGCACCTGCCATGATGATTACAAACGTTGCCAGCGTTGCTTTTCTTGCTACTAGTATTAAGCGGGTTCGAAGCCCTTTCCTGGAAGTTTCTACGCACGCCCCCCTCCGTGGACGCCCCCACCCCCAAGAGCCTTAAAGCCGAGGCGACTGCCCTTAGCCCATCTCCTTCGTCTCTGTGCCCACTGGCGGCCTCCATCCCGCCCCATGCACCCCTCGTCCCCTTCCCCGGGGAGGCTCCGCGGGGCGCCCCCAGTCCGCGCACGTCCCCTGCGCTGCATCCCCCGGGCCCTCCCCGCCCCCCGGGGGCCGCCGCGCGCGCCTCACCTGCGCTGCCCGCTCCTCTGCTGTGAGTCCCGCTGCGCAGGGGGCGGGGGGGAGGGGAGGGGGCGGGGCCACAGGGCTCACCCCCGGCGGCCCGAGCGGTGGGGGCGGCGCCAGCCTCTCCGCGCAGAGTGCCCCGGGGTCGCGGCGCCGGGCCGGGCCTGGGGCTTCCTCCCCAGAGCCAAACGGGCCAGACGCAGGCGGACAGACTGCACTATGCCGGGCCCCTCTCTGAGACCGTGGCTGGCCAGGGAGGGTGTGAAGAACTAAATGGCAGAGCCACCAATTGCAACATAGGGACTTTATTCGGATCCCAAAGCAGACTGTTAAAATAATTGCAAGATAGTTGGAGCAGTGTGGGCACCGAATGTGTAAAGGTTAAGTTTCTTAGGTATGAGCCCTGTAATGTGGTTCTCTCTTTTTTTCTCTTTTTTTTTTTTTTTTTTTTTTTTAGGATTTCATTTATTTATTCGTGAGAGACACAAAGAAAGGCAGAGGCAGAGGCAGAGAGAGAAGCAGGCTCCCTGCAGGGAGCCCAATGTGGGACTGATCCCAGGACCCTGGTATCACGCCCTGGGCCCGAGGCAGGCGCTCAACCACTGCGTCCCCCAGGCGCCCCTGTACTGTGGTTTTCTTAAAAGTCCTTATCTTTTGTAGGTATATGTCTGCAAAACAGAGGTGATGTGTGGGCTTTGCTTGGAAGTAAAGGGGATCACGGGGCAGCAGGAGCCTGGTTAAAACAAGGTTGGGCCATGTGTTGATAATTGTTGAAACCTGGGAAGAGGGGTAATTATTATTATCTTTCTTCCTGTTTATGTGCTTGGGATTTTCCACAATGAAAAGTTTTTTGAATAATAAGAACTGTAAATATGTTCAAACCGATTGGTCCGTAAATGTGACCTAATTTATCTGAAGGAAAAAAGAATAATTCCTCCCAAGTGAAAAAGGCTCCTGCACCAAAATATTTACTGTCCTAGTATTATATATATAAACACAACAAGTGGTGGTAGTACAAAAAGACCCAATGTAAGTGTACACCAATAAGGAAATGGTTAAACTGTGATACATCAACTCTATAGCCATTAAAATAGATATTAACAAAGACCATGTAATAGTAACACAAGAAATGATTTTATTTTTTTAAAGATTTTAAAAATTTATTTATTAATGAGAGACACAGAGAGAAGCAGAGATATAGGCAGTGGGAGAAGCAGGCTCCCTGAGGGGAACCTGATATGGGACTCCATCCCAGGACCCGGAGATCACGACCTGAGCCGAAGGCAGACACCCAACCACTGAGCCACCCAGGTGCCCTAGGAAATGATTTTAGAACCAAAAAAGCCAAATATTAAGTAATATACACTATTATTAAAACTGGAAGTACATTGAAATGTTAAGTTTGCACAGTGGGATTATGCATAACTGTTCTATATCTTTTCTAGTGAAAATATAATTGTGAACCCTAGAGATTTCCTTACAATCCTTCATATTTAATGAAATACATCTCAATACCTGAACCTTTTTCAATAGCTAAAATGCCTAATGCTGACATTATTTTGTCAGTGGCAAAAATTAGAGATTCTCTTCAGAAATGGCCACCTGTACTCTTCTGTTGCTCATCTAGTCAATATTTATATACGAGTGTTCAGCGTTCTCAAAAAAATTATTTTATCCCCAGCCCTTGGTTTAATCCTTTAAACAAGCTCATTCTCAAGCCTTAAATGATGGGAAATGTCTTCCATTCTTTGTCAACTTTTGATTTAGAAATCAGGTATCTATGAGTTTCACATGATTCATCCTGAAAGGATAACAGTATCTTTTCATTTTTACATTTTTTAATGTTAAAAGTTTATAAACATGGGAGGGTAACATATGTGCATAGAAAATATCTGAAAGGGCATATACTAAAATGGCTTTTTTTTCTTTTTTTTTTACTAAAATGTTAATAGTGGTTCTCTTAAGATTATAGGCTAGGTAAAGTTTATCTGCACTTTCTTCTTTTCACTTGTATGCAGTTTTTACTTTTTCTATAATAAACATGTTACTTATAATGCAAAAAATTATCAGTCATGGTCACCTTCTAAATGATAAGAACAAGGTGGCAGTGGGGCCTGGCTGGCTCAGTTGGTAAAGCATGTGACTCTTGACTTTGGGGTTGTGAGTTCAAGGCTCTTGTCAGGTACAGAGCTTACATTAAAAAAGAAAAATTAAATTTTATAAACAAAAAAAAAAGTGGCAAAATCAAGTGTAGGAAAACCTGTTTTGTTCTGCTGAGTATAAAAGGGACTGCCAATATATTCTCAACCACCTCAACTCTACCATCAAAAAATGTTGATAGGGATGCCTGGGTGGCTCAGCGGCTGGGGATCTGCCTTTGGCTCAGGGCATGATCTGAGTCTGGGATCAAGTCCCACATCAGGTTCCCTGCATGGAGCTGCTTCTCTCTCTGCCTGTGTTGCTGCCTCTCTTTCTGTGTCTCTCATGAATAAATAAATATTTTTTTTAAATGTTGAGGGTTAGCAATTGCACTGCTGGGGATTTACCCCAAAGATATAGATGCAGTGAAACGCCGGGACACCTGCAGCCCGATGTTTCTAGCAGCAATGTCCACAATAGCCAAACTGTGGAAGGAGCCTCGGTGTCCATAGAAAGATGAATGGATAAAAGAAGATGTGGTCTATGTATACAATGGAATATTCCCTCAGCCATTAGAAACGACAAATACCCACCATTTGCTTCGACGTGGATGGAACTGGAGGGTATTATGCTGAGTGAAATAAGTCAATGGGAGGACAAACATTATATGGTCTCATTCATTTGGGGAATATAAAAAATAGTGGAAGGGAATAAAGGGGAAAGGAGAAAAAATAAGTGGGAAATCTCAGAAAGGGAGACAGAACATGAGAGACTCCTAACTCTGGGAAACGAACAAGGGATGGTGGAAAGGGAGGTGGGCGGGGGGGTGGGTGTGACTGGGTGATGGGTACTGAGGGGGGCACTTGATAGGATGAGCACTGGGTGTTATGCTGTATGTTGGAAAATTGAACTCCAATAAATAAATAAATAAAAATAAATGTTGAGGGTTCAAGGTCATTTAAAACTAATACTCTGAAAAACAAAACAAAACACAATATTCTGTTGATGCCTAAACAGGATATAAGAAAACAGCATTTGGGAAGTATATCTGTTCTTTCCAGAACTTAAGAAGTTCAGATGTATAGGCATTCCAATTTTACATGGTCATATATTGGGGGGGGGGTCTTTTCATTTTACATATATTCAAAACGATTTTTAAATGGTCTTGTAACAAAAATACTATATTTAATTCGTGAGAATACAGCATATTGACTCTAAAATCCAGAGGGAAATCTTAAGTTCTAATTATGTAATAGTGATCTCCTAATTCTCCAAAAGTATAAAATTTCATAGCTTTTAAAAAGAAGTACTTTGTATCAGTGAGCACAGATTCCAATTCAGTGGTATCAATATAAATGGCAAGCCACAAAGCACAAATTACTAGTAAATGAAACCCAATGCCATACAAGTTGTGCTATAAAAACAAATCGTTCTAGAATCCATCAAAGCCACAATGAAATAACACCTTGCATCCATTAGGATGGCTACTCTGAAGAAAAACAGAAAAGAACAAGCATTTGCAAGAATGTGAAGAATCAGAACTTTTGTATATTGTTAGGAGTGTAAATGCTGCAGCTGCTGTGGAAAACAGTATGGCAATTCCTAAAAAAATCAAACTATTCCCATATGATCCAGCACTTCCACTTCTGAGTGTATACCCACAACAAGTGAAAGCGCTCATCCTGACGAGTGCAGAGTCATATATGGAAGTGTTGAATCACTAAATTGTACCTGAAACTAGTCTAACACTGTATACTAACTACACTGGAACTGAAAATTTTCTCAAAAAAGCAAAAGCAGTGACTTACATATTTGTACAGCCATGTTCACAGCAGCACTATCCACAATAACAAAAAAGGTGGATGTAACACAAGTGTCCGTTGATGGATGAATGGATAAGCATTCATTGGTGGTGTATATGTATATACACATGGACTGTTTTTTGCCTTAAAAAAGAAATTCTGACACAGGTTACCACGTGGATGAACTTTTTTTTTTTTTTAAGATTTTATTTATCTGAGAGAGAGATAGAGACAGCACAAGCAGGAAGAAGAGAGAGAAGCAGGATCCCAGCTGAGCCAGGAGCCCCACTCTGGGTTTGATCCCAGGACCCTGGGATCATGACCTGAGCCAAAGGAAAAATGCTTAGCCAACTGAGCCACTCAGGCATCCTGCATATGTTTGAACCTTGAAAATATTATGCTAAGTGAAATAAGCCAGTCACAAAAGGACTAATAATGTATGATTCCACTTACATGAAGAACCTAGAGTAGTCAAATTCATAGAAAGCAGAAGAGTGGCTTTCAGGGGGTAGAGGAAGGGGGAATGGGAAGTATTTAATGAGAGAGTTTCAGTTTTATGAGATGAAGAGTTTTAAGGATAGATGGTAATGGCTGCACAGTATGAATATACATGGACCACTGAACTGTACCCCTAAAGATGGTTTAAGATAGTACATTTTGTTATGTGTATTTTACAACTTAAAACATTGGAAGATAAATAATGGTACCATGTCAGTGAACACGAATAATTTTAAAGTAAGCAACTTAATGGGATATGGTATTCTGAATTGGCTCCTAAAATCCCAACACTCTATTGTTTACTTAATATACCAATGCCAATTTCTTAGTGTTGACAAACATGCCATGGCTACATAAAACATTAGGGAAATTAGGTAAAAGGTGTACAGGAACTCTGTACTATCATTGCAAGATTTCTCTAAATCTAGCATTCTATTTATTTTTAAATAAATTTTTAAAAGGTGACAACTTTAAAAGTTTGAATTAATTCCTAAGTAGAAGACAAAGACAACACAAATACATTAGAAGTGATAAAGGAAGCAGCAAAATATAAATGCCTATACATAGCTACAGTAGTTATGAAATTTTAATTTTTATTGTGCCATTCACTGTTGCCTAACTATCATCCCATCATCCACTAACTGCAAAAAAGCAAGCTGTTGAATTTTATATTGCAGCAATATTTCCTTAATGATTCTGGGTGCATATTTTCACTTAGATTACAAACAAATGTTTCCTAGCATGGATACAGTGTGAACTTCCTTCTGCTAGTTCCTGAGGTTGTATCTTGGAGAAGTTGGTTTTAAGTTTGTGAGCATCCTGTTTCAGGCCAATTACAAGCCTAAGTGTGTGCTCAGAAGGTGCCTAGGCAGTGCAAGTCAGATCAGATAGCCCCAACTCGGTGCATCGTCTTCCAGCTGAAATATGGAGGCACTTGCTGGAAGCTCATTTGGGGGGATTTGGCCGTCTGCACAAACATGGTGGATCACTTCAGCCACTGAAAATCCATGTTGAATATGTGCTGTAGTTATTAGAAAAAAGGATCATGAAACACTTCTATCAGTAATCAAGTAGTAGGAAGCAAGTGATGAAAACATCTATCTTCAGGACGAGTCTATTTAAACACTGTCCTCAGATCTAAGTGAAAATAAAGCTTTAATCAGAAAGATGACTTCAAACAACTAAGTTTTACTTTGTCCCAGCCCAGCTTCTTTGCTGTTAAAAGGTCAACTAAGTAAAAACTGGTAAGACATACAGAAAGGTAAAATACACCATCACTTTTAACTACTCTGCACAAGGGAGAAATGACTGAAGGTATTGTTACCTTCTCTCCTCTTCTCTGTAACAGTGGCCCTAACACTCAAGGGGCTCACACTGCAGGTGCAAGGAGCTGTCAATCACAGGTGCAGCTTGCCTTTCCTCTGCCCCTGACCTTCAAGATCAATAGGTTAACTTGCTTTGTCCACAAATAGAGCTCTTCTTAATTTCTCTAGCACAACCTTGAACCTGATATGAAGCACTTACACGAGGAATGGTGCAGACAAGAAGGCAACTTTATTGTACTTTGGGGAAAAAAAAAACAGGATTCCATTTAGGAAAAAAAAAAAAAAAAAGCCATTGACAGTCAGTAAGCAACACTGCCACCTAGTGGAGTGGCGACAGGCCACAAAGACTTTCAAGACCAGGTATCAAATGTGCTAGGATTTGTTGTTCAAATTTTCATTCTAAAACAGAACTGTTAAGATATTGGTTTTCAGAGAACCTCCGATTTTGAGAAACTATTTGTGTCTCTGAAATGCATAAATGAATGTATTTTCTGGGGGTTTTTTTTTGGGGGGGGGGATAAGAAGAGAGATTTTTGTTTTTTTTTTTTAACAGACCATCCTATTCATTCTTGATTTCAAAATTATGAAACACTTTGCATCAACTGCCTCTTTGAACATCCATTACTCTTGCACTCTTGTTCAACAGTCTAAACAGCAAGATTATGACAATTTATAAAGAAACAAACTCAGCTGTGAAAGAACTACATTAAGTTTACTCATTTCCTCTATTTTTATAATCTAGGGTGCTAAGTATTTGAATCCCTGGAAAAAAAGCACTAGAATGCACCAATAACAATTTTGCATAAATCACATAACCCAACTCTTCTTATGACAACACATAACAGTGGAAGATATTGGTGTGAGGATGTGGGGATGCTGTTCTTAATGAATAATAAAGTAACTCTTTTCAAGGCTTTAATTCTCCTTTATACCCAGGTGTTGCAGTAAATGTGTTGACTTGATGACTTCTATGAGCATATAAATGAGAATACTTAATGAAACACCTGGCTGAAAAAAGAAATAAAGTCATGAGAATAACATATTGTTAATAACCACGATTTTAAATCCGTGTCTCTGTTATTATTGAGATTTTAGATTCTGGGTTAAGTGCTCTACTCTCTTTGGAATATGCACAATGGTTATTGATCTTGCTAATGAGTTCCTCTATTGCAACATTTGTGGGTATATGGTTGGAGGCACTCAAGGATTCTAGAATGTAGGAGTCTAACATGGTCTTCATCAATCCATATTCTTGGCAAATAAACTCAGTTAAGGATTTCGGGAAGAACCAGGTTCTGGGAAAGAGGTATACATGTGTAGAGTAAGAAGGGGAATTAAAACATTTTTAGGCTGCGTTTTATCAGCAGACACAACGGAATGGTTCAATTATGAGAACCTGAGGGATCCCTGGGTGGCGCAGCGGTTTAGCGCCTGCCTTTGGCCCAGGGCGCGATCCTGGAGACACGGGATCGAATCCCACGCCGGGCTCCCGGTGCATGGAGCCTGCTTCTCCCTCTGCCTGTGTCTCTGCCTCTCTGTGTGTGTGTGTGTGTGTGTGTGTGACTATCATAAATAAAAAAAAAGAATAAAAAAAAATTATGAGAACCTGAGATTGTCCAGAAAAACAGAATTCTGAGTCTAGTGTGGAAGCTATCACAAAGTCAGAAGCCAGTGTTTTGCACTTCCCAAAGCAACATAAAATGGGAGTGGGAGATGGTCCCTGAAGTATTAGATCTGAATGAGGTTGCTCTTTCAAGGGTTAGTCTAGACTGCCTCAGTGTTCACCACAATTTCAATAATCCCCCAGCCCCTCACCCAGTCGGAAGCCTTTATCACATAGTCAACTGTACTTTTCACCTAATGCTACTATGTGGGCACTCTTGAAGCCAAAGCAATAAAAGATCCTAGGGGAGCCTTATATTAACTCAAACATGATGCCAGAGTCATCTCCAAAAAAGTTTATTAGCATGATTAAAAACATTTTTTGAATAATGACAGAATTTCTAAACATGAAAGAGTATCAGTGGCTATACCTTGTAACCAAATATTTGCAACTGAATGGACAGCTTTATTGCCAGTCTTCATTTTATTAAAAACAATCCATATTTATTGGTTCCATGTGAAGTCGTGACTATTGCTTTGACTGGGGATGAGTCCCTACTGCAATTAAGTATAAAAAATATCTTCCATACTTGGAGTGTGACCTGTATTACTGAGTAAAGAGTTGATAAAAATCCTCAAAGAGTTGGGTTTTGTTTTTTAAAAACATTCCTTTTACACACTACAAAGAAATAATTAGTATTTTGGCTTTTTAAATTCCTACATGATATTTAGAATGGCAGTCCCCAAAGGTCCTCCCTTCACATAACCGCAAACGCAGACCCTCTTCTGGAGTGTACATTCTTGGGGTGGGCTCTGAAGACTTGGGCCTCCACGTGTCTATACTGGTTTGAGAACAAAGACAGCATCATCCAGAACGTAGTAGTCATTATACATGTCACCTTCACACAGGTATGGTAGTCTGGTGAAAGCTTCAATAACAAAACCAGCTTTTCTGAAAACTTCAGGCAGACTATTCACTTGTTCTTCCCAATTCTGTCCCTTGATTTCTAAAATTTCTGATGGTTTCTCCCACTTGCCACCTACTAAAACAAATAGAAACATTAAGTTAAATTCTTGAACAAACAAGTTACTTAAAGAGAGAAGGGAGGAAGAACAACATTTGCCAAGGACTTGGTATGTGCCAAGCACCGGGGACTTTGATGAATCATCTTCCTCATATCCCCGAGGTAAGAGGACAGAAATGAAGTATGGACCCAGAGGGCTGAGGATTCACCCAAGCCTACAAGGTTAGTGAGGGTAAGAGCAGAAATGCATTCCCAGGTTTGTCTGGATCCAAAACTTATAGTTTTACCATCTTTGACAGTTTCAGATATTAACCTTCATTAGACCAAATGGGTTGTAATAGTTCATGGTTTTAGTGAACTCCTCATTAAACACAGGAATATGAAAGCAGAGAGTTACCCATAAAATGTGAAAGAAAGGTTAGGGATAAATGCAAGAAAATACACCCGAGATATAGTAAATGTATGCAATGTATTAACTAGAAAGATTTATCAGGCCGAAAACAGACTAATGAGGCTTTTAATTTATAACGACAGATCATCGATGTGTTTTTCAAGTGAAGTTGAGCTACTCCCTAACTTTTCATAACACTTTTATACAAGTTAAGCTCCAAAACCAAAGAGAGAGAGAGAGAGCGCGCACTAGAACGGATGTGTCGGCCTGGCATTTCTTGGACTAGTGGCTGAAATCTGTCCCGGTCATTTGCAAGCCTAGGAGAGCATTCAGATGCTTAAGGAGTGGGGATGGGGTGGCTGGATAAAGTCTTCAGGTTCACACCAAGCATTGGCTACAGACACACAGACACACACAGATAATGGTATATGTCAATTCTAGGTTGTTTGTATATACTGTGATGTTTTTAAAAATGCACACATATTAAGTATATTACTAAATTCAGACAGAGAGTAACTTTCTGTGAGAAAATGCATGATATGTGCCAAGAGTACAAAGACACCCGGCACCTGAACCCTCTTCCTAGAGTCCTATGGCAGTCAAAGCCTGGGGAAGTAGCTTTCCCCTCTATTCCTATGGTGAAGGCACCGGCACATGACTTAAGTTCAGAACACTCGCCTGGGACACAGACTGAAGACCTAGTGACCCAGACAAGAGGGACGTAGGCTCCTTCTCTGGGAGGGCAGAGCAGTGGCCATGACACTAAGCAGCTGGGGCAGCATCAAGTGTTATGAACAATAGAGTGCAGTCTGTGCCATGGTCCCTAGTGCTCGGCAGCAGGAGTACACTTTTCAGATCAGTTTTACAGCATGTTTTTCTGAGGTGTTTTTCTTGGCTCTAGACCCTACGCATGATTCTCCAATCCTCCCATGACTGTGTGAGCTACCCTTGAATCCTTTCAATCAATTTCCTTTCACTGAAATCAGCCAGAGTCTGTTTCTGCTGCTTCCAAGGAAGAACCTGACTGATGAGGCCTCCGTGGGGCAGGAGAGGGAGGAGGAGGGAACTTCAACAGAGGGCCCACTCTTGGTCTCAAAGACACATTAGAAAGGGGTTACACAAATCTGAGGTACAGCTAGTTAATGTCACATAGCATTTCTTCATTATACCACGATGTATTGTTCATTAATTTTTCTCTTCTCTCTACATGAAAACACTTCCTTCTGCTTCCAGTGTGACTGGCCCAGCACTGAGCACACAGTAGGTACCCCAGGATCAGTGACCAAAATACTCTGGAAATTTAAAGGAACAATTTATCTGTCAAACAATACTCTCTCCTGGGAATAAAGACTACATGTAAATCAAAATCTCCCTCAAAATGTCTACAAATTCAAGAAACAATTTACCATATGCACATTTAGAAATGTACCCTACACTAAAATCTCAACTCTAAATGGTGAAACTGGGTTACAAACAATCTTTTACACAATTTCAAAAAGTTCCCGGTTATGGTTCCTTAATAAGAGTTCCTCTCTTCAGTTCTTCTTTTCTAAAGAGACAGAAAAAAAAGAGCTCACTCTCTTCAAATGCATACTGCCCACCACCGCACACGCACACCCCAAGAAATGGAGACTGTGAAGGGAAGCAGGATCGTTCTTGGCCTGGAAATCAATCTGATTCTCTTTTATGTCGGTAAGGTTCTTTCTTTTCTCTTCCATTTTATCTAATCAATTGCTATTCCTCACCTAATACATTTATATTTTAAGCCCCTACAGATTAATTTTGAAATGTCTAACACTATAGAAATGGTCTTCTTCCCCCAGACAAATAAGTAATAAAAGAATAGCTGAAAAAAAGTTTCAGATTTTTTTAAAAGATTTCATTTATTTATTCATGAGAGACACAGAGAGAGAGGCAGAGACACAGGCAGAGAGAGAAGCAGGCGCCATGCAGGGAGCCCAATGTGGGACTCGATCCCGGGTCTCCAGGATCAGACCCTGGGCTGAAGGCGGCACTAAACCGCTGAGCCACCCAGGCTGCCCAAAAGTTTCAGATTAACCTTGAAAATTCCCTTTGCTGCTTTAGAGAAGAGGACCTCACCAAACAAAGGGTTGAAAATGTTCTTAAAATTGCATGTGCTAGTCATCAACAATGTCGTTTCCATATAGGCAAACTCACACTGCACTTGATAGGCACTATGCAATACTTGCTGAATATTTTCAAAGAACAAGGTTTCTGAAAATCCAGATTTCTGTAAATTAAAAAGTACTTGTCATTAAAAAAGAAATGCTGCCATGGCTCCTTCTATAGAGCATAACCATCCCATAATAGATATACTTTTAAAATTCTGCTTATATTGATTTTTTTTCTCTATGAAAAAGAAAGTGGGGGGATTCCTGGGTGGCTCAGTGGTTGAGCATCTGCCTTTGGCTCTGGGTGTGATCCCGATCCGGGGATCAAGTCCTGCGTCAGGCTCCCTGTGAGGAGCCTGCTTCTCTCTCTGCCTGTGTCTCTGCCTCTCTCTCTGTCTCTCATGAATAAAGAAATAAAAATTATTTTAAAAAATAAAGAAAAAGAAAGTGGTTCTAATAATCTATCTCATCATAGCTGTAATAAAGCTAATAATCTCAAACTTGTTCACAAAGTCTGGGTCATAGGACAGGGAAGGTAGAAAAAGGTCTTAAAATAATTTTTTTCTCATCTGCAAAGAAATATATCAAAATGTTAACAATGGTTATTTGGGCACGAGGACCATGGGTGAATTCAGTAATATTCTGATTTTTTTTCTCATCTGTTTATATGACTTTCATAAACTATTTTCATTAGTATTATTTTAAAGAAGAATCCTTATCTTTTAAAGATATAGTCTGACAGATGTGAAAAGAGAATATCTGAGATTTACCCTAAAATCATGTGGGAGTGCTTCACAGATGGGGGGAGAGGAGAGACAAGACTGGGACATGGAGCAGCAGGGAGTTCACCAAGCTACCCATACTTCTGTGTATGCTTGAAATTCTCCAAGAAAAGTGTCAAAAATCAGTTTTCTATTTATCCAGCTTGGATCTAGCTTGGATCACAGTAAAGTGATTTTGGAGCAGGAGGTGCTGAGGGATGAAGCAAATCAAGAGTCGGGTGCTTAATCCATTGAGCCACTCAGGCACCCCTAAAGTCATCTTTTTTGTTATTTCCTCCACCAAAAAGATAAACTTTCAACCTTTTCAGAGGGTACCACATTGGAGGGAAAAAAAGAAAAGAAAAAAAAAAGAATCCTCTAAGATATGAGATATCTTATCTCATATCTCCTATTTTTTTTTTATGTCTGGAGTTATCTCCAAAAAATTTTCTGAAGATTTTATTTATTTATTCATGAGAAACAGAGAGAGAGAGAGAGAGAGAGAGAGAGAGAGCTCATAGAGACATAAGCAGAGGGAGAAGCAGGCTCCCTGCTGAGCAGGGAACCCAATGCAGAACTCAATCCCAGGACCCCAGGATCACGACCTGAGCTAAAGGCAGACACTCAGCCACTGAGCCACCCAGGCGTCCCAGGATGAGAATTCTTAAAGAGAAATTCTTACAGGACTAGGCTTGGTGTGACCCATTATCCACACTTCTCCCTTTTGCAAAGAGGCTGTCATTGGTGCAGGGGAGGGGCAGCAGTTTCCTCACCAGTCAGCACTCTCAAAAGAAATCATCAAGGGCTCTTTTCCGACACTCAGACTAACCATGCAGAAGTCGGAAATAAGGGGAAACATGAAACTCCAAAGTTGCAAGTATTTATTCTTCCCCGGCACTTTAGTTCTCCAAAATTTTAAACATCAGCTTCCCTTTTAAGACTATCTGAAGAGGACTTCAGACTGAGGTGCTGTCAGCTAACTGTTAGATCTTGGCGGGCCCAGCTCCATTTGAAACCCCCAAATGGGTTTCAACATAATGATATACTGATCATAACTTGCAAAGAGTTCATACTTCTAAAGGGACTGCCTCTGAGTAGACATGAGGCAATATTTACCAGACGTAGGAGTGAGTGCTATCCTATTCAGCTGCAGACAAGTGAGGTGACCTTCCCCTCTCATCTGGTCTACATTTACCAGGTCACTAAAACACGTCCAGCACATCTCAGATTGTACGTATACTAAAATTAAAACATTGGTGAGAATATATTTGCATCACACATGCCATGATTCTAATTTTAATTTCTCTTCCATTCTGGATGAAGACTATGAAAACCATTAAGTCAAAAACAACAACAAAAACCCCTGTCTGAAACTCAAGCATCAGGTCACTTGGGTTACTTTTCAGTTTCATTTACAGCAGCTAAGGACAAACTCAGACGAGTAAGACCATTTGGAACACATGACCAGCAGAAGTCAGACTAAAAACTAGCATAAATTCTAATCTGTCTCAACCAATATTATTTTACATAGGCTCTCCCTTGCCCCTAAAAGGGTTTAGGGCAGATCTTCCCATTTATAAACACCAGAGTGGCACAGGCCTGGGATCAGAAAGAAGCCCAAGGTGGGGACCTAGCTGGCCTAGAGTGGAGGAAGC
The DNA here is from genome assembly GCF_048164855.1 of Canis lupus baileyi. Taxonomy (NCBI): domain Eukaryota; kingdom Metazoa; phylum Chordata; class Mammalia; order Carnivora; family Canidae; genus Canis; species Canis lupus. The sequence goes on along the minus strand of NC_132845.1, from coordinate 54,453,136 downwards.
ACGCAGCAGAGAGAGCACTAGACTGGGTGTCTAGTCCCAATCCTGCGAACACCTGCTGAGACACCCACAATTATCCCTGACATGGGCGGCTGACACCATGGGAAGAGGAGAAGTGGTGACAGGTGCAGCAGCAGAAATAGCTACCTCTTACTAAATTCTTATTAAGGCTTAGCCAAGTAAACATTCCTTATGCACGGATGGTCTCACTTAAACCATCCACTAACTCCACGAGCTGCATATACTGTCTCCACTTTGCTACACACCACTTGCTTCAGAGCTAGCATCCGAAGTCAAGTCTGTGCTCCTTATCACAACATCGTTCATCAAACAAGATAGAAGCTACAAGGGACTACAGAGCAGTGTGCTGGTACCAGGAAGAAATCAAATCTGCTTAGCTGTGGCACAGCTAACTCATTAGACCTCCACTTGGTAACCAAATATGCTGGAGGCGAAGCCAGGGCTGTATTTCCCCAGGTGTGCACCTTGTCTTTTATGTTTCCCGTAGGGACAATCAGGCTTACAAAAGAGTAATTGTGCATTGCCATGAATTCCTAGCAATTCCAACCCCCGCAAGGCCAAATTAAAAAAAAAAAAATCCCTTCACTCATGCACTCACATGAGGGGCATGTGAGTGCCCATTACTACTACCCATTACTACATCGACTGCAACACTCTTGTGGGGCCAGGGAAACAGATGAGGAAACACGCTCGGAGATCAAAGGAAAGCCTGTAAGGACACTAAGAGTCAACATGGGAACCCCAAATTCCCGACTCCAGATCTGTTGCCACCTCTGCCCATAACACTGACTCCACTAGGACCTCTCTGTCCTCGAGTCATCAGACGTCAAAGCAAATAGCAGGTTAAGGTCAGGGAATGTGGGGGCCGCTGGTATCTTACTACTACAGTCTTGCTTGTGCTGAGAAAGAGTTAAGAAAAAGAAAGGAATCTGAGTTCCCTAGTCCCAAAATGTCAGTTAAGAGAGCAGAGGCAAAGGGAAACAAGAAGCTCACTAAATGTGGCTCGTGTGCTTCCTCCCACAGGTGCTGCACGTGGCTGCAGAGTCTCTGTCTCACAACCACCTTACCTTGAAGTGGATTACAATCAAGAGGCTGCAACCATTCAGTGTTCCTTCACCCACATGGGGTGCCCTTCACAGCAACCAAAAAGCCTGTGGTTTCGCTATGGTGTAGACCAACCTGAGAACCTATGCTTGGATAGATGCACCAACAATGCGGGCAAATTCACAGTGAAGGAAGCCCTGACAGAAAACCAAGTCACCCTCACTGTAAACAGGGTGATGTTGAATGACAGTGCAATCTATATCTGTGGGATCATCTTTCCCAATTCAAAGGAACCCGGAGCGAAGCAGACCGGAGAAGGGACCACATTGGTTGTAAGAGGTCAGTCAGCTGAGGCTTCACTCAGCCCTTTAAATGCATCACATTACTTATATGTGGAGATTAAGAGACAAGATATGCTAACTCAATACCCTAGCTAGTGAAGGTGCGAGCTGACACAAGCTGCCACAAAGTCTAGATTGAAGCACTACTCCAATCCTGTCTCCCAGGCTCCACAGACACAAACTCAGGGTTCTCTCTCTCTCTCTCTGTGTCCAGACCCTGCTAGTGCAGGCTGGCCAACAGGTCCTCCTTTTGTGAATGACAGTGACTGGTAATGTGCCAACTCCAAAGGCAAATTTAGGATGATTATCGAGCAGCTTGTTCAGCAATTAGGCTGGCATTGCACCATCTAGAACAAAGCATAAGTGACCAATAAATTGGAGCTAGGGGGAAAAATGCAATATGGAGAATAAACACAAATTTGAGAAGCCATTTGGAGACCTCTGACCCCACCCATTCTGCATGGACAGAAGAACAGAAAGGGATCAGTATGACTCTAGGTTCTTGAGATTTGCTAAAACAATTTCCTCATTCAAGTGAGGGTATTGAACCTGGCTATATCCCACAAATTAAAAAATCAAGAAATTTCAGGAAAAAGCTTCCTGTGATTCTGGGGGAAAGAAGAGAAGGGAAATAAATCCTTGACTTTTTTGGATCCCTTCCCTTAAAAAGGACTCTGGTATGATGAGCACTGAAATTATTAAAACATCAAAATCAACCAGCCCTATGGGTTTAAAAGAGGACTTTAAAAAAAATAAAAAATAAAAAATAAAAAATAAAATAAAATAGGACTTTAGGGACCTGAGATCATTCCGTACAATCCCTGCTTTTAATGACTAGGGGTGTTCTAATGGGCTTTTGGTATCCCACTGTCATTAACCTTAGTTTATTCTCACCTAGAAGATAAATTATAAATGAGTTAATACACATAAAGCACTTGATGATACCCGGCTTATATAGCAAGTACTCAAGAAATATCAGCTACAGATATTAAAACATACACAACAACAACTTCAGAGACTTATATATCTCACTACATTAGTCTTCTATAAAAAACGTTAGCCAAAACTGAAAGTAGTTTGTAAAGAGATGAAAAGTCTCAAAACTGCAAAGTTTATGTGAAGAGAGATTCTTCTCCAAGTGACAAAATAAAGTATTACTAAGACACAGCAATTTCCTGCACCTTTTTCTACAAGAGCTTCTAATTTAGTACTTGAAACTTTAAAAAAAATTTTACAATATGATTAATTTGTTACAAAAATGTATGCTGTACAAACTGAGTTCACAGAATAAGCACCTACGGGATATTTAGTTGAAAAGTACAGGTTGCTCAGATAATAATTACAAATCCAATTGTATTTTCTGCTTCAAATAATCAGGTAATTGAAGAGAGGAGGGAGGGAGAAATTCAGAACTTGAAAATGGATTCAATAGTTCTACTTCCAAAACTTTTTAGAAAGAAGGGGCACATGTAACAATGCCTGTCTTTTAAAAGGTGTATTAAGCCCTAGGATCCTCAACTCATGTCTCCTCAGATCCTTGTACAGACTCCACTATTCAGCTGTGTATACTAAACAGTTCAGTTATACATGTCGGCATTAACAGATACGTTGCAAAAACATCTTAACTCCACGAACAGACTATTAGTGACCCCTGTACATCATTTCTACCAAAAGAAATTTTAAATGCCCTTGAACAAACTGTCCTAAAATGTTTATCTGACTTCAAATAATGTTATATAAAACGTGATTCTTAACATAATGACAAGTAATTAATTGGATTTAAAATTTTTTTAGTTTTCAAAATGAGTAACAGTTTTGAATTTTAACACATTTAAAGAACTGATGAACTGGATTTAATTATATCATATACTTGAGTGTCTATTGAATCAAGAGACCCTGAATAAACTCTGACAGTAATAGCCAAGCAGAGCAGTTCATGTTTGACCTCTACTATAAAGTAACTCCAGTTATACTTTATACATGTATTTGCAATAATATGTTTCCATAGTGACTGTGGTTCTTTCTGTTTTTGTAATTAACAAAGAAAGGAAGGAACTGCACAGTCTCCTGATAGCTGTTCTATCACTGCTCTCCATCTACATTACCGGTGCACTCGTGATCTTCATAGTCCTCTCCAAAGTAAGTCACATTTCCTTGCACTAGATGTCCCTACAGCCTTGAATATTATCATAAGGAAATAATTTCCATCTCTCCACACGTGAGCCTCAGAAATAGCTCACCTAATTAACATCCTCCTGTACATCTGCAGGAAACACCACCTGCAGGAGTGGTCTGTGGGAGTGTAAATTATCATTACTGAAGTTATTACCAACCAGAGTACACAACTTGCAATGTTTTCTCTTTAAAACCAGTAATACGAGAATAAGAGATCCTTCTTTATAACTAGCTTATATGCGATCTTTCCTCTGGGAAGCATTACTGTTATCTATAAAAGACCAAAAAGGGGTAAACAAAGACACTGAAAACTGCCTTAAAATTTTTTTTAAATGCCTGAAGTTTTTGAGAAGGAGTATCTTCTGGCTGTTCATAGGCTATAAGAGGGGTACATATGTGCTATATTAGGATTATTACAAAGCCTATAATCAACACCAATATGAATTATTTTATTAATGTAATAAAACATCTCAGAAATGACATAGAAATTAACTCTCACTGTATACCATTTAAGTGTTTAGTTTAATCTTAATAGTGTATAAGATATCTGCCAATGTTTTGAGTGCAAAAAATGCCTGTTTTAAGACCTTCCTTTTCTTTTTTTTTTTTTCCTTCCTTTTCTTCTTGACAGTCAAAATCTAATTCTTTAAGAAACAAAGAAACGGAAGATTCACGAAAGGTACAGAGCAATGCTTGCAAGATACCTTTTAAATGGCGGCTGGTTGTAATTACTTCAAACTCTAAATAATTTTTAAAAATACAGAGAACATTATGGTAACTTTCAACCAAAGATAGCTTTTCTTATTACTGAGAAACTCAAGGATAATCTCAAGTGGTAAACTATGATTTAAATTTGATCATTCTCAACCATAAACCTTACCTAACATACAGGGAATACAAGAGTTAATGGTGAGTGTAGATGTGTTGGAGGGCTTGGGGGTTGCGGGGATAGTTTCTCAGACTGGTGGTAGTAAAGAAAGAAAAAGCTTGGATGATAATATAATAATCATCTCTTCTAGTCCTAAGAGAGACAAGGCATTTTTTCTCATTTGTGTTTACAGAAGAAGAGTGCTCGACGTATTTTTCAGGAAATTGCTCAGGAACTATATAGTAAGAGACACATGGAAACAACAACCTGTAAGTGTACAGTATCAAAGAGATGTAGTGCAGATACAAAGCATATTTGACTGAAAAAGCTAAGCTGCCAACAAGCCATCAATAATCATGTTTTCTATAGGGGAGTCTGAACGAGGACTTTCATAAATAATGCATTTTTATATAGAATCTGTTTTGATAAATATGTAACAAAGGATATCTGATACAGTATCAAATAGAGACCAAGCTGACATCCTGGTGACATGGAATCTTTCAGGAACTCATTGGATACAGGAAATGTTTTCAATTCAGACAAGGATGCTTTTGTGGATTAAAATTCCCTTGTATAGTACCTTGCATGCAGTCATGGGCAGTAAGTAAATGTTGCAAACACTTGTGGGCCAAATTATACAGAAAACATCACTTATTGCTAATAAGGCAGAAATAAATTCACATTAGACAAGATGAGCTAATGAAAATAAAAATCAAGTATTTTATCAGTCTTTAAACAAGATGCTGTTTTAGTGCTAGTGGAACAGATCCTCAGTTTCCATGAGGCACAATCAGACTGCTCAGATTTATATTAAAATGTATCCAAAATAATGAACTTACATACAAAAGATTTTTCCTCTTAAACAGCTGCCAAGAGGACAAATGTAACAAGTGTCTGATTTGAGGTATTTTTTTTTTTAATCTAACTTTTCAAAAGGATTTTCATTCAGGAGAGAGTATAGTCTAACTGGTCATTTCATACCTCAGTGTGTATACAAATACACAAAGAAATGGTCTAATTACCTAAGACAACACTCTGAATAATTGTAAATGCCTCTTCACTCCTTCCTTATTGAGGCAGGGGCGTCTTTTTATGCAAACAGGCAAAGGTAAGTGTCCGGAAGGCAAGTCTAGAAGTACTGTAATGTAAGCCAGGGCTCTCACAACAGCATCTCAACAAGAAAATTAATTTTCAACAGAGCACAGAGGAACATGTTACTGTACCCTATGAGGATAGAATCAGCAAATCCTAGACTGGAAAACACTACAGGCCAAATAATCCTTGCTTCAACAATATTGACAACAAAAATGCGATGAATGGAATCTTAATATATTTAATAAAATACAATAAAGGATGAAAAATGCTTTAAAAAGGAAAATTAATTTTCAGTTCCCATGTCTTACTCTAAGTATAGGAAGAATAATTATTGGACCTTTAAGATTATTAGAGGGTACTTAGGACACAGAATGCAAGAGGGCATAGTAGTTTACATGTTGCTTGCAGGGGGCATCATTGGTTATACAACCTTAAATTTGGCTTATTTACTATTACAGGATAAAGGCAACACTTATGAAAACAGAAGAGTACTTCCCAACTACGAAAGACCATAGACATGTTTAACTTTTCAATTAAGTCACTGAAAATCCAAATCCAGAAGTCATGGCAGTGTTAATGGACATACATATGCCCATTAGGGCTTTTAAAAAAAACAAAGACGAAAAGACAATTCTCTACAAAGGAGGATACCACAGTACAAGGAAACTTTCACTAACAGTAATTACCAAAATACTAAAAGCCTTACAAAATACAACTGAGAAATACTTTCCTAACTTGCCAGAAGAATTCTGAGTAGTCTAACATTTTAAAAATTTCCAATCTCATAACATATATCCTATTGTTTCATTTGATATACGAGGTACATAATGACTGCTATCCTGAAGAAGTCACACCACATGCCTTTCTTCTGAGTGGAAGAATTGTCTTTATGGTTGTGGAAGTGATGGGCCAGTGAGACTAAGCTGGGACAGATGGTAGAAGGAGGAAGGGTAGTACCAAAATTTGAGTTAAAAAAAGAAAAGAAAAACCGTCTTGCAAAGTATCTTGGAGCGAATACTATTTCTTCTGGTATTGCCACTGGGCAATAGTACAGTGCACATTTTCCTGCCAGGGTATGCAAAATAACTTACATCATGCTACTTACAAATAGTGAAAAGAGTAAGAATATGACAGCTAAAATATGGAAGATGCAGCGCAGAAGGTTTAACAGAAAACCTCAGAAAAAATAAGCCCCAGCCAACTCTAGATGTCAGTGTTGCGCTAAATAACAGCACCAGGGAAGCGGTGGGCAAGGCACTGTGCTTGACTGTGTTTTTGCAATACTGATTTTTAATTGATTTAGGAGGGGAGTTATTAGATAGGGGGTTGGGTCTAGCAAAGGTGTTTATGGAATCATTACCATCTCACTGAGAAAACATGCTATGGATTGTTCTTTGAAAGCTACCTCACTGGAAAAATCTATTTAAATTATCCTTAAGTGTGCATTCATTATTAAAAATGAATTACAATCTATTTTTATTTCATTAGTCTTTCTTTTGGGGCACCTGGGTGGCTCAGGGGGTTAAGCATCTGCCTTTGGCTCAGACCGTGATCTCAGGGTCCTGGGATTGAGCCCCGCATCGAGCCCCTGCTCAGAGGGGAATCTGGCCTCTCCCTCTCCCTCTGTCTCTTCCCCAGCTTGTGTGCTTTCAAATAAAAACTTAAAATAAAAAGAAAAAGTGTTTCTTTTAAAATGGTATTAAATGAGGTAAATTCTATTTTTAAAACCCAGACAGAATTTTAAAATATTTTAAGATCCCTTTGAAAACATTTTGCAATGATGGCTTGAATTGGTGGTCTCCAACACATGTAATCACATGTACAAGGAAAAACTGGAAAGAGAAGAAAGGGAGGGAGCATGTAAACTCCTTTTATTTGTGTGTTTGTATATATATGTGTGAGTGCCTATGTTGTATATTTGTGTGTGCTGCGTATAGTGTATGTTTGTACACATATGTATGTGTACAAATATGTATGTGTATGGGCATATGTGTATATGTAACTTACACACAAAGGTAGGAATTAAACAATTGGCATAAATAGTTACAGAAATAGAAATGTTAATGGTTTCTTCCTATAACCCAAAATAAACAGTCTTGTGTTCTCCTGGGTGTACAGCCCTACTTTTGAGACTGCTGACTTGAAATTCATCTATGCTAGATGGCAAAAAAGGATAAGCACTAACTATCCAGGTGAATAGAAAGTGTTAGATTAGATCATTTGCTTTTCATTTCTGAGAGTCATTACATTTTGTGACTCCCAGGACTGAAACTATACTGTTCTTTGTGTAACTTAGCCAGCAGGCAAAATCCCTAAGATAAACCAGTATTTGATTTAGAATAAATCTTACCCGATGCAACAAGGACTGTTTCCAAGATTACTATTTAAGCTTAAATCTGGAATACACTTTCCTTTGGGAAAGCAATTACATTCCCTTAGGTCATATATTACAGTTACTGATGTATATATTAATATTCATTCTTTTATTCATCCATCTAGCCAATACCTACTGGTTGCTAGACTATTGTACAGTTAAAAGTCTTTCTTTCATGCCACCCTTGGGTCACACTGACTTTATCCTTTTCTAATCCCACCTTGTTCACGCTCTCATGTTTTGCATATGCTGTTCCCTCTGCCTGGTAAAATGCTTCTCAGATACAAACACAGCTCAAATGTCACCTCTTACATAAAACTCCCATAACCTCCCCCTAGCAGTTAATGGGTTTTTCTTTCTCTAAACCCACAGTACCTTGTCATATTTCTTATCAGATTATCCTGCTATTGTCTGCTTACATCTATCTTCTGTATCATTCTGTAAGTATCTTAAGACTAGAAGCAAGTTTTTCATTATCTTTGTATTTTCACTGTCTAACATTGCCTGGTAAAAACTAGGCTCTCCGATGCCTTTATATGAATACAAATGAACACTATTTCTATAGAAAAATATTTTTCAGTATGTCAACTGAGATGTGAAGCACACTTCATTCCCTAGCAATCAACCCTCACCCCCTGTCTGTAAGCAGTATTTGAGATTCCCTGGCAGTATTAGTTTTCCTACTAGCTGGGCATCCAGAATTTTCACTGGAAAAAATTAAGCTATAACTTTCTGTTTAGATTGGAGTTTCCCATGACCATGAGAAGAGAATAATACTGGAACAGCTCCCAATAAGAGAGAAACAACAGAGACATGGTTCTAGTGTCTATACACCTTGCCCTCTACCCAAGAGCACTTAAACCACATACTGAAAGATGTTAGCAGGATTTTCAGAATAAGTAATTTCTTCTTCTCTGCCACATGAGACCCAGGTGAATGGGAGACCCCTGGCTCATGGGCATATAGTGAAGGCTCTGTGGGGTCAAGTCACATAAACCAATGGAGAGTGCATACTTTGAGATGAAGTTGTGATGCCTAGCGAAGTCATCAAATTCTGATGATTACTGTGAAGAGTATTTCAAACTGAAGGACTATGAACAAATAGGATCAATAAAGCTACCAAAAAAGATGAAGTAACAGGACAGAATAGGATGACCTAAATCTAACACACATTAAATATCAACATTGAGACAGACACAGTAGGGCACTCTCCTATATGTTAGAGTTTTTTATTTTTTTCGAGATTTTCTTTATGTATTTGACACACACACACATATACAGAGCCCAAGCAGGGGGATGGAGAGGGAGAAGCAGGCTCTCCATCAAGAGCAGAGAGCCCGATGCAGGACTCAATCCCAGGACTGTGAAGGCAGATGCTTAACCAACTGCACCATCCTGGTGCCCCTACATTAAATTCTTCAATACTCATGAAGAACCTCGAGGTAAAGATCAGTCCCGCTCTTATAGATGAAACACTAATCTTAATGAGAGGTCCAGGTTTCAAACAGGGCCAGCCCTCAAAGCCCAAGCTCTTTCCACACAACAGTCCTACCAGAGTCTTGCTTATTTCTATTTAGACTTATTCAAGTTTTAAGACTAAATATGCCTAATCAGAATAATAACCCTAGAAGAAAGTTTAAAAGTTGCTAAAGGCTACCTCTCAACAGGCACAGGCCTCACTGGTTTCACAGGAGAATTTTACTAAACTTTCCAAGAACAGGAAGCCATATTCCATTTAAATTGTTTTACAGCATAGAAGAAAAAACTTCCAAATTATTTTTTACAAAGCCAGCAGAAGAGTGATACCAAAACATGAGAAAGATAACATCCTCCAAATCAGATATAAATCAATTACTCATCAACATTTTGCTAATATTTTTATTTAGAATTTGAGAAGACTATCCCATCTAAGCCCAGAAATGCAAGGGTGGTTATAAAGTATACAAGTACTATTAATTTAACAAGTCAAAGGAGAAAAAAAACAGAATGACTATCTCCATAGATGTTGAAAATACAGGTAACAAAATTCAACAGCAATTCTTGACTTTTTAAGCTTTTAACAAAATAAGATTTAAAAGAATATGTATTTCAAGCCAAACAACAGCAATCTTAAGCCAAACACAGCATCATATTTAAAGTAGAAATATTCTCATTAAACTAAAAAACAGGGATCCCTGGGTGGCGCAGTGGTTTGGCGCCTGCCTTTGGCCCAGGGCACGATCCTGGAGACCCAGGATCGAATCCCACGTCAGGCTCCCGGTGCATGGAGCCTGCTTCTCCGTCTGCCTGTGTCTCTGCCTCTCTCTCTGTCTCTCTCTCTGTGTGACAATCATAAATAAAAAAATAAATAAATAAATAAATAAAAATAAAAAAATAAACTCAAAAACAAAACAAAAATGCCTACCATTTTTTAAAACATATTCTGGAATTAACTACCAATTTACTTGGACCAAAAAAGTCAAAACATGTAAAGTAAGGAGCAAAACCATTTGTAGATGTATGAAGGAAACAAAAGAGAATCAACAGAGAAGCTACTGGAAACACTAAAATATTTCAAAAATGTAAAAGATTACAAAATTAGTACATACATAAAAAATCAATTGCTTATGTTTGTAAACCTACCATTCACTCTCAAATATGATGAAAGAGCCATTTGCAACAACAGGGATGAAACTGGAGGACATTATGCTAAGTCAAACAAGCCAGACACAGAAAAATAAATACTGCATGATCTCACTTATATGTGAAAACTAAACAAGTCAAACTTGTAGAACTAGAGAGTAGAACGGTGGTTGCCTAGGGCTGGAGGGTGGGGAAAATGGGGAGACACTGGTCAAAGGATACAAAATTCCAGTGACGAGTAAGTTCTGGGGATCTAATGTACAGCGTGACGACCACAGTTAATAATATTCTGCTCTGTACCTGAAGTTTGCTAGAAGAATAAAACTTAATTGAGTAACTATGTGAGGTGATGAATGCATTAATTAGATTGTAGTAATGCCTTCAACAACATATACGTATATTAATCATCATGCTGTATACCTTAAATACATATAATTTTTATTTGTCAATTTCCCAAAAGCTGGGGAAAAATTTAAAAGTTAAGAAAATGATAGAAGGAAATTTTCTATTTAACAGTATCACACACACAAACACACCATTAGAAAAATCCAACAAAAACTGTGCAGGACTTTTACGAAGAAAATTTTATGTTACTAAAGAACATAAAGAATTGAATAGGGCCACTTGGGTGGCTCAGTGGTTGAGCGTCTGCCTTTGGCTCAGGTCCTGATCTCAGGGTCACAGGATCGAGTCCCACATCGGGCTCCCCCCACAGGAAGCCTGCTTCTCCCTCTGCCTAGGTCTCTGCCTCTCATGAATAAATAAATAAAATCTTTAACAACAAAAAGAGAATTGAATAAAATGAAAAGTACATCCTATTATTAGCAAGGAAGACTCAATATTCCCTAAATCAATCTATAAATTAACTAGTGCTACAGTTGATCTGTTAAATAAATAAGCCAAGAAAAATCTGCAAAGGAACTACTAGAAGGGAGCTAATGCTATGACATTAAAATGTATGCTAAGCTACAGTTAATTAAAATGGTTTGGTACTGGCACACATGGAAGGATCAATCTTAATAGAACCAAACCCATATGGGATTTCAGTCTATGATAAAGGTAGCAAAGAACTGGGGAAAAGATGATTATCCCATAAATGGGGTTAAAATCTCAGGTTAGCTATCTGGAAAACTGTCTTTCACAAGCAGTTCCAACTTTAGAAATGGTTCATATAAATATCCTTAGACATAACTTCCTTCAGGGTATTTTTCTATGTCACCTTCTCAGTGAGGCCCTTCCCTGAATATCCTCTTTAAATTATGGCACCCAAACCCAACTGTCAATTCCAGATGCCCCTTTCTTGTTTTTATTGTTTTCTCCATAACATGTATCACCAACAGCATGACATTTGGTTCCTGTCTTCCTCACTAGAACATAAGCTCCATGAAGGCAAAGATATCTGAGTACTTCCTACCCACTACATCTCTAGCATCTAGGCACTCAGGAAATATTTTTTAAACGAATGAAGATATTCTGTGGCAGAAGAGTAGTCAGCACCAATCCCCTTCCACCTTCACTGCAAGCTCAGCCCAACAGTGTAAAGTAAATATGCTCAGGGAAGATGACTCCCTCCCAGACCCAGAGAGTGCATCTTGACTGTCCCTGGCTCCTCCCTCACCAGTTGCTGATTGGGCAGGAACAGGTGCCCCAGTCTTGCCAATGGGCCCTAAAATGAAGGGAGATTTCTGGGGAAGGTCTCCCTCACTAATAAAAATAAAAAAAAAAAATGATATATGGAGGAAAATGGTTCTCTCTTTCTAGGAGTTGTTTTTTGTTGTTGTTTTTTTTTTCTGAGGTGGGGGCAGGGGTGGAGGGAAAGGGAGACAGATTCATAAGCAGGCTCCACATGAAGTGAGGAGCCTGATGCAGAGTTCCAACCTTGAGATCATGACCTAAGTGGAAATCAAGAGTCGAATGCTTAACTGACTGAGTCACTTAGGTGCCCTTCTATCTTTTTAAGATTTTGTCATCCTACACATGACATTTGGTACTACATCAGCCATTCTGTAATTCTGAGGGGAATGTCAATACACTGAAGATGAAGAAAAGAAGCTCTGAACTTCAACAGAACAGCTATATTACCTAATTAACCCAATTCATAGTCACTTTTCCAAAATAAACTCTTAATTTTTTAAAAGCGATTTATAGTTGCTCCATTTTAAAAAATATAGATTAGAGAGAGAGTGCGTGCAAGCACAAGCGTGGGGGAGGGCAGAGAGAGAGAGTCTTAAGCAGAGTCTACACTGAGCACTGAGCCAGACATGGGGCTTGATCTGAAGACACTGAGATCAGGACTTGAGCCAAAACCAAAAACCAAGAGTCAGACTCATAACAAACTGCACGCCCCAGGCGCTCCTTCTGTTTCTCAAAGCAGAAAGCGTCCTGAACATACTTACACATGGGCAAAGACTTGCCTAAGAGTGTTCATTTCACTATTATTTATAAAGCAAACTGTTGGTACCTAAAAGTACATCAATGGGGGCTTCCTCAAGTAAAGTTATACATCCAGTGGCATGCTGGTCAATGTTTCCCAACAAGCATGGGGAGGGGAGAGGCTACTGCAATGTTTGCCAATTTCCAAGATTTAAGTGCTCCCACCACTGACCATACAATGATCAGGTTCAGTAGCAGCCACTCAATGACCAGTTCACTAAACTCACGACAATATAATAATCAGCTCTCACAAGCCAATAAAACTGGTTCCAACATACCACTTACAACCAGATGATGAAAGTAACATTTTCTATAAAAATTACAATTAAAAAAAAAGGGCAGCCCGAGTGGCTTAGCAGTTTAATGCCGCTTTTGGCCCATCCTGGAGACCCGGGATCGAGTCCCACATCGGGCTCCCTGAATGGAGCCTGCTTCTCCCTCTGCCTGTGTCTCTGCCTCTCTCTGTGTCTCTCATGAATAAATAAATAAAATCTTAAAAAAAAAAATTAAACATGCCACTATTCATTTTTACAATATAATTTTCCTTTTCTTCATTATATACTTTTTTCTTATTTGATACTTAAAAACAATTCTCACTAGATTTAATGACTCTTAACTAAAACTGGGTCAATAAACCAAATAAACTGAAACTGAAATCAGAAAGACACATTTTACATTTTTTTCAAAATGGCTATGGTGTAAAACAAATTTAAAAATTACCAAAAAAAAAAATCATTTCTTCTACAATTGCTTTTTGTTAAAAAATAGATTGAGCCAAATATGCAAAGCACACTCCTATATTCCTAAAACAGCCCAGTATTCATGAACTCACACCAGAAGGTCATTTTGTATTTCAGTCCTCACATTGTGTCACATGGAAATCATCAGGATCTAATTAGTGACTTAGAGAAAGGAAGCAATAATAGAGTGCCGTGGAGCAATCTGCAAAATGTATAGGTCATTAAAGGTCACCCACAGTAACAAAGCTTCTTGTCTCAGGTTTGCTCTGTGTCACATGTCAGACTCCTTGGACTCAACAGGCAACTCTGTGCTATGCATCCACAATCAAGGAGCTTGTTTTTAGGCCTTACTGGAGACTACTCTCTTGTCCAGTCGGATTTCCTCTCAATTTTTAGTGTGAGGAACACAAAAAAATAAAATTCATGGTTAGATTGATGTTTCTCCCACTGCTCTTCCACCTCCTGCTATGCCAGGAAATAGCACAAAAATTCTATCATGTGGTTGCCCAACAGGACACAGGAAACTGAGACCTTACAACCTGATAACTAGTGATTGCAATGCAGAGATGGAGCTGAGACTTAATTAGACAGGGAACAGCACTGAAAAAACAGGTCAGGTTGCTGAATTATCAAGGACATTTACTAGATTTTACTGTAGGAACCCTCCCCACACACACACACACACACAATATGGGCACTCACACGTAAAGCAGTTTTTTTCTTTACTATGACAGGTGGTTCTACAACAAGAATGTGAAAACGGAGAAGTTACATGGGGGAGGGACTATCTGGTCTACTTGCGTTCTTTCCCACCCTCTTATGTCTAAAGAATTCTTTATTACTCCCATCAACTAAGTCCAAAAATCATTTGATAAGGTTAAAGCAAGAATTTAATCTGAAGAAACTACAACCTGAGGAGAAAAAAATATGGACAAAAAGAAATGAAGGAGCAAGTGAGGCAATGCAAATCCATGGTTATAAGCAAACATGAGCATTACTCCTGAAGACAGTTTCACAGATATTTGCCAACTACAACCCTGGTGAAATAGTAATGGATTTCTTAAATATGTCTGCAAGCTCTTGGGAGTTTTTGAATCCAAAACTGAATTAGGCAGCAAAATGGAAAAAATAAAGATTTTTAAATTTGAACATGCAATACTTTACATGATAATTAATTTTTATATTACTGCACATTAGCTTATGAAAATGCAAAGGAGAAGCTTAAAGTCATAACTTTCAACATGACCTGAAATGTAAAACCATGTTAGCTAAAACCATGAGTTAATGTGACTACAATCAAGTCACAGTAAATACGGAGTAATATGAAATCAAACCATTTCTTCTAACATATTCTTCATTCAGTATTGTTGAAGAGCAAGACTATGCAATCAAAAAGTCAAATGTCACACAAAGAAATGAAACATGCTGGAACACAAATGGTCTTCAGTAGGGTAAAACAGGTAACAGCATTATCATTTTTAGAGTCCAAAACAAGAGATGTAACATACAAAACAACTATGACGTTCAGCAAGTATATACAGGTAAATTAAAAGGCAGCACTTATTTTTTGACTCAGCTTACAAGCTAATAAATAAGTGATTCAGGCTCCATTTTAAGAGCAGAAAATTGGACACATTTTAGGTTTTCAATTTCAAGCAGGCAGACCCAGCTGAGTATTCACTATTATCACTGCAAAGGGAGCATTTAGGGTTCTATAAAATCCACATTAAGATGAACATGTGTCACATGGAAATCCTCAGGGTGATCATTACATGGGTGGTATTTTACATAGGTTAACCAAATTCCTTTCAATTCCAGGCTCTTCTAAGAAAACAAAATCACAAATACCAATGAACATCTATGCTGGGTAAGAGGGGACCTGACCACACTTACCGTTTTCCACATAGGGATGAAAGGGTAAAACCAGGGCAAGGATGACCCTTCCTCTAGTTGGCTCCAAGACACTTCTGATATCTTTTAACAAAGTCAGGGGCTGATCACAGCGGTCCAGCAAATTTAAGCAGCTGATGACATCATACTGGAACCCTGTCTTCTGCCATTCATTTATACCAAGCACTCTGAAAATATCAGAAATAACCTGATTGATATAAACCCACTTAAAGACATCCTTAAACATAAAGTTAGAGCATGTACTGCAGGCTCTTACTTTATCATCTAACTCAAATTAACTGCAAGCTCTTTCATTAAAATTTATATTTGCAGTAATAAAATGGCCAGGCAAAAGAAAACAGCAACCCTATTTCTTTAAATTTAGCGTTTCACCTATTTCCAGATCTTAAAACCTATACTTCCTTTATAAGAATTAATCATATGTTTAATAAGTATGAAGATATAAAGTGATAAAAATGGCTATAACTAGACCATCAAATTCCTGAATATCAAATGAACAAAAAAATCCTACTTTCTACATTCATTGGAATTTAATCACAAAATACATTGTATATTCATGTTTTATATTCCTGGGGTCCCTCCTATTTTTAAGAATGGCTGGGGGTGGTATAAGATAATTTCCTATGGCTTTTTAAGCACAACTCTGTTCCCAGGAGACAGATGCCATCTCATATATTATCTTCACATCTGAATAACTATATAGAAAACGATAAAGCACAGGTTCCTATTAAAACCGTAAGGGAAGAGCATAGCTAACACAACACTCTCAGCCTCGGTCCTAACACAACACTCTCAGCCTCGGTCTCTCGCTCTCTCTTCCTCCCTCTCTCTCTCTCTCTCTCAGAACATTTCTAAATCCTTTACAATGTTTTATCCACCAAAAGAAGGAATTCTCTTATCAAGAGTCTTTGTTAGCCCCACCATTTAAGGCAATTTGTAAATGACTCACTCTGCTTGGTTATGACAATCAGAATGTGGCAGGTGAGACATGTTATGATAGAGGCAGGGAAAAAAAGGAAACAGGAGAAAGGATCTTTGGTAAACAAGTCTCTGATAATGCTGAATAGATACAGTAAGAGTTATCTTAGAAAATTCTAAAAGTATAATGAGGGCTGTTTCAGAAAACTCATTAGCATAGTGATATTTGAGAGCATTTTTGAATAGTAGAATAAAAGGAGCACAAACCACTCAGCTGCATCTTCTTTTCAGTCTAAAAATTTTTTTTAAATAACTAAAGCCTCCTCTAAAGCAACACTCTAACCAACTTCAAGGGACTAGTCAGATTCCTTTGTTGCTTGAAGTAAGTAGGGCATTAGGGCTCCAAACTCACTTTGTTGTACTGAACTTGTAACTGCAATGATGATTTTAGAAACTAGATTTAGCTCAAACTCTAAAGATCCTAATTTTGAGATACAAATATGATCTATTCCCATTTTAAAAACCGAGATAAACAATTAAAAAGGACTATTTGCATATTAATACTTTAGTCAAACAGTTTAAATTTGTAAATTGCAAAAACAAATCATATACTTGATTTTAAAAAACAAAATTACAACAAAAGTCTTAGGCCATCTATAAGGAAGCAGAAGCCAAGCATTATCATCATGTTTTAATCTAGAACAATCTCATTAAATCTATCTCTGAATTGCCTGCAGTTTTTGAAAGAAAGAAAGACAGGCTCCTAACAGAAAATTATGGCTTTAACACAGGGATGGTTACAGCTATACATTTAGAAGCCCAACTTCATCTTTACTTCTGTAAACTCAGTTCCACCGATGAAGACAAACTTATCAGCCCCACTCAAACCAGGAATAACGCATGTGGTTAAGATTTCCTAATGAGGACAGTGGAAGAAGTGACTTGTCCAAATTACGCAGCAAGTCACTGGCAGAATAAAAATTACACCTTGGAAATGCTCCTAGTACATTTGGGGCAATGAAGGTGCTCTCCCCAGCTAAGGTGAGAAAGGGCCTGATGATAGGTCTGTGAATTAATCCTGTCGGGGTGGTGGGATGAGAGCAAAGAGCAGTCTGCTCTTCAGTCTCCAAAATCTTTTCATTAAAAAGAGAAAATGAAGATGTTAACATAAGAAATAGAATTCTTAACTAAAATATTTTTTTCAAGGAAGATTTCAAACCTCCAGATAATGGATTAAAGTCAGGCATCTTTCAAATTTATATTAAAGATCTCTTCTCTGGTGTTAGAACTGTACATATGATTCCTTTTTGATTACCCACATGTGAATGGTCTATGTGAATTTAAGTCTAAACCCACCCCCTGCATAGCTCAGCATCTTACCACACCCGTATTCCCTCCACCATCTACTAACTACCATTCAGATCACCTAAACTAATTTTGCCACTAGTTTTTGGTGAAGCAGACCAAGAAAGGAAAATATGCTGCCCAAATTTTTTCCTGCCATAGAACCATTTTGTCATGTGCTATCATTTGTATTGTAGAATTGTTAAATGGTGCACACATCAAAAACTGTATAATCCTTTCCTATGTCTGTGGCTTTTCCAAAACAGTATTTTTTTAAAGATTTTATTTATTCATTTGAGACAGAGAGAGAGCATAAGCAATAAGCAGGGAGGAGAAACAGAGGTAGAGGGAGAAGCAGGCTCCCCGCTGAGCAGGGAGCCCAATGTGGGGCTTGATCCTGGGACCCGGAGATCATGACCTGAGCCAAAGGCAGACATTTAACCGACTGAGCCACCCAAGCGCCCGCAAAACAGTATTTCTAACCCTGGAATTATTCTTTTCAAGAAAACGATTTAAAGTAATAGTTTATCTTCCAGGAGGATTTAAAATATATTTTACAGAAGTGAAAAAAGCAATAAGTATTTTGATATAGACTAAATAAAAAGCAAAACACCAACAGTATAAAGAAAAATTATTGGTTTGTTTTAAAAATCAAAGCCACATCTTTAAGTTTTACAATTGGGTTTTCTGGCATAAATAGTGATTCTTGGCAACAGAGGAAAAACCCAGATATTTTCTGTAAATTATTTCAAAAATGACATCCAGAACCTTTATTAGAAAGCCAGTTTTTCATGAACTCAGATATCGAAGAGAAACAAAAAATAGCTAGCTCCCAAGCCAAAATAAAAAAAAAAGGTATTAAACTGTAAGTCTTCCCTGCCATCATGGGTTGGATGAACCCCAATCTTAGTAAGAATACCATTTCCTCATTAAAACCTCAGACTGCCGAAAAATACCACTTTGTGAATATGTTTTTATTTAATACTAACGATAAAGTGGAGGGAATATCAACCAGTATGAATTCCTATTTAGGTCAAATTACAAATAGATTTTGGCATATGTGTTATAAATTAGGAAAAAATTAAACTAAGTATTTTTCATATGGTGATAAGTTTACTACTAGGTTATATAGCACGTAAACTCTAGATACAATGAATTATTAATTCAAACATCTAAATTTCACTGATAATTCCATTCAGGCATTTAGTCAAGAAGGGCTTCAATGGCAAGTAAGGAATGAAAGGGGCAGGAGTGCACAGGAGAATGAAGCAGTTTCAAACACCTTCCACCTCATATGCACTTCCAAAAACAGATTTTTTTTTTAAGTGGAAGGAGAACATCAGATTAGGAATTTGGCATGATTTAAGGCATTGTTAAAACAAAGGTAAAAAAGTTCCAAGTTTTGAAATGTTGAATTAATTTCTAAGTGAAGAAATACTTCAGCAGTCATCACCACAGGCCCTCCAGGATCTAATCTGAGACAAACTGCCAGAGCTAAGTTGGATCTTACAAATCATGTAGTTCAACCTCACACAGATAGAAATCTACAATAGCGTTCCTAACAGCTATTTAAACACTGAGAGTGGCAAGGACTTGGATGCTTCAGGTGTTAGGAAGGTAAATGCCCCTAAACTCTACCTCAACTTCTGAGAGCTAGCTACGCATGATTATACCAGAGATTACACTTACTCCTCTTACCATATAAAACTCCATTTCATTTGTTGATCATAACTTTCCCTTCCAAATCCTTCCTACTTGGTCTCTCTTCTCCAAGCTAAAAATTCCCATGTTTTGCCAATGTTCATTCCAGTACTACTCCCAGAGCTACGTCAATACTCTGTCTCTAGGGTTAATTTGTTATGAGCAAAAACTTCAGTGGATAAGAAAGTGAGTGCATAATTCTTTCTCCTTCTAAGGCTCAACCTGGCTTCCCAAATATCAGGAGGCAGGCCCTATTACCTCCTGCATTCTGTACCCAGCATCTTCTTCTCTTCGGTAGAATCCATACTGAATAAAGAACAGCCTTCTTCCTAAGTCTCTTAAGCAGGAGATGGTCTTAAAACCAAGATTTGACACTTCATACCCATTAGGATGGCTATCATTAAATAAATAAATAGATAGATAGATAGATAGATAAATAAATAAATAAATAAATAAATAAATAAATAAATAAATAAATAAATAAATAGTACTGGTGAAGATGCAGAGAAATTGGAACCCTTGTGGATTGCTGGTGAGATGTAAATTGGTGTAGCTGCTAGGGAAAATAGTATGAGGGATCCCTGGGTGGCGCAGTGGTTTGGCGCCTGCCTTTGGCCCAGGGCGCGATCCTGGAGACTCGGGATCGAATCCCACGTCGGGCTCCCTGCATGGAGCCTGCTTCTCCCTCTGCCTGTGTCTCTGCCTCTCTCTCTCTCTGTGACTATCATGAATAAATAAATAAAATCTTTAAAAAAAAAAAAAAAGGAAAATAGTATGATATTCCCTTAAAAAATTAAACATAGTCTTACCATATAACCCAACAATTCTACTTCTGAGTATATATCCAAAAGTGAAAGCAGACACTCAAACAATTATTGTACATTCATGTTTACAGAAGCATTACTCACAATAGCTAATAGGTGGTGGCAACCCAAGTGTCCACTGACAGATGAATAGATAAGTAAAGTGTGGTATAGCCACCCATACACTGGAATATCATCCAACCTTAAAAAGGAAGATTTTGATACATGCCACAACATGGATGAACCTTGAAGACGTTATGTTTATTAATGAAATGAGCCAGTCACAAAAGGACAAATAATTGTATAACTCCTATATAAGGTTCCTAGAGTAAGTCAAATTTGTAGAAACACAACATAGAATGGTGGTAGCCAGGGGCCAGGGAAATGGGGGGGAGGGGTAGATTTGAGGAATTAGTATTTAATGGGTACAGAGTTTCAGTGGGAAAAATTAAAAAGTTCTAAAGATGGATGGTGGTGATGGTTACACAATGTAAATGTACTTAATACCACTAACTATACTCTTAAAAATGGCTAGAATGGTAAATTCTATGTTATGGAGTTTACCACAATAAAATTTTTTTTCACTGAAAAATAAAATAAAAACCAAACCTTAAGAATGTCAGATTTCGACAAATACCCACCATTTGCTTCAACGTGGATGGAACTGGAGGGTATTACGCTGAGTGAAATAAGTCAGTCGGAGAAGAACAAACATTATATGGTCTCATTCATTTGGGGAATATAAATAATAGTGAAAGGGAATAGAAGGGAAGGGAGAAGAAATGGGTAGGAAATATCAGAAAGGGAGACAGAACATGAAGACTCCTAACTCTGGGAAACGAACTAGGGGTGGTGGAAAGGGAGGAGGGTGGGGGGTGGGGGTGAATGGGTGACGGGCACTGAGGGGGGCACTTGACGGGATGAGCACTGGGTGTTATTCTGTATGTTGGCAGACTGAACACCAATAAAAAATAAATTATTAAAAAAAAAAGAATGTCAGATTTCAATCACAAAAGTCTTTAAGTCTGATCTCCCTCTACTAAGCTGTCCCTCACGTGCCCCTCTCCTTCTACAGAGCCGACTCCTCTAGACCAAAGTAATACTGACAAGGAAAGATTATTTCTCTCTGTTTCTACTTTACTGTAATATAGAAAGTTTTAAAAATTTTCTAATCATGGAGAATTGTTTCTGATTCATATCCTTTAAATAACATACTCCTCAAGTGCTTGATTTGGCACCACATATACTAAATAATACACTAAAACCAAGAACTATACCGCAAATGATGTCTAAAACTTATACCTGTATTTCTTCTTCTGAAGCTGCCATATCATAGTTTCAGACAGCTCAGTGGCATAAATTTCTTCAAAGTGAGGGCTCATGATTTTTGTGACTTCTCCATCTCCAGCACCTAAATCAAGAAGTCTATGGGTTTTCCAGTCTGGATTAATTTTTAGCAGTCTCTGAAACTGATCTGGTGAAAACACAAACATGGAGCCTCTTCCTAGCAACCTGGAAAAAAAAAAGGGGACAAAAATGGAAGAGTCCATGCAAAGTAAGCACCCCCACATACATTCAGAGCAACTATAGTAACTAGCCCTGACAGCCTCCTTCTGAACCTACAAAATGTTTATTTTATGTGATTGTATGGTTAAATTATACATTACCTTTTATATGACTTACAGGGTTAAAAGCAAAGTTAGTAAAATAAGAAAATACCTCCAGGTATCATTTGGCTCTGAGATTATAAATAAAAACTATAAAGAATGGGGAAGGGAGAGAAATAAAAGGCAGAAAGGAAACAGGATGAATGAGAGAGGAAGGGAAGGGAGGAAGAATGAGTAAGAAATTAAAAAGTGAATGTGAGGGGATCCCTGGGTGGCACAGCGGTTTAGCGCCTGCCTTTGGCCCAGGGTGCAATCCTGGAGACCCAGGATCGAGTCCCACATCAGGCTCCCAGTGCATGGAGCCTGCTTCTCCCTCTGCCTATGTCTCTGCCTCTCTCTCTCTCTCTCTCTCTCTCTCTCTCTCTCTCTCTCTCTCGTGTGACTATCATAAATAAATAAAAATTAAAAAAGAAAAAGTGAATGTGAAGAACTTATGTCAAACTAGGAAGGGGAGAGATGGAGTAATGTTTTCTGCTACAGGCCAACAGAATCAGACCACAGCACTAGCCAATAACACTAAGCAGAAAAATCAAATAGAAAATAAAAAAAGCTGTTATGAAACTAAACAATGGGTAAGGAAAAATAGCTTCACTATCATAGATGTTTAAGAGACACTAGAGAAAAGCAGAAAGAGCAGCCCCTGTGGCATCAGTTAATTTGCATTTAAAAAGTAGATTCATACTTCCATTGATTTATATATTACCCAAATGTCTGGGTCTATTATTTTTAAAGATCCTAAAAAACATTCAAAACCACAGTAATGCCTCTAAAAAAAGAGTTGGAGAAGAGTTAAATGGAGATCAGAGAAAGCTCTTGCAACAGCAGCTATGGCTCAAACCAAGTCTCACAGAAGCATCATGTTGGGGAGCAGAATGTGTTCCTCACTTAGCCCTGGTTTTCTAGCTCTCAAATCCTAGTCTTTCCCAAGCAGGGATTCTCCAACTCCCTTTAAGCAGTAAAACCCTTTCTTGAAATCAAGTGGAGCTCAGAGATGACAATGAATGGTAAATGGAGCTGCTGCAGAAATGAGGTTAAGAGCCTTAAGAAGCTGCCACTTCTGGGCCTTTCCTTGCAGCCTGAAGCAGCTCCTGAGGCACTTCCTCTTCAGACCCTGGAACACAGTTTGAAAACCACTGGTCTAGGAAATGGCCAGAAATCTGTACTGTACTGCTACTTTCTGGAAATAATCATAAGGTACAACATGTCACAAGGTGACTGGAAAGATGTGTGCAACCTGGTGCTCCTGGTAAGACCAGTTTAGGAAAGGATTAAAACTGCAGAGTTCATATAACAAACCACCTCTCTACCCTTTTCCCATTAAGGCAATAGGAGAGTTTCACCATATCTATTAATGTGTTTATAGCAAATCTTATGTTCCACAGAAATGCTAAAAACTAGGGGGTTTTGGGAGCATGGACATCAGAGATTGTTAAACACGATGCTGTCCCTTACAGAGAAAAGTGATTTCCTCCAATACAGCTGTTTTGTTTTGTTTTGTTTTGTTTAATCTTCTAATGTACATTACACTGCAGAAAGCAAATCTGAAAAAAGGGACTGAACTTACTGAAGGGGCTTTACAAAATTCACACAGGAGCCAGAGTCAGAGCAGGAAGAGGGTACAGGCAGCATGGCTTGAGGGATGCATGTTCCCAGTGTTGCTGCTGACTTGCCACAGGTTCAAAAGTAATTTACAAAACAGTTATTTGGCTTAAACTTTCCCAGTTATAAAATAACATGTTTTCCTAGCCAACTTCTTGGGATGTAAGGAACCTTGACATGATAATCCTAAAACTCTAGACATAGAGGTCATCTGCGGTCAGAGCTCAGGAGGTAATCTGATTTATCTACATTTAAGGGCACCAAAGAGGGGTGACTGAGAGGCTCAGTTGGTTATTCCCAAGAATCATGAGCCACAAAGGCTCCACAAAAAGATTAAAACTATCAAATCAAAATTCATCAAGCCCAGTGTTTCTCAACCAGGACCAACTCTGCCCTATAGGTGAGAGAGTCTGGGGGTAGTCCTGATGAATTGGGAATGCTGTCAGTTAGTGAGGGTAGGCCAGAAAAGCTAGGCTTCCTGACATATGTGGGTCAGTCCCACACAATAAAAAGTTATCCCATTTAAAATACCAAAACACTGACCTAGCTCAATATAAAGTTTCCAGCAAACACATACTATGGAGAGGTCTGACTCCCTCACTTGCCTTTAATTTCTTTTTTTTTTTTTAATATTTATTTATTTATGATAGACATAGAGAGAGAGAGAGAGAGGCAGAGACACAGGCAGAGGGAGAAGCAAGCTACATGCCAAGAGCCCGACGCGGGACTCGATCCCGGGACTCCAGGATCGTGCCCTGGGCCAAAGGCAGGTGCTAAACCGCTGAGCCACCCAGGGATCCCCTTGCCTTTAATTTCTAAAGTTAGTGATGTCCTTGGACAGTCGGGGGTTAGTGTTTAATAACCATCCTCCGTTCTTTGGCCACAATCTAAGTTCTCTCTAGATTTAGAATCTATAGAGGAGGTGTGCCTCCTTATATTTTCCTTACAATATAAACTCTGAAAGCAGCTATCATGTCTCTCCTGACTTGGCCTTCCTCTTGTCTGATAAGTAACATCTTAATTAAAGAAGGTACCACGCAGTACAGGATACCCAGACCACTACAATAAAGCGAGTATCACAATAAAGCAAGCCAAATGAATTGTTTGGTTTCCCAGTGCACATAAAAGTTATGTTTACACTCTACTGTGGTCTATAAAGTGTGCAACAGCATTATGTCTAAAAAAGCAATGCACATACCTTAGTTAAAAATACTTTATTCCTAAAAAAAAAAAAAATGCTGTCACCTGAGTTTTCACCAAGGCATAATCAGAGATTATCATAATATAGTAATGAAAAAGTCTGAATATTGTGAGAATTACCAAAATATGACACACAGATGCAAAGTGAGCAAATGCTACTGGAAAAATGGTACTGATAGACTTGCATGATGCATGGTTATCCCAGAACTCCAATTAAATTTTTTTTAAATGCAGTATCTGGGGATCCCTGGGTGGCTCAGCAGTTTAGCTCCTGCCTTTGGCCCAGGGCATGATCCTGGAGTCCTGGGATAGAGTCCCACATCGGGCTCCCTACATGGACCTTGCTTCTCTCTCTGCCTGTGCCTCTGCCTCTCTCTCTCTCTCTCTCCTTCTCTCTCTCTCTCTCTCTCTCTCTCTCTGGGTCTCTCATGAATAAATAAATAAATAAAATATTTTTTAAAAAATGCAATATCTGTGAAGTACAATTAAGAGAACAATACAATGAGGTATGCCTATAATTATTTCAGAAAGAGACAACCATCTATGGTAATAACGTATCATGGAAGCAAAGTACCAACAGGCTCAAAATTAAGCTTTCAGGTGAGAAAAGGACACAGGACATGTTTTGGGAGAGTGGGAGGTAAGAGCCATAGATAAGGGAACCCAAAGGATTGATTAAATGTATTGCTTCTCTTTGACCAAACCACGAAATTCCAAATCAAGGAATTTTAACCAGGAGCCAATGGGGCAGAAGTTGGAGATGGGGTGGGGGTGAAGGAGAGAGGTGGTTCAGTTTGAAATCACCCAAAATTATATGTGAAATGTTGAATGTAAATACTATTTGAAGAGAGGATTCCTACCTTTTGTCATTTTTTTTCCTTTTGTCATTTTTAAAGAGGTAAAGGCCACCATAAAGGATAAGAATGATTGCTACAGTGACTTGTCTGCTTTCCAAAGAAAAATAAAATGGTATAGAACAGAAACTTGGTGCAGCCAATTTCAGAAACAAAATGTCAGACCAAGTTGTATAAATTCAACTACCAATACAAAAATAACAACTGTTTGCTGAAGCAAACTTAAGGCAATTTCATATAAACAATGAAGAAAATCAAGTAAGAAATCTTGAGAAATGGCTCATGGTGCCTAAAAACATATTTAAGGACCAGATGATAGATTGGGGATCCAGACATTCAGGAGAATCTGGCTCCAAACCTGAAGGGGGAAAAAAGTGGGCCCAACTAGTGGCTTTAAGCTGTCCAAAAAGGCTTCATAAACAGTGAGCCCTACTGATTTTCCCCTTGGCATTCTAGATTCTTGGGCCTTGGAGATACTTGAAAATTTGGCCAAGAAAAGATAAAAAATATTCCTAAAGCTTCTTCCATGGATTTATGCAAAAGAACCACTCTGGAGATAGGTACTTCCATAGTAAGTTTAAAAAATTCTGGTGAGGGATCCCTGGGTGGCTCATTGGTTGACCAACTGCCTTTGGCTCAGGGTGTGATCCTGGGGTCCTGGGATGAAGTCCCGCATCAGGCTTCCCTGCATGGAGTCTGCTTCTCCCTCTGCCTATGTCTGCTGCCTCTCTCTGTGTGTCTCTTATGAATAAATAAATAAAATCGGAAAAAAAAAATTCTGGTGAGCCTAGACATTATGTAAGAACAGATGTTGGACCCTTCACTCGAAATAAGCCATCACACATTGCTGCGCTGATTAAATCCCCCCAAAAAAACTTGCTCCTGGAAAGTGTGCTTAAGGTGAAGATTTCACTCTTCAGCTATGTTAAGAATTCAGTTCTTGATACTCTCCCACAGGGAATTAGCAGCATTATGAACATCACTTGGGAACATAAGGCTGAAGACTGGACCCACTGTCAAGGATTCTAACTAGTAGAAATATTGTAGCGGAGGCAGTCAACACCTTCAACAAAACAACTTTCCCCTTTTTTTTTCATAAACCTAAGGGTAAAGAAAAAATACACAAGATTCACTTACCCATTGATAGATGTTCTAGACATAAACAGGCTAAAAACAGATGACACAAAAGAGTGATATAATTGGATAAATAGCCAGCCCGATTTCTCAATGCTGTTGTTTAAGAAGATCTGTGTTCCTTGGTCAAGGTAGCTCTGAACAAAGACAGCCTGGAGTGATTCGCATAATTTCTCTCTGTTGCACACATACCACTAAAAAAGAAGAAAAAGTGAAAATACACAACTGAAGTGTCATCTAAACAAAAGCCCGAAGACTAAATCAAATGTGATATTTCCAAATATCATAATCTCATGGCCCTTGGCACTTTGAGGATAATCTCATCTTTTATACTCAGATAACCTACAAAGTGTAAAATACTTACACATACATAATTTCTCATTTAATTCTCCTAAGGGGATGGGAGGGCAGAGGAAGGTTGAAGAGGCTTCTGAATCATATAGCTTAGTAGGTTAGTAGGTGGCAGAGCTAGGCCATAATCCAGGTGTTCTGACTCCTGGCCCACTATTTCAGTCACTATACCTCCAGTACTCTGAGATCTAGGAAAGCTCTGTTGGCCTCTCCTTCACTGAAAATCAGTCTCAGAAGCCAAAACTAGCATTATTAACTTTGTTTTAGATAAGGAAACCATCATGTAATGCAGTGATTTAATTCAAAACCACCAAACACATCAATGGCAGAGTAAGCAGCAGAAGTTAACACTCCAGTGACCAGATTAAGCTGCCTTTAGAAATACTGAGGTGTGCTTTACCAGGTCATATAACATTCTCAAATAGGGGCAATATGTTCTTGAGAAAGATTAAGAAGTTACTTAAGGTCACATTGCAATCAATGAGAAAACAAAGTAATAACAGGCCAGAGAACCAAATACCCAGGAACAGGCTCTAACCAGAATGCACTTTTGAGAGCAAAATCCAAGAACCTCAACCATGGATGAAATTTAATCTTCCACAATACATACGTTTTCCATTTTCATTTAGAGTTAGTGTACCAGGAAAGGGGAAGGTAAATAGTAGGGTAGGCCAGCTTTAGGGTCCGCTCCACAATCAAGTCCTGGCTCCACCATTCCTGTGCAAGCTTGGAGAAGTCACTTAGTCACTGAGCCTCAGTTCAGTCATCTGTAGACTAGAGATGTCACTGGTATGTACCTATCCTAGTAGATACCTACCTGTCACTGGTATCTACTGAGAGGATTAAAGAAGGAATGCAGGCAAATCCTCAATATAGTACCAGACACACAAAAGAATCCTATAATAACAGCAATGAGATTCCTCTAACATGGCTGATAAATAACAGTAAGCCCATTAATTACAATGATGAAACTGTAGGGTTGACCAGTTACTAGTAATCCATGATCTGCTAAGAAACAATCAATTTTTTCCCAATAAAGTCTACTGGCCAAAAGTAATTTGCTTCCCCCTGATAAATATGACATTTATCAGCAGGTGTCCCGTAACAGCTTACTCAACTGGTGGACCAATTTTACAGTCATTTGAAGCTTGCTAAATGTGGAATGAAATCTTGGGTAACATTCCTGACACTAACATTAAAAGGAACCAGTTAGAAACCAATACAAACAAGCAAACAGGCACATTAAAATTGCAAAGATTAGCTCATCTTTTTCACAAACCTATATCCAAACTAAATACCAGATGTGCCAACTGTTGACTGATTTGTGTTAATTCACTATTTGAACACTGTTACCAAAACTGCTTGGACTTGAAAACAATTTTCATTTCTTCTACTGTACATGATAAGCTGTGAAGCTTCTTATATTTACTGCCTATACTTTTTTCCTTGGTCTGAAAATGTTCTTGCTTTATCATTAACTAATTCTTAATATTCATCGTGCCTGAAGTTATGCCCCAGTACATGTCATAAACCATTTTTTATTATACTCACGACCTTCTGTGCACATTCTGAACTCTGTAATACTGAGGCCACTCTGACTTTTATTTATTTTTTATTCTCTGAAATGACTAATCAGGATGAAAGCCATCACCTCGGTTGTAGGCAATCAGGTACACTCTATTAATGTGGACAAGAAGTCATTCAAGTGAAACAGAGGAGCTAACAATTCCTCGGCATTCACTTGTAATGGACAACAGAAAACAGTGGACTTCCAGAACTTGGCATCATTAACTGCAAATATTGCTTTCAAGTGCCAAGAGGAAAACTCAAGTTCTTAACAGCATTTTTCTCAATTCATTGACATTCACACATGTGGTTGAACCTTTACAGCCACGCAAGTGTTTCAGAAAAGAAACTGCTTACTAAACAGAATTGCTACAAAATAAAAAGGAGTAAAGCTCTCCTCTTTAAAGACAAAGGTTGAAATCCATGTTCCTCCTGACCATCTGCAGGATGCAAATGTCAACTCCACAGCAGCATTATTCATAATCTCCAAAAAGTGGAAATAGCCCAAATGCCCATCAATTGATGGATAAACAAGATATTCAGCCATAAAAAGCAGTGAAGTACTGATTCATGTGACAACATGGATGAACTCTGAAAACATTATGCTAAGGGAAAGAAGCCAGACACAAAAAGCCACAAAGGATAGGATTTCACTTACATGAAGTGTCCAGAATAGGCAGATCCAGACACAAGAAGTAGATTGCAGTTGGCAAAGGGAGTGTCTTAATGGATATGGAGTTTCTTTCTGGAGTGATGAAAATGCTCTGAAATTAGAGTGGTGATGGCTGTACAACTCTGTGAATATACTGTGCTAACCACCACCGAACTGTACACTTAGAAAGATGATTTTTATGGTATGTGAATTATATCTCAATAAGGGTTTTTAACATACACATACACATTTAAATGTAGATGCCATTTTTATCTTCCAGAAATGAAAAGCAGTCTGAAAATTTAAGTGACCAAGCAAACCTCTTTAAAAATGCAAATTTTTAAATGCAAATCTGATCACATCAAGACCTTGCTTCACATAAGTCTGAAGCTAGTATCCAAAATGCTCAATATGGCTTACCAGGCCCTACACGATTTGTCCGTTCTGTGTCCACAGCCTACCTCATGACACTGTCTACCCATCCATAACCCCTGGCCATTCACTATGCCACAACACTGTATCCCTCTATTTCTGGGAGGCTCCTTTCTCAAGGCTGTCTCACACCTGTCTGCTCTGTCCCCTCCATTTCCCATTGCCTCAACCCACTTTCTCTTCACCTGATTAATTTGATCTAAGCCTAAATATTTCTTCAAGTATGTTTGCCTTGAACTTGCAGACTAGGTAGCCCGCCCCCCCACATTCAAATACCTTTTCCTATATCCCATATATCTCCTCAGTAACATTTATGACCATTGAAGTGAGTAACTATACATAACTGTATGTTCATGTCTATCTTCCCAAGTAGACAGAAAGTTTCATAAAGGTAGGGACAATGACTGACTTCAGAACCTGGCACAGATACAATGAACAATAAATGTTCATCAAATGAATTATTGTTAAAATCATAGGCAGCCTAGGGGCACCTGGGTGGCTTAGTAGGTTAAGCATTCAACTCTTGATTTTGGCTCAGGTAATGATCTCCAGGTCATGAGATGGAGCCCCGTGTCAGGCTCCATGCTCAGTGGGGAGTATGCTTCTCTCTTTCTCTCTCTTTCCCTTTCTCTCATTCTCTCTCCCTCTGCCCCTCCCCCTACTCACATACTCTCTCTCTAAAAATAAATGAATCTTTAAAAAAAAAAATCACAGGGGCACCTGGGTGGCTCAGTTGGTTAAGCATCTGCCTTCAGCTCAGGTCATGATCTCAGGGTCCTGGTATCAAGCCCTGTAGCAGGCTCTCTACAGTGGGGTCCAGTGGGGAGTCAGTTTCTCCCTCTCCCTCTGCACCCTGCCCCCTGCTCATGCTCTCTCGTAGGCACATGTGCTCTTTCTCTCAAATAAATAAATAAATAAAACCTAAAAAAAAAAAAAAAGAAAAGAAAAGAAAAAATCACAGGCAGCCTAACAGATTTTGAAGTTTCTAACAAAATCCTAGAAGGGATATAAGGATAACCACAGAGAGAGCTGTCACTGTGTTTCTGTCAATTTCTAAAATTCAGGTTTTTGAAAGGTCTTGCTTTTCTTTTTTAAATTATTTTATTATTTTACTTTATTTATTTAAGTAATCTCTACACCCAACATGAGGCTTGAACTCACAATCCTGAGATCAAGAGTCATATGCTCCACCGACTGAGTCAGCCAATGCCCCTCAAAGGCCTTGCTTAAATCCACTTCTGCAAACAGTGGTTAAATCTACCCACGCACCACAAAATTGCATCACCACAAGCAGGCAACAAAGCCTGACTGAACACCTACCTTGTACAAGGCACCTGGCCAAGTGCTTCACATTTCATTTACCACCTCACAACTTCTGGATAAAGGGGAAGCCTAGGGTTTCTGAGCACTTCCAGCTAATCTAGGTTCCTATTCTAGGTGCATGTTGTTTTACCAAAGTTTCGTTCAAAGATTCTCTTTAGTCTACCCAGTATGTCTGAGATTCATTTTCAGAAAAGAAAGCAGGACCATTCTGCCCAAGTAAACTGGACTGGGTGTGTTTAGAGAAATGATAATCTGATCTAGATAGCAACTAAATTATATGGTTTTTCAGCCTCAGCATTCCTGACATTTGGGGCAAGATAATCCTGTTACAGGATCTGTCCGATGCATTACAGGATATTTAGCAGCATCTCCAGCCCCTACCGATCAGATGCCAGGAGCACTCCCCCCAGTCATGACAACCCAAAATGTCCCAGACATTGCCAAACGTCTCCTGGGAGGCAAAGTCACCACTGCCTGGAAACGACTACATGGGCCAACCCAGAAAATTTCATTAGTGTTTCCTAATTATCCCAGCTTAACAGTGGTCTAGGGAAAATGAAAGATGGATTCACTGGCCTCCAGGAACTTATACTCCAGAGGAGGGAAAAAAATCAGAAACCAAGGGAAGCAAGGGAATCGAGTAATGGGATTATGATCTTGGTCAAGATGTTCAGGGCTTAAATAAGCAGTCCCCTTGCTCTGAGATGAGATACTGATAGAAAAATCAATGCAGGGGCCCCTGCAACCATTAGGCAGTCCCCCAGAGTTCCTCTCTTCAGACAATTCAGCTTAAATGAAAAGCTGTAATGAGCTTGCAGCACTGGGTGGCCTGTCTGTAGGCTCTCATGCACTTTCAAGCAGGTAAGTTCTTTGAATATGTGCTCCTCAAAGACTACAGAGACCAAGGTGCACAGGCAAGAACAAAGCATCATGCTCGTTAAATGTTCACACTGGAAGGACGGTGTACCCACCCTACTTACAGTAGGCTGGCCTCCTCTGCTGGAGACTGGTGTCTGGAAAAACGTCGTCTTAGCATCTTCCTTTAAAGCTTACTTGAATTTTCTTCAATCCAAATAAGTAAGGAAATCTTTTAAATAAATTCTAATCAAACCAATTATGCCATGCAGTCATCTGCTGATGCCAAGTACAAAGTAGGATGTGATAACTAACCAGGAAATCTTCTAAAAAGTACAGTAAATAGCAGTGTTCTCCCTACTTGCAACAAGACTGTAAGATACTAAAAATCAGACAAGTAAACAGCCACATCAGGTAGACATGAGTTCTGAACATGTATGTGACAGTATTCACTAATCACAATAATATGGTATCAGGTCAGGTCTTACAGATAAAACCCACAAACATCTCCTAATCTTTATATCATCTTGGTGGATGAATCGTTCCTTCAAAGCATATCCTATAAGATTATATTTCCTTATCTAGACCGAGGGATAAAATTAGAAGTTTTTCGGGATCCCTGGGTGGCTCAGCGGTTTAGCACCTGCCTTTGGCCCAGGGCGCGATCCTGGAGTCCCGGGATCGAGTCCCACGTCGGGCTCCCGGTATGGAGCCTGCTTCTCCCTCCTCCTGTGTCTCTGCCTCTCTCTCTCTCTCTCTCTCTCAAATAAATAAATAAACAAACAAATAAATAAATAAATAAATCTATCTTTTAAAAAAAAAAAAGCACACAGAATTTAAAAAAAAAATTTGAAGTTTTTCTAAATTTATTTTTGAGTTCCTCAACAATCAAACAGAAGTGTACTATCTCTTTTCTTCCAAAATACAAAGGACATGAGCACAGTAGTAGAGTTGGAATTAGAAAGTGATTTTAAAAAGCCAACTTCCTGATTTTAGGCAATATGGTATAATAAAAAAAAATACATGTATATTTGGTCTTCATCCCCTAGACCCCTAGATCCAGGCACAGAGCTCATAAAAACCTTGGAGAATCTCCTGAGTGATCTTCTGAGTATCTTCTGTAATGCTAATATGACGATGAGGGGGTGGTGGCAAACCATGGAACCTTCAGCCCCACCTCCAACCTCTAGGGACTGAGTTTAATCACTAAGAGCCAATGATTTAATCACCCATGCATGCCTAGGTAATGAAACTTTCATAAAACCCCTAAACAACAGGGTTCTGGGAGCTTCCAGGTGGCTGAACACGCCAATGTGCTGGGAGGGTGGTTCACCTGGAGAGGGCAGAAAAGCTCTGTGCCACCCTCCACCCCCGCCCATACTTTGCAATACGTACCCCTTCCAATTGGCTCTTCCTGAATTGTATCCTTTATAATAAACCAGTAAATAAGTATTTTCCTAACTTCTGAGTCATTCTAGCAAATTATCTAACCTGAGGGAGGGTTATGGAAATCCCAGAATTTGTAACCAAGTTGGGCAGAAGCATGGATAGGTAGTCCGTGTACCCATTACCTGCAGCTGGCATCTGAAGGGAGGGCAGTCTTGTACAACAGAGCCCTTAAACCTCTTAAACCTCTGGATGGATGTCAACTCTGGGTTGTGTCAGAATAAAAATGAGGGCAGCCCAAGTGGCTCAGCAGCTCAGCACCGCCTTCAGCCCAGGGTGTGATCCTGGAGACCCGGAATCGAGTCCCACATCAGGCTCCCTACATGGAGCCTGCTTCTCCCTCTGCCTCTCTTTCTGTGTCTCTCATGAATAAATAAATAAAATTTAAAAAAAAAAAGGAATAAAAATGAATTGTAGGACACCCAGCCAGTGTCAGAGAATTAGTGTCAGAAAAAAAGACATCATAGGAAAGATTTTTTTTCAACATTAAACTTGACCGAAGCACGCACAAACTGAATTAAAGCCAAAGTTTGGAACAGTTGTCCCATCCTGGTCTAATTCACAAACTGCAAAACTCCAATGGGTGTTTTGTATAGCTACATAGCTTCAATGTCTACACAGAGGTCAACTAGGGTGGAGGCAGTTTCCTATTAAGGAGACAGCCTACTTTCCCAGACTCTCAGACAACACAAGATTTCCTAGGAGGGATACCATGAAAAGGTGGAAAAAGCCTGGGCCTTGAAATCAGACAGAGCTGGGGTCAAAACCCAACTCTGCTACCTACCAACTGTCTCATAAGCAAGTTTCATCTCTCTCCGGCTCAATCTTCTATCAAAAAAGGGGGTGCACCCCCTACCTCTGGGAGTTGTTAGGAGGATGAGAGAGAATGATACATTAAAGTGTCTGGCACACAATAGAAGCACAATAACTTGATTTCCTTCCCCTTCCTGTCCAAGGCCCACAAAAGCCAGTCAGAGAACTGAAGTTCAAGAGAATGCCTTAAAACCACACTGTAGGTCTGGGCACCCAGCCATTCTCAAAAAGAATGAGTAACCAAAGACCTGAGGCATTTAGTACCACTAGAAACAATTGGAAAGGCTCCACTGATGGGGTCCATGAACACAAAATCTTTTCTACTACAGGGGGTGGTCAGACCAAGCCTAATGACATTAACCTGACAGCTAAGGATTCAAAAATTACATTCTAAGTTCTGCAATGAATCCTATCAGTCCAGACATTCAATCACTGACACTTTCTTGCATTTAGGCACAGCATAAGAGTAAATATTCAAACCACTCATTATTTTTCCACAAATGACACAAACCTAAACCAACAACCTCTTTATGTGAGATTTTAATGTGTAGAGTGACAGAGCACTCTCTCATCCATGGAGAGAAACAATTCATATGGATTACATTAAATTGTTTCAGCTTTGATTTAATAAATAAATTATTGGCAATTTTCATTTCAAATACTGTTAGAATTTTATAATCCTAAAATTTTAACAAAGCTTCAGAGGATCTAAACAACAGTCTTTTACTGGCAATTACCAGGGTGCCCTCAAGCACCTTCAAAGGGGAACATAAAGGCCCCTGGTATATATCCAGCAGAAGAGGGAGATCCTAGTGTTCCGAGAAATTGAGGCAAACACTTATATAGGGCTTCAACACAGGTTACAAGGAAAGAGACTCTTCAAAATCTCTTTGGTATTCAGCTGCAAAGGCCTCCAGGTTCTGGAAGGCAATTCAGAAGAGGATACAAATCCATCAGTTGTCCATCTGGCAAGCTGGCAACTGCTCCTGAGCACTGTTAACTCATGCCTGACTTTGGTCAGCCTTCACCACAAGGTAAACGAGGAATGAGGGGACAGGAGGCTGAATTTGTCCATTAGCAGCACTTTGACCTATGACTGTGATGTCCAAGTATTTTTTTTCATTTGGAAAAAACAAAAACAAAACACCAATAGTTTCAATTCTGTCTTAAATCCATCACTGTTTAAAAAGAAAAAAAAAATTCCATCACTGTTTGTAACATAACACAGTTCTGAAGTTATATAAGGTGAAAAAATAACTATACACAAACTTTTGCAATTTTAAGTTAAACTTCACTAACTGCAGATAACCAGTGTTACCTGTGCTCTTAAAAATCCTTACAGTGCATCGCCTGAAGAAACTGTCCTGGCCTCGTTCCAGGGAGTTCCATAACAATTCTTTTTTCTACTCTATCAACTCAGAAACTATTGAATGGCTCTTTCAAGTTTCAATAGCTCCATAATAGTTGCATTAACTTTAAGTACTAGGTACAATGCATCAAAAACACTAGATCCAAAGTGTTTGTTGTTGCTACCTTCTTTTTAAGTTCTAAGCCTGCCCATACCAAAAAGCGACATATCTAGTTTCTCACTGCCTGGCTCTATTTCTTCCCAATGAGTCAAACTACCCACTGTGCAACCTGTGATTAAGAAATGTGCTGCTGATGAAGGAAGCTGGAAATTTTCTCTGGGGAAAACTCTTTTTCTGTAAGGGGACACACAATAAATACTTAAGGCTTGTAGGTTGTAGTACCTACCAATCAAGTCTGCCATTGTTAGTGAGGAAGCCCTTACAGACAGTAAGTAAATGAAGGTGGTGGCTGTGCCAACAAAACTTTATTTGTGGACACTGGAATTTGAATTTCATAAAAGAAACTGTCACATATTACAAAATATATTTTTTGTGACCATTTAAAAATGTTAAACTATTCTGACTTCATAGGCTATAACAAAAAAGTCAGTGAGCCCAATTTGGCCTGCAAGCCATATCCCAGCTCCAAGACAAGCCCTTCCGTGCTATTCTCTTGCCCAAAGTGAAAAAATAATCCCAGATTTGAAGCTAGCACACCAACCAAGTTATTAAAATGGTGCTGCTGCTACTATAGTTTTAGAGCAACCTTAGCTCAAAAGAGCCTTACATTTCACCTCCAGGCAATAGTATCTAAATAGCAATTTTTAATGATAAACATTTCCCAAGAACTCTTTTAACCAGACTCCTCCACCATAATTTCTTAATAAAATAACCATAAAGAAAACTTGTGCTAAGTACAGTTCAATTAAATCCATAACCCCACTTTCATGCAAGTCCAAAAGAACCAGATGTGGCTGGCGATGGATCCCACACACCCAAATGAACACCAGAAAACCTTAGATGAAACTATAAATTTGAAGGGGGAAAGAATATTAGTGTTAAGTTACTTCATAAGTGAGATAGTTTATGAGGCACACCTAGGATGCTGCAATATAAAGCAGATAACAAACCATAAACAGACACTCTGCAGAGCGGACAGCGTCCTCTTTCACTTTATCTCACCATGCTTTCTACATACACATTTCTTTTGTTCATTTTTATCTTTATTCATAGGCAATATTTCATAATGTCAATGTCTCATCTCAAAATAATGTCTGGATTGATCATTCTATGGAAAAGAGCCAATCTCCCCCTAAATATTCAGAGAGTACCAGATTAGTCTTCACCTGGAGAACTTAGCTGCCAAACTGTTAGTCCAACTGGTTAAAGCACACCTGTGTACACACATACCTGAGTAGCTCAGAAGCGAAACAAAGTAAACGAAGTATCTGAAACCAGTATTAGTTTTCCTCAGAACCTAACTGATTCAGTTTTAAAAAGGTACACGATTAGAAGGTATCCCCTGTTAGGAGATATTCTGAGGCTATGCTAAGGATATATATATATTCTAACTACACTCCACAAAAAACAAATTACTTAATCAGCTTCTCAATTTTTAAAATATAACCAATTTTTCTACAAGCAGTGAAAACATATCAAGTGTGTTATAGTAGAAGTAATCAAGACAAGAATCATAAACACCTACAGCTAAGAGATTCGAACCATAATTCCACATCAATGGAAATCAGTCTCCTTTTTATCCTACCCAGAACCTTCTTTCTACCAATTGTTGAAAATGACATTTCTAATTCATTGTTTTACACCACCATCCATACGGATGTGTGACATTTTGGTAACTACATTATCACTGCGGTACTTTAGAGTCGTTTCTCTGAGAAGGATAAGTGTTAAGCAATTAACCCACAGCAAAGAATGTGGTTTTACAGCTTAAGATCACCTACTGACTTTAGGTACACACTCCCAACAATACCATAGGCATGATTCCCTGACAAATTGCAAGAGCTGTGGGGTCACGACAGAAAACAATTTTTTTCCTTCGTGGAAATTTATTATTTCCTTGAAAAACAGAAAAGGGGCCGTGACCGGTAATTACTAGATAGAAACTAAACCGCTACTTTTCTTAATGAATTGCTTTAAGTCCTTAGATAATTCTTCACGTGTAAACTCTCCGAACGCCTGGCATAATAAATGCTGTAACACAGGAAAAACAAAACAAACAAACAAAAATCTATGAAAAATGATGAGACGCAAAATGGGGAATAATCGCTTCCTGCTCCTTGCAAAGGCAAGATGTACTATAGACGCTAGCAATCCTAGGCCAGCACTCTGGCAGAGTTAGAAAGCCTCTTCTCAATGAAGGCAGGGTTAACCACACACTACATTACGGTCAAATATGAAATGTCACTTTTCCTTTATTTATTTTTTTTTTTAATTTTCCTCCACTCTTCCTTCTACAGCTGACCTGCACACATACTTCTGTGGAGTGGCACAAAACTATCATGAAAAGACCACCCTAACCGGTCACATCGCAGAGCTCACGATCCGCAACTCTAAAAAGAATTCACTCCTGCCTAATTCTGTTTTGTTTAAACAAAAAACAAAAAACAAAAAAAAAAAAATCCCTTCCAGGAAAAGCTTGCATCATCTTCCTTCTTACCACATCTTTCTGGTCAGATACCAAAACACTGAAGTTGCAAGGAGAGCTCGCTCTCTCTCTCTCTCTCTTAGGGAGGAGTGGAGGGGGTGGGGGGGAGGCTCAGGAGGATGGGAGTGTGAGGACCTGTCAAACACCCTTTTTTTTTTTTTTTTTTAATTTAACTGCAGAGGGAAAAATGTCAGCCGCTTAAGCCCAGAGACTTAAAGAGGCTCACGATGCACGGTTACATTTCTTTATGGCCCTTTGTATGTTGAGAGATTGAAGCAGACAAACAAGGGTTGGGGTGCGGGGTGCGGGGTGGGGGGTGGGGGTGAGGCCGGCGGCGGCCGCGGGTCGCGCGGGT
Source organism: Canis lupus baileyi (assembly GCF_048164855.1). Taxonomy (NCBI): domain Eukaryota; kingdom Metazoa; phylum Chordata; class Mammalia; order Carnivora; family Canidae; genus Canis; species Canis lupus. The sequence continues at coordinate 54,414,488 of NC_132845.1, read as the reverse complement.
CACGGGCTCGGCCCGGTGGTGCAGACCGCAGGCCCCGGTGCCCGGTGGATGCCCGCGGCCCCCCGCGCCCGCCCCTAAGGTCCCGCACCCCGGGCGCCCCTGCGCCTGCGACCGCCGCCCGCGGCCCGGGAACAATGCGGGGCTCCGGGCCCGGGGAGGACCGGGAGGCCGCGCTCCGCCCGCGCCCGGGAACAAAAGGCGCCCGCGGGGCCCGGAGGCGGCGCCCGGCCGGGGAGACGTCGGGAAAACTTTCCGAAGGGCCGAGGCGACTGGGCGACAGCCCGCGGGGGCGGGAGGCGGCGGCTGCGGCCGCGGAGCCCCGCACAATAGCCCGGCCGCGCGGGAAGGCCCGGCCGCCACGCCCCCGCCCCCGCCGGGCCGCGTACCTGGTGGTTCTCCTTCCTGCCGCCCGCGGCCGCCGCCGGCCCGCCGGGGCCGCTCGTCATGTTCACGTACAGGGAGCGGGTGAGCGGGCTCCGCAGCGTCCACATCCTCCGCGCCAGCCACACGGACGCCAGGCTCAGGCACAGCCAGCCCACGAACAGTCTCATCGGGGGCCGCGGCCGCTCCTTCGGATCACCGCCGGCGCCGGGGCGAGGAGGAGGAGGCGCCGCCGCCTCCGGCCGCCGCCGCCGCCGCCCGGGCTCGAGCCATCGCGCCCAACTTGCCCATCCAGCCCCTGCAGGGCCGAGGCGGGGGGGCGGGGGGGCGGGGGGGTGGGGAGGAGCGGGCGGCGCGCACCCTTCCTGCCTCCCCCCCTTTCCTTTCCGCCCGCGGAACGCCGCAGCCGCCGGCACCGGTTTCCGCCCGGAGCACTTACGGGACGCGGCGGCGCGCTCCCCCGGCTCCGCGAGCCTCCGGCGGCGGCGGGGGGAGCGGGACAAAGGGAGCGCGCAGTCGCCGGGCGCGCGTCCCCGCCTTCCGCCTGCGTAATGGTGGAGAGGATTGCTCGCTTTCTTAGGGTAGGAGGGGGGGTGCTTCTTCCGAAGCGAGTTACTGAAGCGTCCCGGCCCCTCTAAGGTGGTGCCCTCAGCGCTTCTGGTCTTTCTTCGCTTTTGTCGTTGCCTCCGGGCGCCCCCACTCCCGGACCCCAGCAGGACTTGCAGCCGGTTGTGCAGACGGACCCCGGAGGAGGGCGGGGGGGGGGGGCGAGGAGAGGGTGTCTCCTTGCGGTCTGTACGTCCAGACTGTCAGACCCGACACCTCGCCGGGGACGGACGCTGCCAGTTGGTAAACAGTGTCCTGTTTACGTTTAGAGCCGACGAGCCGGGCCCCCACCCCCCAGGGCCTCCACCCGCCTCTGCTGCAGCGGCAAAGCCGCCGGGAATCTCGGGGAGACCGGGTATCAGCAACCCCTCCTCCCAGTCCCGTCCCGCACGCCTGGCAGGTTGCTGGGTGCAGCTTCTAAGAGGCATCCGTGAAAGCTCTGCCACTGTTGGAAGCTCCTGCAGCCGGGGCACCCGCAAGTAATATTTTAATGTATCGATGACCCTGTCGGAGAATGAAGACACAACCCCGCCTCTCCCCACCCCACCCCCACCCCCGCTACCCCTCCTCAATTAGACTCCCTTGCCTGTTTCCTTGAACGGAAATTTGGACCCAACCAACGCTCTTCCAGCGAACTGGGTTCTAGGAGCAGTATTTACCCGATGTTTCTTTGATCCTTTCTAGCACAGGAGCCCTAGCAACGTTTCAGAACCGAAGGGGTCACACGGTGTTCCTGTGTCTGAAGTCCTTCCTGCTGCTATACCTCCAAGCTACAACTAAGGAGTTAACATAATTTCACGGGCTCTCTGGCTTCCCAGGTTTGTTTAGAAACTGCTTTTAATTGAACTCCACTAGAAATAATGTAAATACATTTAAAAAAATTTTTTTTAGTTCAAAAGAAAGTAAGAAGCCTTTCCGTTTACTCTGATATTGCACTTCAGAGATGGTCATTTATGCCACGGTGGCATGGTGAAGAACAAAATTGTTCTTTACCCACAAACGTTTAAAGTAGGTTCTGAGAATCTCAGCTTGGCACTTGTCGAACAGGGACACCTTGTTGCTTAACATGAGGTAGGCTATAACTAACTAACAAAAACATGGGGTGGGGGGGGCAGGGGAGGATACTTTGTGTTCTCTCTTTTCAGTATACTCCCTGACTGCTTCCTCCCAAAACTACAAAGAGCCTGAACCTTCCTAAGTCTAGTTCAAACCTCTAGTGGTCCCTGGCCCAAATCATCAAAAGGCAACTGTGTTAGCCAGTCCAGATAATACGGTTTGTTTACCAGGTCACCTCTCCCTCCTGTCTCTGAAATCAGTGTGAGATAAAGGAGCTCTGTCTGTGCCAAAAGAAAGCCTTCATATTTCTAGAGGGGGGTAGTGGGAAGAGGAGGGTGAAAACAGCAAGAGTATATAAAGTGACATATTTCATTTCTGAAAACAAAGGAAACAAAAGGTTTGCCCCCCAACTACAGAATAAACTTGAGGAGCCACAGCTCAGAGACTGTAAACTGTGTCAGATGAACAAGAAGCAACTAGATGGCTGCTGAACTCCTAAGGATTTGGAGGTCAGTTGACGGCCGTGGAGCCTAGCATCTCAAAGGAGCAGATTTTCATTTTATCGGCCGTAGAGCCTAGCATCTCAAAGGAGCAGATTTTCATTTTATACCTGAGCAGCTGGCCTGGAAAAATGAATCATCCACACATTTAAAAGACTCTATAATAATCACAAAATAGTCAAATACATGTTATTTACGTTTAGCAAGCAAGCACAGGAAGAAACCAAAGCACAACACGATCAAATGATCTGCCTAAAGGTAGAGCAAATTCAATAGCAGACCTTTTCATAGAACTTGGTATCCCAGCTCGTGATCCTTCGATCCATCTAAGAAGCTTTGCTGTCTCTCTCTTCTCAGAGAGCCTCCTGAATTACAAATGAGGAGGAAGGAAAACAGCAAGAGTAAATATACTAAGCAGAAGTTCAGATTGCCCTCAGGGACTGCCCCCTTCCTTCATCTTCTAGAATGTCACTACTGTATATTAAAACCTCAATTAAAAACCTCAGTTATCCATAATGGAGAGGCGAAGAGGCAGATAACATGAGAAGCCAAAAACCAGCCAATATCCTTTCTTACATGGCTTTCAAATGCAGTCAGTGATATCCCAAAGATACATAAACGACAGCGTTCTGTACTGACCTGCTCACTGCCCTCCTGACCAGGAGGAGTTTAGATGTCTCACTTATGTCGTAGCTCTGTGCACAGGCCCAAAATCTTGACTGGATCACTTTCCTCTCTAGAACTCTAAGCAAAGGTACCTTTTTTTGTAATTGTTCTTATCAGCTACAGATTACATTTCATGTTTTCTTTTCAATGACAAAATATAATGTGAAAGGAACCCATAGAAAGAGGGACTGGATCTGTAGAGGACACAAAATGTGTTCGTCGCTGTTGGTCACTGTCATCTCCGTGAAGAAATCATAGTCTAAAAAGAACTCATAAATCACGTTTTCATCGACTTCATTTTATGGATTTGTTTTTTTTTTTTTTTTTAATACTTCTTCGTGTTTTGTAGTGTCAGAGAATGATGCAAGTATTCCCCAGTATATTCAGTAGATGTGCCCTGTGGTAATTAAGCACTAAGGACGTCTTAAAAAATCAAATTAGTAAATATTCAGCAGTTATTTTAATGGGGATTTTTATCTGAACTTGGTTGATACAATTTCTGTCATAGGCAATGATCACTATGGTCTCTGATTGATAAATTCTAAGCTCAGGTGAAACTGCAAACAGGTTGCAAAAAAATTGGCAACATAAAGTAGCAGAATTAAACTGGGAGTCAGACCTATAGAAGCAAGTATAAATAACACAGTGTACTCTTGGAGATCTCCCAGTGTACTCATTAGCATAGTAGTTTGAGACAGACTACCTGAGTTTGAAGCCTGACTATGGTTCTGGTAATGCAATTTGAAGCAAATAATTTGATCTCTAGGTCTCAGTCTCCTCATCTGTAACATGGGAATAAAATAGTCTTGTGGGATGTGGTAATGATTAAAGTATATAGTCTAAATATAAATGGCTTAATGTAAGGCCTCAACACATAGTAAGCTCTCCAAAAAAATGTTAATTTGCTCTTGTTTTCACTATAACCCAGATAATTCAACCTCTTCTTATCCCCCCCTTTCCTCATTTATAAACTAAGGCCCATGATTCTGAGCTGCCTACTTCACAATACATCTGTGAGAATCAGGTGATCTAGAAGTCTCAACCAACATTATCAGAAGGATGTTCAGTCCTAATGTGACTGGTCTCTGCAGAGCTATTCGCCATAAAACATTCCCTTAGACCTCTTGATGAGAGCTCCTCCTGTGTCTATTCCTTTCGACTTCAAACTAAGGGAGGAAGGATGGGGGCAGGAAATAAAACATAAACTAGAAAACATTCAAACCTAAAAATCATAGAATCAGGCAGCAAACTGAAGTCATCTACTTGTCAAGAATGTTGGTCTTCTGAGTAGGCAAGCCTTTCTCCCTCTGATATATAGAACTCCATGCCAACGGTGGCATTTCATGTTTAGAACCTTCTGAACCCGGATGCCTGGGTGGCCCAGCGGTTGAGCATCTGCCTTCGGCTCAGGGTGTGATCCCACGGTCTCGGGATCGAGTCCCACATCAGGCTCCCTGCATGGAGCCTGCTTCTCCCTCTGCCTATGTCTCTGCCTGTGTCTCTCATGAATAAATAAAATCTTTTTAAAAAAAGAAAAGAACCTTCTGAACCCTGCGGCTTCCTCCCCCTGCCCCTCAGTCCTCACACCATGGTAATCTCATACCTGTCTCTGTTTGTCAGGAATAACATCAGAAAGACAAATACCACTTTCACATAGTCAGTAAATATGTATTAAATACATGCCATTTACTGTACTATGTGGAACAGAAAACAAACATAGTGCCTCACCGTCAGACAATCTGCAGTCTGTCTAGTAGGAGGCAGACCTGTCCAAGGAATCAAAAAATGAATATATGATTACAAACTGCTGAGTGCTAGAAAAGAATTGGATATTGTTAGAACTTCTAACATACATACACACACATACATACATACATAAATAAGGGACACTTGAGTGGCTCAGTGGTTGAGCGTCTGCCTTTGGCTCAGGGTGTGATCCTTGAATCCAGGGATCGAGTCCCACATCAGGCTCCCTGCAAGGAGCCTGCTTCTCCCTCTGCCTATGTCTCTGCCTCTCTCTGTTTCTCATAAATTAAAACAACAACAACAACAAAAATTAATAGAGGGATCTGACTTGACTGGGGTGTAGGGAGTAGTGTGCAGAATGCTGCCCAGAGGAAGTGTGGCATTGCAGCCCTCATTTTGACATCTCTCTAAGTTTGAGAGCTTCCGAAGTTGCCCAAGTTCCTCTGGATTATAGGTGCACCCAGTAATTGTAAGAAAAGAAATAGGAGTGCCCTTGCATCCCACTCGAGGGATGTGAAGACTCCTGGTGGACCACCTATGTAATTTTTATGTATACATGATTGCTTTTAGGATCCTTAAAAAAAATTGCACGTAATAGTGTAACTCACTGAAAGGAATATATGTATTATTTTAAAATACATGCTTCAACTTTGCAATCTCCTCGTAGGAGGTCTGAGTCAGAGCTCTGAAAAAAGAGAGAAGGCTGTTGTTTTTCACTCACTTTCTGGGGCATTTTCAAAGGTCCAAAGATGTTCTTTGATCTTGTTTTAAGTGTATTTTCAAAACATCCCTATCCTTGGCCTCTTAATTGCTGTCTCCTGCATGTATGTGGGTTTGGTCTTATGAATGGCTACTTCCTCTCCACCCCCTGTGCCATGTCACTTCATGCCACTGTGTTTTCATATACTTATTTTAAAACTATAAAGTCTTTTTGTTTTGTTAACTACAAAACATTCAAACTTATGGTTTATTTGAAATACATGAAAAAATTGCACGGTACAATGAGAAAGCTTTAAAAACTTAAAATCTAAATATTTCATAGTAGACAAAATATGTATGTACATACATAAACATAAGTGATCATAAAGAGTTAGTGTAACAGCACAGAACCACATCTCTGCTGGCATGAAAGAAGACCATTTTATTTTTACACAACCACGTACTAGTATGAGAATGAGGAAGAGTACATTTATGAAAGAGGATACTTGAGCAATCAAGCAACCTGAAAATCAGAAAAAGCTATCTCCCTTCTCTGGTAAAGACAGTGATTGATCTTTTTGTTTGTTTTGTTTTGTTTTGTTTTGTTTTTTGTATATATATAGCCACAACTAATGTGAGTTGCTTTACAACTCAGCCTAGGATCTTCCGTAAAGGTATCGTGTGCACAAACCATTAAACCCAGAGGAAAGGCATTTGGCTCTTAAATAACCAAAACCTCAGCATTGTGAGACCATCACAGCTGTTTTCCTGCGGTTCATGGTTTTCCCTTACCAAGCATCCTTTGTTACAGACAATTTCCTAAAATCGACAGTCAATCCCGAAAACAGCTAGTAGGCTGTTCTACAATAGAAAGTTTATTTCAAGTTCATTAGCTTTCCATGCTCAAGTCTTTTGAGAAAAGTTTTAGAAAGGACAGGGGCAGGTATTGGAAGCTTTGCCTTCCACCGATAGCACTCAGATTCTATCTTCTTCCTCCAGCCTCCCACACCAGCTCTGGGAGGTGAGAGTGGGAGAAGCCAGCTTTGCTCAGGGACCTCACAAAAGTATAGTTTATCTGGGAATATAGAACAGGCTGTTCTGCCTCCAGGAAAAGTCCAATTTAAAACTAAAGTGACATTGGAGCCAGAGTTGCTGGGTTTTTTTTGTTTTTTTTTTTAAGATTTTATTCATGAGAGACAGAGAGGTAGAGACCTAGGCAGAGGGAGAAGCAAGCTCTTCACAGGGAGCCCAATGCAGGACTCGATCCCAGAACCCCGGGATCACGCCCTAAGCCAAAGAGAGACGCTCAACCGCTGAGCCACTCAGGCGTCCCAAATTTGCTGCTTTCTAAACATAATTTTAAGCAAATTCCCTTAGGTTAGTTACATGCACTTTTTACATTTTTTTTTTTTAAGATTCTATTTATTTACTCATGAGAGGCACAGAGAGAGAGAGAGGCAGAGACACAGGCGAGGGAGAAGCAGGCTCCATGCAGGGAGCCTGACGTGGGACTCGATCCCGGGTCTCCAGGATCAGGCCCTGGGCTGAAGGCGGCGCTAAACCGCTGAGCCACCCAGGCTGCCCAGGATAAGTCTTCATGGGGAAAAATTAAGTTAATCCATGTAGTTATTTCATAGTACAATGAATTAATTTTTAGAGTCTCTGTTTGATACATGGACTGGAATTTCCCCATTGTCCTATACATGGGCAGATTTTCATCTTGATACATGGTAAATCATATCATATCTGAGAACATTTAATATTTGTTAGCTCTTTTATCCCTTTTAGAATTTATATCTGTTTAGACACAAGTGTCAGGAATACATTACATTTTTAACGTATGTTTAAAGATGTTTGAGGAAAAAAAATTAAGTCAGGTCTTTTTTTTTAAATTTTTATTTATTTATGATAGTCACACAGAGAGAGAGAGAGGCAGAGACATAGGCAGAGGGAGAAGCAGGCTCCATGCACTGGGAGCCTGACGTGGGATTCGATACCGGGTTTCCAGGATCGCGCCCTGGGCCAAAGGCAGGCGCTAAACCGCTGTGCCACACAGGGATCCCAAGTCAGGTCTTTTTAATATGGTAGGCAGTACATACAATTGATCATCAAAACTGCCCTGTTAAAAATGCCCTGAAAAAAATTCTGGAAATAAACAATCGCTATATAAGAATCACACTTGGGATGCCTAGGTGGCTCAGCGGTTTGGCGCCTGCCTTTGGCCCAAGACATGATCATGGAGACCAGGGATCGAGTCCCACGATGGGCTCCTGGCGTGAAGCCTGCTTCTCCCTCTGCCTGTGTCTCTGCCTCTCTCTCTCTCTATCATAAATAAATAAATCTTAAAAAAAAAAAAAAAAAAAGAGTCACACTTTGTAAAAGCAGCTGTATGATGGATTAGAGCAAAAAGATACAAAGTCACCTTTTAGAAAGGCAGGTCCCCAAGCCAAGACTTGACTGCAGATTGACTGCAGGAAGGTCATAACATACCTACAGAAAAAAACATCTCATTGCATGTGGAGGGTGGGGAGGAGTGTCAGCCTTAGAAAATGGAAAGGCAGGCTGATTTGGTAGTGGATCTCCATCATCAACCCAGGAGGCAGTACCCCTCCGCTTGGCTCAAGGCAGCAGATGTCTCTCTGTGGATGGAGATAGGTGCATCCATTTTATCCAGGCTCCATGACATCATCTATTAGCATCATTCTAAATGGCCACATTCCTCACCACATGGTGGACATGTGCTGATGGGGAACACAAGGATCTGTCTCATTTCTCAGTGTAAATTGGTAAATAGGTTTGGGGGTTTAAAATTTTTTTTTTTTGCATTGGGCTGTGAGTTTGGCCTATGCTAATGTGCCTGTGGGAAATGATACCATTCTCCGTGTAACCACATATCAAGTTTCAACACCAGCAAAACCTTAAACAATGGTGATTTACCCACATCATGCTCTTTATGGGGACTGAAGATGGCCAGCCAGCCTTCCTTCACCCAACAAATATCAGACCTCATTTGTCTGAGAAGTGAAATAAATAGAAATGAGAACGTTCTTAAATTCTTCAGACATGCCTCTGGTTCTCTTTCAGGGCCTTTTTTTTTTTTCTTATCACCATACACTCCTAGTCCCTGAACCCCGTGTCGTATATCCAGCTCTCATCTTTGTCATCAAAAACAGGATGAGCATTCATACCAGGAAGCAGAAAACTCATTCTGGATATGTCCCTGACATTTTCCATGTGACCTTGGAAAATCACATAACCTTAATTATTTTGTCTCTAAAAATGATAATTAATAAAGGCAACCTGTACATGTGCACGCGAATTAGAGACTACCAGTCACAGGATCTGTTTCTTCACCTGCTTACTTCCTTATATGAATTACGAATTATATGGATTTTCCCCCAAATGCTAACATAAACATATCTTACATAGTACACGAGAAGTGGTTTCACTTTGTTTTTCCACACACTTTAACAACAAATCTAACAAATTCAGATTTCCATAGCACTCCACAAAATAGGAAATAATTTACATAATACATACTTGTGACAGAGTTTATAAGCAGAGACATCTTTTGTTTTGACAGTTGTATGCTTGACAAATTGTGAGCTTCTTATGACCTAAAGCCCAAATCCTTGCATTTCTTCCTCCCCATATCCATCTCCCTCCCCCTTAGTGTGAGGCATGCCCAGTCCCCTGGGAGGTGCTTGGGAGGAAAAACTCTCTAAATGAAAATGGGTATATTTCTACTACATGGAATTCTGGATCTGGGCCACAGCTTCACTCTTCATAGAAAGATGATATAAACAACAACAGCTGACACATCATGCTAAGTGTCTTACGTGTGTCCTCTCTTTTAATCCTAATTATAATCTAATAAGGTCCAAGACACAAAGCTTCCACTGCACAGCCAGTGTGAGGTTGAGGCAGGATTTTAAAATAGGCAGTCTGATTATAGAACCTTCATTCTTCACACAATGCTCTACTGCCTCCTAGTGTTTGTTAGCTGTCCTCAGCCCACGAGCATCAGAATCCCCAGTGGTATTATTATTTTTTTTTTTCCCCAGTGGTATTAGTTACAGTGTAAGTTCCTGGGCCATCCCGGGTGTACCGATTCAGAATCTTGTTGTAAATAGGGAGTTTGTAACATGGCTCACAGGGAGAAGGCAGGGAAGAGGGTCTTAGCAGAAGCAATATGTGCTTTAATAAAAAGTGTGACTGGGCAGCCTGGGTGGTTCAGCAGTTTAGCGCCGCCTTCGGCCCAGGGCATGATCCTAGAGACCCAGGATTGAGTCCTACGTGGGGCTCCCTGCATGGAGCCTGCTTCTCCCTCTGCCTGTGTCTCTGCCTCTCTCTCTCTCTCTCTCTCTCTCTCTCTCATAAATAAAATCTTTAAAAAAATAAAGTGTTACTTAAAAAAGTATTCAATAGTCATGAAATTTTTTAACAAGGTAATAATTTTTAAAGATTTTATTTATTTATTAGAGATAGAAAGAGCAAAGTCAAGTGCAGAGAGAGAGAGAGAGAGAGAAACAGACTCTCTCCACTGAGCAGGGAGCCCAATGTGGGACTCCATCCCAGGACCCTAAGATCATGAACTGAGCTGAAGGCTGATGCTTAATTGACTGAGCCACCCAGGTGCCCTGAGGTAATGATTTTTTTTAAGTGTTGAGATAACCTAAAAGAAGAAAAGGACATTTCCTTTTTAAAAAAGATTATTTATTTGAGAGAGAGAGAGAGTATGTGGCATGGGGGAGAGGAAGGGGAAGGGTAGAGGATAGAGATAGAGGGGGGAGGAGGAGGAGAGGATCCCAAGCAGACTCCATGCCTGGCCAGGAGCCAGACACGGGGCTCAGTCCTCTGACCCTGAGATCATGACCTGAGCCCAAATCAGAAGTGGTATGTTTAACTGACTGAGCCACCAAGGGGCCCCCAAAATGACCTTTTTTTAAAAAAAGGTTTTATTTATTCATGAGAGAGACACAGAAGCAGAGACATAGGCAGAGGAAGAAGCAGGCTCCTCAGCAGGGAGCCTGATGCTAGACTCAATCTCAGACCCCAGGATCATGCCCTGAACCAAAGGCAGACACTGCTGAGCCACCCAGGCATCCCAAAAATGACATTTCTAAACAGCAAGTCAAATAGCACTTGTGTAATCACTTCAGGACAATCTTCCAAAAATAAAATGAAAACTATTTCTGTGGTCTGTAAATATTTTTTAAGTCAAGCAATTCACCCTATGTACAGTTTCTGAGTTTTGACAAATGCATACAACTGTGTAAACCAACACCACAATCAAAATACAGAATATTTCCATTACCTTAAAAAAGTTCCCTGGATCTCTTGTCAACCTCTCTCCCCACCTTAGATCCTGGTAGCCACTAATTTGTTTGCTGCCCCAATGGTTTTACCCTTTCCAGAATATTATTTAAATGGAATTATACAGTAGATAATCTTTTGAGTCTGGCTTCTTTCACTCAACATTATGTGGTTGGCATTCATTCACACTGATGTATCAGTAAATCTATCCCCTGTCATTCCATGATGTAGATGTACCACAATTTGTTCACTAATTACCTGGTGGACATTTGAATTGTTTCCAGTTTTTTATGTGTGTGATTGTGAATAAAGCTGCCATAAACAATTGTGTACATGTGTGAATATTGTTTTTTGTTCTTTAGAGCAAATAGCTAGCAATGGGATTTCTGGATTCTATGTCAGATTCTATATCTATTTAACCTTCTAATAAGCTGTCAAACTGTTTCCCAAAGCAGCGATGCCATTTTAATTCTCCCAGGACTGTATGAGTTCTAGGTGCTCCACAACCTTGTCAGCACTTGGTATTGTCAGTTTTTATTTTAGCCATTCCAATAGTTATGTAGTAGTATTTCCCTGGTTTTGATTTGCCTTTTCCCAAAAGTCAAAGATGTTTTTTTTTTTTTTCATGTACTTATTTTCTATCTGTATATCTTTTTTGGTAGAATGTTCAAATATTTGCCCATTTTTTGTTGCATTCTTTCTTATCTTTTAACTGGTTGTGAAAGGTTTTTTTTAAGATTTATTTGAGAGAGAGAGAGAGTGCACGTGTGGGGGTCGGGTGGGGTGAGAGTGCACATGTGGGGAGGCGCAGGGCAGAGGGAAGAGAGATAAACTCAAGTAGCCTCTGCAACAGCATCAGCATGGTACCCAGTAGGAGCTCTATCTTATGACCTTGAGATCATGACCTGAGTCAAAACCAAGAGTCTAATGCTCAATCCACTGAGCTGCCAGGCGCCCCTGGTTGTAAGAGGTTTTTTATAAAAAATACTCTACATGCAAGTCTTTTATCAAATAGGGATTTTGCAAATATTTTCTCCCAGTCTGTGGCTTATCTTTTCATTTTCTTAACGATCTCTCTCAAAGATCAGGAGTTTTTCCATTTTTTTCCAGACTTACTGAGGTATGATTGACAAAAAGAGTATATATGGGGTTGCCTGTGTGGTTCAATTGGTTGAGCATCAGACTCTTGGTGTCAGCTGAGGTTGTGATCTCAGGATCATGGGATGGGGCCCCTTGTCAGGCTTTGTGCTCAGTGCAGAGTGTTTGTCCCTCTCTCTCTGCTCCTTCCCCCACTCACACACTTTCTCTTTCAAATGGATAAATAAATCTCCCCCAAAAAACTGTATAGATTTTACAATGTGATTTTTTAAAGGTGTACAATGGGATGGTTCAACATATACATTGTGAAATAATTATTATAATCAAGTTAATTAACATATTCATCACCTCACATAGTTAGGGTTGTGTGTGTGCACATGCACATGTAGTGAGAATACTTAAGAGCTACTCTCTTAGCAAATTTCAAGTATATAACATAGTATTTTTTAAAAGATTGTATTTACTTATAACAGAAAGAGCATGAGCAGGGGGAGGGACAGAAGGAGAGGGAGAAGCAGACACTCTGCTGAGTACAGAGTTGGTCATGGGGCTGGTCATGGGGCTAGATCCCAAGACCCCGAGATCACAACCAGAGCCAAAGTCCCATGCTTAACAAACTGAGCTACTCAGGTGCCCCTATAATATAGTATTAACTACAGTCATCATTCTTTAAAAAAAAAAGATTTATTTATTTGAGACAGAGAGAGCAAGCACATAAGTGGAGATAATTGTGGATTCACATGCTGTAGTATGAACAAGTACAGAGTTATCCCATATAATCTTTACCCAGTTTACCCTAATGGTAATGTCTTACAAACTATAGCACATTATCACAACCAGGATTTTGAAACTGATAATCCACTAATCTTATTCAGTTTTCCAGAGTTTTACTTAAATGTATGTGTGTTAGTTCCATACAGTTTTATCATATGTAGGTTCATGTGTCCACCACCACAGTCAAGATATAGAACAATTCCATTGCCACAATGACTGTTTGTGTTGTCCTGTTATAACCACATTCATCTCTAACCCTTCCCACTCCCATCTTAAACCTTTGGTCACCACTAATCTGTCTTCCATTTCTAAATTTTTTTCATTTCAAAAAATGTACAAAAGGAATTATATGGCATATAAACCTGTGATTGGATTTTTCATTCAGTATAATTCCCTGGAGAATCACCCAAGTTGATGTGTGTATCAATACTTTGTTAATTTTTATTGCTGCGTAGTATTCCATGATTTATATGTATCACAGTTTGTTTAACCATTAATCTGTTGTAGGACATCTGAGCTGTTCTAGTTTTTAGCTGTTATGAATCAAGTTATGAATATTCATTTATAGGTTATTGTGTAAATGTGAGTTTTCCTTTCTCTGGGATAAGTGCCCCAAAGTATAGTTGCTATGTTGCATGGTAATTGCATGTTTCGATTTTTTTTTTTTTTGCATGTTTCGATTTATAAGAAGCTGCCAAAATGTATTCCAGAGTGGTGGTACCATTTTACATTTACACAGCAATGTACAAGTGATCCTGAATCACCTTTTAAAGTGTTTAAAAATAAGAAAAAAAGAAGTCTTTTATATTTACCTTCATTTTAACCATTTCTATAGATCCTTATTCCTTGATGTAGACCCAAGTTTCTTTCTGGTAACTTCCCTGAACACTTGATGTAATGCAAGTCTGCTGGTAATGAATTCTTCCAGCTTTTTGTTTGTCTGAAAGTCTTGATTTCACCCTAATTTTAAAATATATTTGCATTGTGTATAAAATTTTAAGTTGACAAGGGTTTTTATTCTTTCAACATTTTGAAGATGTCATTACATTGTCTTCTGTCTTGCATGGTTTCTGATGAAAAATGTGATGCTAATCCAATTGTTGTTCTTCTCTACGTAATGTATGTTATTTCTCTGGCTACCATCAGTAATTTATCTTTATCTTTGTTTTTCATTAGTTTGAATATGATGTGTGTAGGTGTTTTTTGTTTTTATGTTTGGTGGGGTTTTTAATATTTATACTGGTATTTTCCTGGTTCTCTGAGCTACTTGGATCTTGAGCTTCTGGGTTTTATGTCTTTCATTTTTTTTTTAAATTCTTGGCTATTGAGGATCCCCAGGTGGCTCAGCAGTTTAGCATCTGCCTTTGGCCCAGGGTGTGACCCTGGAGTCCCGGGATCGAGTCCCACGTCAGGCTCCCTGCATGGAGCCTGCTTCTCCCTCTGCCTGTGTCTCTGCCTCTCTCTCTCTCTCTCTCTCTCTCATGAATAAATTTAAAAATCTTTTAAAAAATAAATAAATTCTTGGCTATTGTCCCTTCAAATATTTCTTCTAACCTATTTCATTTTTTAAAAAAGATTTTATTTATTTATTCATGAAAGACACAGAAAGAGAGGTAGAGACACAGGCAGAGGGAGAAACAGGTTCCATGCAAGGAGCCCGATGTGGGACTCAAACCTGGGAATCCAGGATCATGCCCTGAGCCAAAAGCAGACACTCAGCCACTGAGCCACTCAGGAATCTCTAACCTATTCCATTGTTGGGGGGGGGTGGGAGGAATTCTATTAAAAAGTATGTTTGACTATTTCATATTGTCCCAAGTCTCTGGGGTGCCCTATCCCTTTTTTCTTACTCTATTTGTGTTTGAGCTTGAGTGATTTCTATTGACATATCTTCAAGTTCACTAATTCTTTCCTCGTGGGGCATATTAAAGTTTACACAAGTCCAAACTTCTTCACCATCTTTAACTCCCCTTTCAGGACTAAGTGTGGATTGATGATTAGTAGATCTCCCTGGAAAATAATAGTCACCATCCCTTTTCCTAGTTTTCTCTATCTCCAGGTCCTAAAAGAACTTTTCTGATTTTAGGGAAACCAAAATGAAAACTAATTCAGGAAATATACCATTTTGTATTCTTTTTTTTTTTTTTTTCCATTTTGTATTCTTTTACTGCAACATGCTGGCTTGGATCAGAGAACTCAGCATATGGATCAGGTCTACTCTACTTATACTCTTTCCACTTCTTACTGAACATACCTACCCACAGACCAAGTAGTAGCAACCCAGTGGTATGCTGGAGCCTGTTCATCCTGGCTGGTGAGAGCTATTGTTAATTTTTCAGGAATTTCTCAAGCTAATTTTTAAACATAGCAATTGCTTAAAAATTAATATATGTAAGTTTAAGTAAATGATATTAAAAACAAAATGATAAGCATTCAAAACATCAAAACATTACTTTCTCATTACTACATTTTACTATTATTTATGCTTGTAGTGTTATCAATGTCTGCTGTATCTGTATGGTGATGCAACATGCACATCTGGTGTTATAAGATTTTAGCTTTTTAATTTTATAGTGGTATGTTACTGAGTATACTTTCCCTTAAATCCGCTTTCAGTAATATCATATTTATAGCCTGAAATTAGCCATAGTGGATGTATTTATACCATGGAAATCAATATATATTATTGTTTTGTTGATTGTCTAGACCAGGTGTTGGCAAACTTTTTCTATAAAGAGCCAGACATTTTCAGCTTGTGAGTTACATAGAGTTCCTGTCACACAGTAATTATTTGTTTAACAAGCCTCTAAAAAAATAATAATAACAAGCCTCTAAAAATGTAAAACTTATTCTTTGATCTCAGACTGTACAGAAAGAGACCATAGGTTGGATTTAGCCCACAGGCTATAATTTGCCAATCTCTGGTCTAGACTTAAAGTAGTAAAGAAAATGTTAATAATGCAGGCAAAATTCAAAATGGTCATGTGTATAGCTGTTACACTGTGAAAAGCACAGGAAATTGAGGACATATTCTTTCTAATGTTCTTTTTTAAAAAAAAGATTTATTTATTTACTCATGAGAGACACAGACTGAGAGAGAGAGGCAGAGACACAGGCAGAGGGAGAAGCAGGCTCCTCACAGGGAGCCCAGTGTGGGACTTGATCCCGAATCCCAGGATCACAACCTGAGCCGAAGGCAGGCGCCCAACCACTGAGCCACCCAGGCGTCCCTCTTTCTAGTATTCAAAACCTGTCATTCAAAAAATCAGAGAAGTTGCTCACATCACTTAATAACTGAGTAAAGTTCAGAAATATGTCTTTATTATTTCAGTTTTATCTTACTAGTTAACATAAGAATATAAAATAACATTTAGGTTGTAACTACCCTTGATCTAACATAACTGACTTCTTTGTTGAACTGAATAGTAATCAAGCTTATTCATAGTCTTGATTTCATGACTATTGTTGTGAATTATAAAGACTAACAGTGGAATTTTTCAGAAATAACAAAAAGAAATAACAAGCCATGCTGAAATTATAGGTGTATGAAATTTACAATGAAGAGTAGGTATACTGTATTATTTGTAACTCATATGCTACACATCCTTTTTATCAGTAAAATGTATAACAAAGATATATATGTATATATGCAAACATTTTTTTTCAGAGAGCCAGCTGTCAAGCATCTTCAGCACACCAATATAAACAGTGTGTCATGCTGAGCAGTGACCATTCTTGGGTAGAGAATCTTTTTTTTTGGTAGAGAATCTAACCGACAGGGGTGCCTGGCTAGCTCAGTTGGAAGAGCATGCAACTCTTGATCTTGGGCTTGTGAGTTTGAGATTACTTAAAAATAAACAAAACTGAGAAAGAGAGAGAGAATCCAACAGGCACACAGAGTCTGAATCAGTTAGATGAAAGTGAGCAACTGACCTGAAAGCTCTGGCGCTCAGTTGAGAGTGTGTGTGTGAGAGAAAGTGTGAGGGAACAATGAAATAAAAATGTCAGAGGCAGAGAAAGCTACCTCAGACCTTGCCTTTCCCACTCCAGTCCTTGTATTCTTCAATTCTATTTTATTTCCTATCCCCCAATATCTATGAATTTGCCTATTATATCCTTACAAGAAACTTTCCATTATTTAAGATAGCTGAAGTTGAATTCCTTAATAACCAAAAGCTCCATGACTAAGACAGTGAGCCATATAAATCTGGGTTACATGGGTTCTCTTACACTAGTTCCTGAATCTCCCAAATCTGACCACTATCAGTCATAAGGGAATCTATAGATGATAGTGATGTAGTATTACTTAATGAAAAGGGGGGTGGGGCGAGTCTTCACGGGCAGCCCCATTGGCTCAGCGGTTTAGCCCGCCTTCAGTCCAGGGTGTGATCCTGGAGACCCAGGATCGAGTCCCACTCAGGCTCCCTGCATGGAGCCTGCTCCTCCCTCTGCCTGTGTCTCTGCCTTTCTCTCTCTCTCTCTCTCTCTCATGAATAAATAAATAAAATCTTTTTTAAAAAAAAGTCTTCACTAATACAATCAGCTGAAGAAACAGTATGAGGCTTAAAATAAAAGGAAGTGACACGCACAGTCAGGTGGACTCTGGGAAACCAGAACAACTCATGGAGTGATTCAAGGGTGAAGAGTAACAGGTTGTGACCAGGCACAAGACCACTTGGAAATTGCCAACAGACAGGCCTTAAACCATATTTAATTTTCTTATTCAGTTTATTATTGTAGTCAAGAAGCCCTAAAATGTTGGATTTTTTTGTTTTATCTGTTTTGTTTTCTAAACAAATTAGAGGTTATAAAGAACATTTTGCCTTCTGGTATAATGTAAACTCTATTAGAACAGATAAACAACTGAAGTTTTGTTTGAATCCCATGATATCCAGGATTGGCCTTAAAGAGCCCCTGTGTAGTCTGTCTTGTTCCTGATTGAGAATGGGCTCCAAACCAAAATCTGAATTAGTACAATGCCCAGGGGGACCAGGCAAATCAAATTAAACATAGCATCATGAAGATCTAAAATTGTACTAGGGAAAGAAAAAAAGATTTAAGACACAATTAGTTTCTCTAATGGTTTCTTATTAATTCAAAGCTATATAACAAAAAGTTTCAGAATAATTTTGCTTTTAAAAAGTAACAGCAATTTTATCAATAATCTGGATTTTTTCAAACTACCTTCCAGTTGCCCATACCAGAGGAGGCTGACATATAAACCTGTGATCATGCCTGAAGGACCACACGCAACAGTACATGAGAGGATGGAAGGTGGAGGTGAGGCAGAGTGCATAGGTACATACATCTACATGCTCATAATACTTTCAGTTTTGTAATTACAAAAAATTTTTTACAAATTACAAAAAATTTGCTCATAATACTTTCAGTTTTGTAATTGTCAGCCAAAATGTTTTAAAGATTTATTTTTTATTTATTTATTTATTTATTTATTTATTTATTTATTTATTGAGAGAGCATGTGTAAGCATGCATAACTGGGAGGAGGGGCAGAGGGAGAGACTTTCCAAGCAGACTCCCAGCTGAGCGAGGAGCCTCACACAGGGCTCAATCCCATGTCCCATGAGATCATGACCTGAACCCAAACCAAGAATTGGACACTTAACCACCCAGCAGCCATTTCCGACATGTTTTAAACAAAATGGTGGGAACTTGGCATTCATTTTTATTACTAAACTTATTATTATTCAACACAATTAGAGGTTACAAGAAGAAAGTATCGTTAACAGTAATATTCAGGAATAGCATGTCCTGGTTTTCTGCCAAGAACTTCCACTAAGCCCCAGATTTCCTGTGGTTCTTGATTATGTTCCTGATCTTTCTTTTTTCCATTTAAATCATATACAGTAAAAGAGGGCTCCTGATTATTTGGGGGCTGACTATCCAGTCCACTGCTTCTTTTTGGTCACCTACACTACCTAAAATATCACCTCATTTATTCAGCCAAGTGAGGAAATATGAGAAAAGATCAAACTATATGACAGTTTAGGAAGAAGAAGCAGTTTGTTACATTTTTATACTAAAATCATCTATTACCAGAAACTAGGTGTCATTCATGTATCTTTTTAAAAAGGCAGTATGTGATTATTAATATGCTGGCACTGGGCTAAGTACTGGGTATTCAATGGTAGGCAAAACTGATAAGAATTCCCACCCTCAAGGAGCTCACCTAGTGTAGGAGCTAGATACAAATCAAGTAATCACAGATAAGAGTGATTTACATGTGGCAACATAAGATCACTGCATTAAATGCTATGATGGAAAAGCACAAGGTATTAGATGGGAGCACTTAGCCAGAGGGTCTGGCCTACTCTTGGCGAGTGGAGTCCAGAAAAGGCTCCCCTGGAGAAGCAGTATTTGACCTGAGTTCTGAAGAATAAATAGGCATTAACTAGAAGGCTTCTGCCTAGAATCATGTGCAAAACCTCCAACCATCACTACCTCCTCCTCTAAAAGCCATAGTTGGGAATGTTCGTCCTTGGTGCTCTGGACTGGGCTGCATTTGTTAGGAATGGCCATCCCTTCCAACCAGTGGTCCAGAAGACCATGCTTCATCTCAAGTCCTACTCGGTCCAAGAAGTGATTATGACCTACTGATCCATTGTTCTTGTGCTGCTACTTTCTGGGCTCTGAGACAAACACAGAGGCTTGGGTCACAGGTGGGGCCATCCAATACACACCAACTGTAGCCTCTGGAAGTAACAGAGGCACCAAAGTTACCATTGAAATATGGTGTCACTTCGGCTCCACCCGAGCTATCTATGGAAAACCTCATTTCTGGGGCATATAATGTTTTGTCTTCCCTGCATTCCTTCCTTGAAGAAAACTCCTCTCCCTTCTTTCCTCTCCAATGGACTGCCCAACTCCCACCCTCCTGGTCAGACACATGCCCAGACCTAGTCAGAGAACTCCAGCCTCAGGCTACAACTACTGAGTCAGGGATGGGCTTGTGACTCACATAAAGCTCTTCAGGGTCCACTGAAAGACTTTTGCTGTGCTACTGGGAGAAATGTATGTGTTTCCTTTAGGATCTTAGGCTATTGGGCCCATGTAAGCCTGGAGTTACCTTGCTGCTGTGTGGTAAAAAGCTCCACTCCATAGAGGGAAAGTCAGGGACAGATAAAACAGGTTCACTATCATAATCCGAGTACCTACCCAGATCTACTTCTGCCTGACTTTTCAGTTTTAGGAGCTGGCAAGCTCCATTTTATTTAATTTAGCCTGTACTCATTGGGTGTCACAGCCAAACTGCCCTGAATAATGTACCTTTCCCATCGGCACTTATGTCCACATTACCATAAATTGGCAGCCTCTGACCATTACAGGGAAAGGATTCACTGATTTCTAATTGGCCATTACTAACAAGGACACAGGAGGTTTGAAACAGCTGAGCACAGATTTTGATTGGAAGACAAGGTCATGGTTGTACTTTTGAATGTGATGTTGTAGGTGTGTACATGCCTGTCTCACCACCTTTGACTGTTAACTAACCAGAGCCACAAGACAGACCGGATGAGATAACTAGATTGACAACGGGTACAAGATGCCAACAAGGTAATGGAAACCCAAGTTCCAGTTTGAAGCGGCCTACATCACACATTTCTCAAACACAAAGAAGAAAGGAATTGGCCTAATCAAGACCTTTCAAGGGGAAGAGAACCACAGAGCCATGACCATAAACAGCTAGTCACAGAATTACTACAATATGTGCTCAGAAGCCCAGTGTTTTATGAAAAGACCTGTTTGTCCTTGGCTGAGGCACTTCTGTGCATTTTATCTGAGTGTTTGGTTAGCAGCAGGAGCCCATTATCCTTTGGCATTTTCTAGTTATAACAGATCCCAGTTTCAAAAATATCAAGAAATTGGATTCCAGCTGCCCAGGGTTCCTTCTAGGAGATATTCGAACTCCAAGACAAAATCGTCTTTTGTCTTTTTTGCATGGTGAGAAGGCCCATGTGGAACACCTGTGGTAATCTGTGGAAGCAAAGCCTCCTGTGATCACACTAACAATACTGCAGAGAGAAAGCTTTATTAGGCTAGAAGCTCAAGGAAAGGCAGGGGGATGAACATTTAAATGAGTAAGGCGATTTGATTACTACATGTGGTTTCAGACCTAGTGCTTTTCAGAGACACCTTATTACTGAAACCATTTTAATGTTTCATGCACTCCAAAGCAAAGGTCATTTCCTCACTACTTTGTTGAATCATTTGATGCTCTTCAAAAATCTCCCTGGTCTTTCTGCTTTTTTCTTAAGATTCACTCTTTCTTTTAAAATGTAATTCTACAAAAAGCAAAAATAAAAATAAAAAATAAAATGTAATTCTAATCTCGGAAGGATGCCCAGGATTTAAAGAATTTCTTTTCCTCTCTCATATTATGTTCACTCTACCTGGATATGGTTGAAACTGTTGACCAGTAGGGCTTTTATGCTTTCCAAACTTCACATTTTTTGAGTGAATCTCTGGTAGAAGAATAATTCCTAAGCCCCGCTTATAATTTTGCTTGCTCAATAAATATTTACTGCACACTTAATGTTTTAGGTGCTTGCAGTATAAACAACAACAATCCTTACCATCAACAAAGTGTACATTGTAGTGGAGGCAGAGACAATCAACAAATATCTTTAATGTTATAATAATAATAGCAATTGCACCTCTTGCTTATGGAAAAAAATTTTGCACCCAATTTTCTCCTATAATGTTCTGCTTTCAAAAGAAAAAAACACCTACCTAACAGGTCATAACATTCTAAAATATTGCTGTTTGGGGTCTTTTTCTTCATTTTCTTGTTTTAGCTTACACTTGCTAAACCATAATATTGTTTTGTGGCAATACAGATGCTTTTGAATTAGAATTGGGAAATTTTGATTCCACATAATTCGTTGCTACCTAAAGAATAGAAAGGGAACTTCTCCTTTCTAGGGTCAGCCAGATGAGACCCTTGTAAGAATAATAATGGTTGGGGCACCTGGGTGGCTCAGTTGGTTAAGCATCTGCCTTCAGCTCAGGTCTTAATACCAGGGCTCTGGGATGGAGCCCTGTATGGGGCTCCCTATTCAGCGAGGAGTCTGCTTCTTCCTCTCCCTCTGCCTCCCTCCTCCCCACCCCACTCATGCTCTCTCACTCTCTCTCTCAAAATAAATAAATAAAATCTTATTTTTAAAAAAAAAGGAATAATGATGGTGTCACATAGATTATAGGCTTACTATGTGCCTGGCCCTGTTTGACACTTTTTTGTCATTGCTACAAATTTTCACAATAACCCTGAAGAAGACACTAAGGTTTAACTAGGTTAATTAAATTGCTCAAAGTTCCACACCTAGTGAGTTTGGAGCTGAGTTTCTTATCTAGATCTGAACTAAAAATCTCTCCAAGAGAAAGTAGTATTTATAATATGAATTTATCAGAAGAGAAAAAAGCATTTTTTATTATTTATGTATTTACTGAGAGAGAGTGCATGTACAGGGGGAGGGGAAAAAGGAGGAGAGAGAGAGAATCTCAAGCAGAACATGGAGCACATCACAGGACTCAATCTTACCACCTTGAGATCATGATCTGAGCCAAAATCAAGAGTTGGGTGTTTAACTGACTGAGTCACTCAGACACTCCAGAAAAAAAAAATTTTTTAAAGAAGAGTCATATGCTTTCTGTGAAAATTAATTCAGAAGGTATCAATGAAAATAAGTGACCTATAACAAATACCAAGAACTCTAACAGCTTGATATGATCACATTGCTGATGTGGAAATGTAAGGATCTAACTCCCTATTCACCTGTTTTTCTTTGCCAGAGGTTGGGGATATTGTTAACGTTTCCACATTAGTCTTCTAAAGACTAATTGGAAAAAACAGCAGTATAATATTTCTCAAAAACAAAAACAACCCCCCCCCCCCCGCAAAAACAAAAACAAAAACAAAAACAAAAAAAACCCTGAGGTTGATTATCTCCTTCTTTGGCCATAATCTTCTCTTTAGGTGGTCCTTTTGCAATGGAAGGTTATCACCCTTACATAAAAGGAAAAGAAGTGAACAATGGGGAAGAGATCACCATCATTGGTAATTCCACGGTAAAACAAAGGATATATATTATTGCGGTCCTATGAACTTGTGGAAAGAGTTTCCTCCACATAAGCTTACATCATAATCCCATTTCTGACACACCATTAGTAAATTGATTTATCCTCAATCATAATCTTTTGGGCCAAATGCTCTTAATTTAGAATGTTACAAAGGCTCCTGTTTGGATATGTGGCAAATGGACTTAGTATAGAACATTGTTAAAGACTGATTATCCCAATATTTATTTTAGCAACCCCAACAAATGTATATGCTTATATGTACACACTTCTTTGCAGCTGTAATATTTTATATGTGTTTTTAATCCTATATTCCCAAATAAACAGTGATGGGGAGGAGGAAGTCAAATCTTAAAATTTGAGGCTCTGAATACGTGGAGTGGCCTACCTACTGACTATTTCCTGCTCTTCTAGTGATCCTATAGTACACTGCATGAGCTCTTCAGAGAAGGGGTTTTTCGTTTGTTTTCCCTATTCAAGTCTCTATGCTCCAGTGGCTACATAGGTCAAGAATATGTAAAAATATTAACCAAGGAATTTACAATAAGTATTTCAGAACTACAGCAGAATTAACAGCATGATATTGAATTGATAGCTTTCGAAATCCACCAGCACCAAGTATAATATGTAGGACTAGCTCATTTCTAGTCTAGGTAACCTAATCTTTTGTACTGAATAAAACCACTGATTTAGTCATAACATGAAACAGAAATCATTAAACAAGCAAAAGAGAGTCCTTGCCTGAGAATTTCCAGGCTGTTACTATAGTAAATCACTATAGAAAGCCTTATTTTCAAAAAACAAGCTTTAAAATTGATTTTAATGATTAACTACATATAATTAAATATCAAGAATATGTTCATTACTTAAAAGACAAAGCATTGAGATCATTTGTTATTTGTCTGTTATTCATCTGGAAGCAATTCATTTTTGATCTGCTTCCTTGCTGGAGTTTAAGACAGTATTATTTACTACATCATTAAGAGAAAAGTCATTTTCTAAACTTTTGTTGCTAGTGTAATTTTTGAAGTCTTGTGAGGCTTTTCAGACAAAAGAGAAACAAAGAGGAAGCTTCATTTACAACATCTAAAAACACACTTGAATATATTGCAGACCTAGAAGACTATTTTTTAAGTAATGGATTTTGTTTGGGTTTCCTGCAGAGTATCCACAGATGACACTGTAATTCAACAAATAAACTGGCAGATTTTGACTACTGGGGAAATGCATCTTTCTATTCCAGAATGTCTTATCAAGCAGCAAGAATTTGGCCAGGACTAGAAGACAGTGCTACCACATGGAGTCAGTATGCATCCTGTAAGAAGCAGCCAAGTGCCCAGCATGTGTTCCTCTTACACTCTGCTTATCACAACCGTGGACCTAGCTTGTTGTACTGGACTTTCTGTTTCCCATCTGCCTCACCCACTAATACCATGTGAGTTCCAGAAAGGCAGAAAGGCATCATGCCTTACGACTCTTTTTATCTCAGCTCCCAGCTCAGTGCTAACACCTACTAGGTACTCCATAAATGTTTCCTGACAAAAGAATGCAAGCATGCTTAATTGGCCAAATAGAAGGAATAGCCTTTTTTCTATTATATACTAGAATTTGTCATTTTTGTGTGAAAAGTATGGACTTTGTTGCATTTTTAATTGAAACTACATGTATAAAATAATTAAGATAATCAATTTCCAATATTATGACATGAAGTACCTTGTTCTCTATAATTGGAAGAGATTATACATTGCTTTTCTTGCCCAAGTTCCTCATTTATGAATCTCCATTAACAATAAACTAACTGCTACATTTATAGGCTATGAAGTAGTAGTATATCCTTGGGTCGATGAGAAAAAAAATAGGTTTATTAAACTCAGTAAAATAATATGCCCCTTAGAACCAAATTTCTCTAGCTGTATCAATAAATCACCAATCATCTTTCAAAAATGGCAGGGACAAGAAGAATACCCCTGAACCATACAGTCTGCATATTGTAAGAGTAAAATATTAATCAGATATTAGAAAACTTCCTAACAAGCATGAAATTTATTTCAAATAGACATTTGCTAAATTCATCATACCGTGAATCTCAAATCACTCTCTGATCACCTATTTCCTGTTAAGTGTGCAGTTGGCCTCTGGACTTCAGTCAGAGGTAATCTGGCACTTTCAGATTACCATGAGCTGTGTAAGGCCACCAGATGCCAAATGTTAAGTTATCACTCAAAGATAAATGATACTTGAGTGCCCTAAATAAGTTTATACCTCTAAAAATGCTTACCGGACCAGAAGACTAGTTTGCCAACGTGTCTGGTTGTCAACGTGTCCATGCCCAAGTCAATAAGAATTAATCTCTATAGCCTCTGTTTCCAAGGAAGTAAATCTCTAGGTTCTCCATGTTAACTATACCGTAGAATAAGCTAGCAAGGCCTGGACATCATGACTTTTCAAGTTCCAAGTGTCTCTAATGTGCAATGAGAAACATAACTTCAGGGCCTCTATTCTTAAAATTATAGGGGCACAGGTTAAATGCACCCCTTCTTCCTGCATTCTCTCACATCTATCGGTGAATGAGCTGAATCCTTTCTACCCCAGATTCTGTTCCTCTCCCCTTTCAGCCATCATGGCTTTCTTCCACAACACTGCTTGAGACTTTTGTTACCTAGATTTCAAGCAACTTCCTCAGTGCAGGTGGAAAACATTCACATCATAGATATAATAGCTGAGATTGAGAAAGAGTGCCTTCAAATTCTACAGAAGGAATGCCATCCCAAACAGTCCACATTCACTTCCTGTGTATACTGAACTCATTTCTTAACACACGATTACTCAGTTGTGAGTCATGCCTCTATAACCAAGTATCACCGACTTCTATTGATTCTAACTCCTTAATCTCTCTCATGTGAATCTCTTCCTTCCCTTCCATGTTACTTTGCTTTAGTCCAGGCCCACACCAGCGTTTCTCATAGAAAAGCAGTTCATTGGCCTTCAAACTATTCTTTCATTATAATTCAGCTAACCTCCCTTCAAATCATTCTCCACGATGCAGAGTGCTGTTTTCAAGAGGAAATCTGATATTACTACTCCTTGGTTTAATAATAACAATATTGCATTTCTTTTAGAATCAAATCCACACTTCTCAAGCCCTTCTTATACCATTTACTGTTCCCCTAAACATGTCACATGATCTTATGCCCCTCTGTACTTGCACAGACTCCTACTACATTTTTAAGATTCATCTGAGAGATAACTTCTTTGCTACCCAGTCTGAATTACATGCTTAGCTAGGTATACAGCATCCCATGCTTACATCTAACAATAATACCTAACACATAGCATTATGATTTTTACTATAATTGACGTTGAGCTTATTCAGAGTAGGGGCTGTATCTCTTGTCTTTTTGTGCTTTAGGGCTTACATAGGACATGTATACAGTAAGTGTTCAGTAAATGTTTATTGAGTGAATATCCTGTTGTTTTATATGTCCATGCTTTGCCTGTACCGTTACTCTTTCCTGGCTACCTCCGATCTCCGTTCACAGTATTAACACCTCCATTGAAACCCAGCTGAAGAATCTTTTCCTTTGTAAAGCCTGGACTTGGTTTCTGAGGAGATGTTAATCATACCCACCTTGTAGCCACCATTATATCTTGTATATACTTCTAAATATAGTAGCTACCACTCCATGCTGAAGTTATCTGTCCTCATGTCTATCTCCCTTTACTAAAGTAGGCTCCTTAGTGGCAACAACCTATTTCATTTACTTTTGTATCCAAAGCACTTGTTACATAACCAACCTTTAATTTTTGTCCCCCTTTAATCCTTGCTTAATGTGACTGCCAGAATGTTCTAAAACAGAATTCAGGTTATGTCTTTCCCCAGCTTAATAACTTCCAATGATTTCCTTTATTTACAGCAGCGTTTCCTAAAGAACAGTATCTGTGCTCCTGGTAGTACACACGATGATTTTCTCATGTCACACATTTTTCTTTTTATTTTCATGGTTAAATGCTTTTGTTTTTTATGTTTTTTTTTTTAAGATTTTACTTATTTATTCACGAGAGGCACAGAGAGAGAGAGGCAGAGACATAGGCAGAGAGAGAAGTAGGCTCTATGCAGGGAGCCCAATGTGGGACTTAATCCCAGGACCCCAGCCAGGATCATGCCCTGGGCCGAAGGTAGTGCCTAACTCTGAGCCACCCAGGCATCCCTGGTTAAGTGTTTTGGGTTAGAAAAGAGTGAAACTTATTGTGAATATTTTTGTATAATTTTTCTTATGACATGTAAGATTTTTTAAGTTCATAATTAAAGAAAAATATTCACCAAGTAATAGTACAGAAAGTAATCATACAACAAAAGTTTAAAAAGTCATCATATTTGGGAAACCAAAGATTAAGAACTAAATATAGCATACAAATCCTTTACATCAGGTCCTTTTTACCTTTCCAGTCTCACTTCCCTCCAGCTGCCATCAGCATGAAATACCATATATTACTGAACACAGGTTTCTATATCCTACTCCTCTCCCTCATCCAGTCTAGTCTCAACACAGCAGCCAGAGGAATGCTGTTAAAGGGTAAGTCAAATCAGATCATTACTCTGATAAAAACTCTCCAATCAGAATGATTTTATTTCCAGGAGATGTATGCTAAAGTATAAGATGTGTACACATTTTAAGATGTATGAACTGCCACTATATCTGCAACGTAACCTTGAAATAGTTAAGAGAACAAAACACACACATACGGGATCCCTGGGTGGCGCAGCGGTTTGGCGCCTGCCTTTGGCCCAGGGCGGGATCCTGGAGACCCGGGATCGAATCCCACGTCGGGCTCCCGGTGCATGGAGCCTGCTTCTCCCTCTGCCTGTGTCTCTGCCTCTCTCTCTCTCTGTGACTATCATAAAATAAATAAATAAAAATTAAAAAAAAAAAAAAACACACACATACACGTACAGATACAGATAAAGCAAATATGACAAAATGTTAATAATTGTTGAATCTAAGGAGTGGGTATATGGTTTTTCTGTATTTTTCCTTCAATTTTTTTGTGTGTTTGAAATTTTTCATAATAAAAAGTGAGGAAAAACAAGATGGTTTGATGCATAAATAGAAAGATGGATACACTGATCAATATATGATAAAACCAATATATTTAAGGATGCCTGGGTGGCTCAGCAGTTAAGTGCCTGCCTTCAGCTCAAGGCATGATCCTGGAGTCCCGGAATCGAGTCCCGCATTGGGCTCCCTGCATGGAACCTGCTTCTCTCTGCCTCTGTGTCTCTGCCTCTCTCTGTGTCTCTCATGAATAAATAAATAAAATATTTTAAAAATAATAATTAATAAATAAAAAATAAAAAGACAACATAGTTAGATACAAATAGTTGAATCTAGCTGGTGAATATAGAAGTCTTGTGTCTCTGCCTCTCTCTGTGTCTCTCATGAATATATAAATAAAATATTTTAAAAATAATAATTAATAAATAAAAAATAAAAAGACAATATAGTTAGATACAAATAGTTGAATCTAGCTGGTGAATATAGAAGTCTTCCCTATACATCTTTTTCAACTTTTTGTATATTTGAAAATAAAAATGTTTATAATAAAATGGCAGTAGGGGTGTGAGAGAACTTAAAAAAAAATCCTTGGCTACGTAGAAAATTCAGAAGAATCAACAACAAAAACCTCCTGGAACTAATAAACAATTATAGCAAGGTTGCAGGATACAAGTTAATATACAAAAGTCAGTTGCTTACGTATATCCGTTGCATACATATATCAATGATAAACAAGTAGAACTTGAAATTAAAAACATAATGCCATTAACATTAGCATCCTAAAAATTAATGACTTTTAAGTATAAATATAATAAAATATGTATAAGATCTATATGAAGAAAATTACAAAGTTCTGATGAAAGAAATAAAAAATGAACTAAATAAATGGAAAGATAGTCCATGTTCATGGATAAGAAGATTCAATATTGTCGATGTCAGTACTTCCTCACTTGATCTATAGATGTAATACAATCTCAATCAAAATCCCAGCAGGTTATTTTGTGTATATAAACAAATTTATTCCAAATTTTATATGGAAAGGCAAAAGATTAAAAACAGGCAACACAATACTGAAGAAGAACAAAGCCAGTGGGCTGACATTACCTGACATCAAAACTTACTATAGGGGCACCTGGGTGGCTCAGTTGGTGGCTCCATATGACTTCAGCTCAGGTCATGAACTCAGGATCTTGGGATCAAGTCCTGCATCTGGCTTCCCACTCAGTGGGGGTCTGCTTGTCCCTCCCCCTGCTTGTGCTCTCTTTGTCTCTCTCAAATAAATAAATAACATTTTTAAAAGAAAAGACTTACTATAAAGCAACAAAATCAAGATAGAATGATATTGGCAAAGAACAAATAGATCAGTAGAATGCAGTGGAGAAGCCAGAAATAGATCCACATAAATGTAATTAGCTGATCTTTGATAAAGGCACAAAAGCAATACAATGGAGAAAAAAAGTCTTTTAACACACAGTACTGGAATAACTGGACATCTACATGCAACATCTAGACACAGACCTCACACTTTTGCAAAAATTAACTCACAATAGATCACAGATGTAAATGTAAAGTGCAAAACTATAAAACTCCTAAAAGATAACACAGGAGAAAATCTGGGTGACTTGGGTATAGTGATGATTTTTCAGATACAACAGAAAAGTCACAATCTATGAAAGAAATAACTGATAAACTGGACTTCATTAAAATCAAAAACTTCTGCTCTGCTAGAGACACTTTCAAAAGGATGAGAAGACAAGTCACGGACTGGGAGAAAATATTTTCAAAAGGCACATCTGATAAGGGATTATATTCCTAAATATGCAAAGAAATCTTAAAACTCAACAATAAAAAAATGAACAACTTGGGGGCACCTGGGTAGCTCAGTGGTTCAGCATTTGTTCCTGGGATCCTGGGATCGAGTCCCACAACAAGTTTCCCAGAGGGAGCCTGCTTCTCCCTCTGCTTATGTCTCTGCCTCTCTCTCCATGTCTCTCATGAATAAATAAATGAAATCTTTATTTTTTTATTTTTATTTATTTATGATAGTCACAGAGAGAGAGAGAGAGAGAGAGAGAGAGAGGCAGAGACATACGCAGAGGGAGAAGCAGGCTCCATGCACCGGGAGCCCGATGTGGGATTTGATCCCGGGTCTCCAGGATCGCGCCCTGGGCCAAAGGCAGGCACCAAACCACTGCGCCACCCAGGGATCCCTAAAATCTTTAAAAAAAAGAAAACTAATAACTTGATTTAAAAATGGGCAAAAGACCTGGACACCTCGCCAAAGACATACAAGTGGCAAATAAGCATATGAGAAGATGTTCCACAGCATAAAGCATTAGGAAACTGCAAATTAAAATGAGATATATAACTATTAAAATGGCTAAAGTCCAAAACATTGACAAGAGTAAATACTGATGAGGACGTGTAACAATAAGAACTCTTTCTTTCTTTGCTGATGGGAATTCAAAATGGTACAGTTGCTTTTGAAGACAGTTTGGTAGTTTCTTACACCATTAAACATACATTTATCATACAATTCAGCAATTATGCTCCTTGGTATTTACCCAAAGGAACTGAAAACATATATCCACACAAAAACCTGTGTATGGATGTTTATAACAGCTTTGTTTGTAATTGCCAAAACTTGCAAGCAACCAAGATGTCTCAGTGGGTGAATAGATAAATAAAGTATACATCCAGACAATGGAATACTAATCAATGCTAAAAAGAAATAAGTTACAAGCCATGAAAAGACATGGAGGAAACATAAATGCATATTACTAAGTGAAAGAAACCTATCTGGAAAGGCTACATGCTATATGATTCCAATTATCTGACATTCTGAGAAAGGCAAATCATGGAGACAAAAATACTATTTGTTGTTGGTGTTAGATGGAGGATGGAATGAATAGTTAAAGCACAGAGGATTTTTAGGGCAATGAAACTATTCTCTAGGATACTTTGATGGTGGATAAATGTCATTATATATTTGTCAAAACCAACAGAATGTACAACACCAAGAATAAACCCAAATGCATACCATGGTCTTTGGGTGATAATGATATGTCAGTGTAGCTTCATTGATTGTAACCAATGTACCGCTCTGGGAAGGTGGATATGTTTATATGGTGGTGTCTCTATCTGGTGAAGGACAGAATATACAGGAACTTTACACTTCCTGCTCAGTTTTCTTGTCACTCTAAAACTGCTCTAAGAAATAAAGTAAATAGGGGCACCTGAGTGGCTCAGTTGGTTCAGTGACCAACTCTTGGTTTTGGTTCAGGTTATGATCTCAGGGTTGTGAGAGGGGCTCTGCACTCAACGCAAGTCTGCTTGAGATTCTTTCCCCTTCCCTTTTGCTCCTCCCCCACCCTGCCTTGCATGAGTTTTCTCTCTCAAGTAAATAAAATATTTAAAAAAATAATAAAACAAATAAATAAACAAATAAACAAATCTTCCACTGCCTCACTACCACCATTTATCTCATAGTGAAACCAAGTAACGAAGCAGAGCTGCAGGGACCTACAAGACCTGGCCTCCCTCTTGCTTACTCTGCTCCAACCATACTGGCTCCCTTGTGAGATCTAGAAAACCAAGTATGGTATCCCTCTGTTCTTTTGCACTTGCTGTGTTTTCTGCCAGGAACACTCTTCCCCAAGAGCCTCCATGATGCCCTCCTAACTCCCTGCATTTATTCAAATGTCACCTTCCTTACTCTAATTACAAATGGAGCTTTCTACAACTTTCTTATTCCACTTCATATTTTTACCAAAAAACTTATTGCCAGCTAACATATTATGTATTTTATTTGATTTTTGATCTTCTTGTCTCCCATTAGAACTAAGTCCATGAGGGCACAGATCTCTGTTTATTCACTGCAGTTCACTACCCTATCACAGAGCAGAGGACATGGTAGGCTCTCAGTGACATTTGTTGAGTGAATAAGTGAATAGCTTATTAAGAGTTCTCTCCAGCACCTGGGTCACTCAGTTGGTTAGGCATCTGCCTTCAACTCAGGTTATGACCCTGGGGTCCTGGGATGGAGTCCCATGTCAGGTTCCCTGCCCAGCAGGGAGTCTGCTTCTCCCTCTCCCTCTGTCCTTCCCCTCTGCTTTAAATAAATAAATAAATAAATAAATAAATAAATAAATAAATAAATAAATAAATAAAATCTTTTTTAAAAAAAAGTTCTCTCGTGCTTTCAGACATTTGCCATGCTGTTTTCTTTGCCTGGAATGATGTTCTTCAAGGTTCAAGAGGGGAAATCCAACTCAACCTCCAAAACTCAGCTCAGCTCAGGAACCCCCTCTTCTTTACTCCTTGCTCCAAGCAGACTAAAGTAGGAATCTCTTCTCTGTATTACCACAGTGCCCTATTTTATGCTTCTGGTAGAGCCCTTATCACAGTGTTTTATAATCTGTGGGGATCCTTGGAGGCTCCTTATTCTTCTTATATCCCCAGCACCTTTAAACCTGGCAGATAATAGCATGTCCTCAGAAACATTTGTGAATGAATGATTTAGTTAAAAAATGAAAGCAATCAATATGCAGTTTACTTTGAATTATATAAGCATTTGCAGTAATATTTAAAGAACACCCTTAAAGATATTCCTATGAAAATTTCTTTGACATTAGTACTCTGTTATAGCTTACTCAAGATCTGAAAATCAATGACAAATAATATCCAAAGTCCAAAACAATTGCCTAGTAATCAATGTAAAAGGCTGAGTTTGCTTTCATATTTCCTTTACATTATTTCAAAGGCATTTTTACTCTACCTTTTATCTGGGTTTCCATATCCATACTGTTTTAGCTTAGAGAGTATCATCATGGGAGCTAAAGACTGAGCAGGTTTTGTAAACAAAGCATTGATGCCAAAAACCATTGAGGAAAGAGGTGACCTGAAACAGACAAAGATAGCATGGGTCTGCATCACACAGAAATTACGTGTGTGTGTGTGTGTGTATGTGTATATATTATATGTATGTATGTGTATATCAAGGACCTTTTCGTCAATAAGTCCTCCTTGACCCTAATCAGACAATAATAGAAATAGTAGTTATAGAATATTAACTTCTCAGTTGTAGTGGTCATAAAGATAGAAGAATCAAACTTTTTCTTTCTTTTTTTTTTTAACGTATTTATTTATTTACTTGAGAGAGAGAGAGAAAGAGAGCATAATTAGAGAGAGGGACAGAGGCAGATGGAGAGGAAGAAGCAGACTCCCCACCGAGCAGGGAGCTTAATGCAGGCCTCGATCCTGGGACCCAGAGATAATGGCTGGTGCCAAAGGTAGATATTTAACTGACTGAACCACTCAGGTACCCCGAACCAAACTCTTTCAATGAAGAAACAGATCAAAGAGAGACACAGCTAGATTCTTGAATAGAATCAATAAGTGAGAGCTGTATGTACCCTATTCTATGTTAAGTCATTTAAACCCCACAACAGGAGTGCCCGGGGCTGGCTCAGCTGGTAGAGGATGTGACTCTTGAGCTCAGGACCCATGAGTTCAAGCCCCACATTGGGAGGGAGCCTGCTTTAAAAAAAAAAAAATTGTAAACCTCACAACAGTCCTATGAGGAAGACATTTTCACTCCTATTTTAGAGATAGGAGAATAGGTGAATTTGTCCACAATCACACACCTAGTAAGTAGTAAAGCTGGGATTCACACTTAAGTTTCTCAGTCCAGATTTCATTAAGGATTACTTAAGGGTGTTCTAAGTAAGAATTCTGCCATATCATTTTTGATAATTAAGTCATGTCATATTTAAAAAAAAAAAACAGTAATCCAGTGTATTGACTTACTAAACTGAAATCTTGTCATGTTCCATTAATGATGGATGCCTTGAAACCAAAGAGGAGAAAGAGAAGAAAAAGCAAGAAAAAGGGAAGGAGAAAGAAAAAAGAAAGGGAAGAAAGATTAGCCAGAGAATTGCAGGAAGTCTGATTTGATGGGAAGAATTTAGGTTTCACTCCCAGTTCTTCAATCTGCTGGTTATATTACCTTGGGAAAGTTAATATACCCTCATGACTATTAGTTTCTTGAAAATGAGGACAACTATGGTTGTATGATGATATAATATTATAATACAACTGCTGTCTCTCTCCCCCACTAGGCTGCCAGTGCCATAGGGGTAAAGTCTACCTCTGTTTTGGCTCATTGTATTAAGTTCTTATCTGACATGATCAGGATGACAGTTGGCTAGAGCAAAACAATCCTTTTTAGAAAAAGGGAAGTTAACTATTTTAAGTGAAATGTACTCATTCATCAATCTTTCCTTTGGGTTTTTTCTTCAAGTACGGGCCCACAGGTGAAAGTGATGTGCTTCTTTCTTGCAAGGACAGTATCCATATTACATGATCTACAGTTTCTACTGCCGGTTATAGAGAGAATCTAAAGTTGTTTACAAGGCATTCTGAGTACACAATAGCTTTAGGTTTATTACTTTCTCCTAAAAACATTTATAGTTCTCATCACATCAGATCTGAGAGTATTTCATTTAATTTTACCTTTGTTAAACCTTTATAAAGCATTCAACTTAGTTTTCATAGAAATAACTTTCATATCACCCTTATAGTTTCTAAGTTATATAATGTCATTATAATAACAGTTACAGCTGACATTAACAGATTTGAAACAAAAAGTACTAACTTTTGGTAAGGATGCAGCTTAATGCCAGCAAAAAATACAGTATCCTTAACAGTAGCCACTTGTCAAAAGCATATAGCATGCAATGTGTATAAGAGTATGTTTTAGGAGCCCCTGGCTGGCTCAGTTGGTAGAGCATGCAACTCTTGATCTCAGGGGCATGAGTTTGAGCATTGGATGCAGAGATTACTTAAAAAATTAAAAATTAAAGAAGTGCCTGGGTGGCTCAGGTGATTGGGTGTCCAACTCTTGGTTTTGGCTCAGGTCATGATCTCAGGGTTGTTAAGATCAAGCCCTGGGTTGGACTCTGTCCTCAGCATGGAGTCTGCTTGGGATTCTTTCCCCTCTCTCTCTCTGTTCCCCTCTGCTCACCATCCCTTCACTTGCACATGCTCTCTCTCTCTCTAAAATAAATAAATAAAATCTTTTTCAAAAAATTAAAAATAGGGATCCCTGGGTGGCGCAGCGGTTTGGCGCCTGCCTTTGGCCCAGGGCGCGATCCTGGAGACCCGGGATCGAGTCCCACGTCGGGCTCCCGGTGCATGGAGCCTGCTTCTCCCTCTGCCTATGTCTCTGCCTCTCTCTCTCTCTCTCTCACTGTGTGCCTATCATAAATAAAATAAAATAAGAAATTTAAAAAAAAAATTAAAAATAAAAAAAAGGAGAGAGTATGTTTTAGAGGGAATCTGTTACAAGGCCTCCTATATTGTATCTCCAGCATTTACCACAATGCCTCACACATTAGGAGGCAATCAATACATATTTATGGAGTAAATAATATCTACCACACAAAGCCGGTGTGAGACTTGAATGAACCATATAATGCATGTACAGACTGGCATGTGGTAAATGTTGGTGCCCTTTTCTTTCCAACTGTTTAAGACATTTTATTTACTTGTTTCCAGTCTCATTCAAAAAGAGTTTGAGAACTATAAGATGTTAACTGAGGTTTCTTCTTGTTAAATTACTCGTTTAAAAAAAGTGATTTGAGTCAGTCACTTTTCTAGACACTAGAAAGTGAGGACATGGTCCTGCAATGTAAGGAGCTCACCATCTTGCTTATCCAAACATAACTTAGCAACAAAACCCTGAAACAAGGAAAGGAATTATGTAAAGAGGAACTCAAGCAGCTGGATTGGCAAAGAGTTTCTCAATATAAATTTCATTTAAAAAAAAAGGCCATTCAGTCTAAATGTTTCTACAGAGCATTCTTTATTAGCTCTGTAGAAAAATTTAGAATGTACTGGTGTTAAAATAACACATTCCTCTCTAATCTGTAAAATAGGGCACATATCAGAACATACTTACCAATAATGTGAATTTTATAACTGATGTAAAAAGCTTATAACCATACAAAAAAAAAAAAAAAAAAAACCCTCACCAGCATCAGCTTATAGCTTTTCAAGTAAAAAAAGGATAAGATGTAGGGCACCAGGGTGGCTCAGTCAGTTAAGTATTTGCCTTCTGCTCAGGCCATGATCCCCGGGTCCTGGGATTGAGCTGTGTGGCAGGCTCTCTGCTCAGCAGGGAGTCTGCTTTTCCCTCTCCCCTGCCCCTGTTCTCTCTCTCTCTCTCTCTCTCTCTCTCTCCCTTTCTCTTTCTCTGCGTGCATGCGTGTGCGTGTGCTCTCTCTCTCTCTAATAAATAAAATCTCTAAAATAAAAAAAAGATAAGATGATCTTTTTTTGCTTTTAATTTTAACTCTTGCAATGTCACAGAGCAAAGGCCATTTTGCCTTAACAACCAGTGTAATAAGGCATACTGCAATACATAGAACATAAAGCTGAGATTTCACTTTGGTTTCTGAGATCTAATCCTGTTGTAGCATTGGCTGTGTGAACCTGAGGAATAAAAAATTATGATGCCCTTTCAAAAGCAGGGAAAAGTTGCCCAGGGCAAACAATTATGAATATCCTATATTATGTTCTGCTCTCTAATTCCCAATGATGCCTCTTACGATTGTCTCTTAGATACGTGATTTGTAGTGGCAATATAACAGGCAGACTCTGATAGGTCTTACCTTGATATTCTTGTAGCTAATACTTGAATAAATGTACTTACTGCCGATTGAATTTCAGTAAATCTGCATCAACCATATCAGCTAGTGGCAGGTTAAATAAGCAAAAAGAAGCTTGCACAATCACCCTAGAAGCAATTTTAAAATAAACATATAAAATATGCATATAATGAGGAGGCACAAATATCAAAATCAAAAAACAAATATCAAATGAAAGTTGAAGCTTTGTAAGAAAGAAAAATGAAATAACATACAGTTGACTCTTGAACAACATGGGGGTCAGAGGTGCTGACCCCTCAGGCAGTGGAAAATTCACATATACCTTTTGCCCCCTTAAAACTTAATCACTAATAGCTGACTGTTTACTGGAAGCCTTATCAATAGCATAAACATGTAACACATATTTTGTATATCATATGCATTATATATTCTTACAAAAAAGTTAGCTGGGGAAGAGAGAGTGTTCATAAGAAAATTATCATAAAAAAAGAAAATTATCACGAGGAAGGGAAATACACTTATAGTACTATACTATAGTTATCAAAAAAAAGTCCTTGTATAAGTGGACCCATGCTATTCAAACTTGTGTTGTTTGAAGGCCAACTATACTATAAAAATAAAGATATATTAGGCACACACTTCCATCCTGCCTCCAAATATTATATATCTATGAGTATATAATTCTTTTTAAAAAATGAAATAACTACTTTTTTTAAAATTTTTATTTATTTATGATAGTCAGAGAGAGAGAGAGAGGCGGAGACATAGGCAGAGAGAGAAGCAGGCTCCATGCACCAGGAGCCCGATATGGGATTCGATCCCGGGTCTCCAGGATTGCGCCCTGGGCCAAAGGCAGGCGCTAAACCGCTGCGCCACCCAGGGATCCCTTTTTTTTTTTTTTTTTTTTAATTTTTATTTATTTATGATAGTCAGAGAGAGAGAGAGAGGCGGAGACATAGGCAGAGAGAGAAGAAATAACTACTTTTGCTTGGGGTTTTTAAAAAGATTTGTTTGTGGAGTTTTTTTATTTTTTTATTTTTTATTTTAAAATATTTTTATTTATTTATGATAGTTTTTATTTAAATTACAGTGAGTTAACATACAGTATATTAGTTTCAGGTGTACAGTTAGTGATTCTATGCTTTCATATGATATCTGGTGCTTATTGCAACAAGTGCATTCCTTAATCTCCATCAACTGTTTAAAGTACCTGCGCCCCATAACCATCACTTTGTTCTCTATAATTGAGTCTCTTTTTCAAAAAATAGTTTTTATGCTTTTTCCTCATTCCCAAACAACTACCTTCCCATTTAATCTGATTAACTTATAGGCAGATTCTAAAGAACAAAACAGGTCAGGGAAATTAATCAGACATTTTTCTCTTGATATCAAAAGTAGGATAAATTAAGGACTATAAAAGATCATATAACATTTTAATAATGATAGAAGAATAAAAATAGGGGGAGAGTTTAAGTAAAAAAAGGCAAAAAAAACTTTCATTCTAAAAATCACTATAAGTCATTTTAGGGGGTGCCTGGATGGCTCAGTCAGTAGAGAATGCAACTCTTGTTCTCAGGGTTGTGACTTCAACCCCCACATTGAATGTAGAGATTACTTTAAAAATAAAACCTTTTTTAAAATGTCATTTTAGGGCTGCCTGGGTGGCTCAGTCTGTTAAGCATCTGCCTTTAGCTCAGGCCACGATCCCAGAGTCCCATTATGGAGCCCCATATCAAGCTCCCCAATTGGCAAGGAGTCTGCTTTCCCTCTGACTGCCCCCTCTTGTACTCTCTCTCTCTCTCTCTCACACACACACACACACACAATCTCTCTCTCCCACAATCTCTCTCTCAAATAAATAAATATTTTTAAAAAGTCTTTTAAATATGATATAGGCAGGGCCACCATTACAGACTTATAAAATAGTTATCTATGTGAGGTTCTAATGTTATGAAATTCTGCAGAGATTCAATCATTGGAGTTAGTTACTATACTCTCCACTACCAATTTGTTCAAAATGCAAATAAATCTTGAAAATTTTCTCAAATTATTCCAGCAAGGACCTAGGGATTATTAATTTATTCACCCCAAACACATTTTTTAATGATCAACTATTTGTAGGAACTATAGTAGATAATGGGGCCACAGTGATAAGAGACTAGACTCTACTCACAATAAACTCAGTCCATTGGCGGCCAAAGGCAGACACACGCAGGGGGATAAATGCTACAGAACAGATAAGCAGAGGGTATGGAGTCATGTAGGAAGGATACCTAATCCAGATGAAGAAATCAAAGAAGGCTTTTCAGAGAAGCCCATCCCTGAGCTGCAGCCTTAAGAAACACCAGGAGAGAGCCAGGCAGGCAATGGTGAAGAGCTATCAGGGCACAGAATGCTGCATGTTGACATGATGTATTTGAACCTAGAACTACAAAGTATTCCTGTTTGATGTGGAGGACAGTGAAACTGGAAGAGTAATAAAAAATGAGGATGAAGTTAAGTAAACAGGAACTATGTAACAAAAGACTTCATGTGTCATCATTTGGATTATATCTTGAAAGCAATGAGAAGCCACTTAAGATCTTTAAACAGAGGAATGACATGTTATTCTAGGAGTAGTGTGGACGACGGGGTTGGAGGGTCTGGAGACTCCAGCCAAGAGGACCATCTAGAAGGCCATATACTACTCCATGTGAGAGACAATGAGGATCTGATCTAAAGGAATGGCAATGGGAGCAGGGAAGAGATGGATTTGGGACATGTGAGGAAAATAAAACTACTAATAAATTGATAGCATATTGGATGTAGGAGACAAAGAAGAAAGAGAAGACAAATTTGCTGGCTTGGACACCTAGGCAGACTGTAGACCCACTTCCCGAGATGTTGACAAAGGCAAAAAAATATGTTTTGGGGGCAAGATCCTTATTTGGCAGCAGCATTTACTATGTAATGCACTTTAATAGGGTTAAAAAGAGGAACTTTACTACAAAATCTAATGTTTGAAATAACTTCACAGAAGAAGCTGTGAGGTGCACCTGGGTGGCTCAGGCAGTTAAGTGTCTGACTCTTGATTTCATCTCAGGTTATGATCTCAAGGTCAGGAGATGGAGCCCTGAGTCAGGTGCTGTGCTGGGCATGGAGCCTGCTAAGATTCTCTCCCCTCTGGAAAACAGTATGGAGGTTCCTCAAAAGCTGAAAATAGAGCTACCCTAGGACCCAGCAATTGCACTATTAGGTAGTTACCCCAAAGATACAAATGTAGTGATCCGAAGGGGCACCTGCACCCCAGTGTGTAGAACAGCAATGTCCACAATAGCCAAACTATGGATAGAGCCCAGATATCCCATCAACAGATGAGCGGATAAAAATGTGGTATATACATACTCAGTGGAATACTACTCAAAAACTGAAATCTTGCCATCTGCAATGACGTGGATGAAACTAGAAGATATTATGCTAAGCAAAATAAGTCAATCAGGGAAAGGGAATTATCATATGATTTCACTCATATGTGGAATTTAAGAAACAGAATAGAGGAACATAGGGGAAGAGAGGAAAAAATAAAACAAGATGAAATCAGAGAGGGAGACAAACCATAAGAGACTCTTAATTATGGGAAACAAACTGAGGGTTGCTAGAAGGGAGGGGATTGGATTGGGGGTTGGAGTATCTGGGTGATGGACATTAAGGAAGGCATGTGATGTAATGAGCACTGGGTATTATATAAAACTGGTGAATCACTGACATCTACCTCTGAAACCAATAATATATGCTAATTATTGAATTTAAATTAAAAGATAAAACAAAATTTTCTGGAAAAAAAAAAAGATTCTCTCTCTGCCTCTGCTACTGCCTCCCCTCTAAAAAAGAAAAAAAAAAAAACAACAACAACTGTGAACATTCAGTTTGGCAGAAAGGTATAATGATTACCTAGAAATGAATATTCAACACAGTTCAGATCAAAAATGTTTCACTGCTTGAAAGGGTGAAAATGGCAAGACCTAGTGTAATTTGGGGAGTGGCACTGGCATTTACTTACATGATAATAGTGAGATAAAGGGCCAAAAAGTAATAGTATTGCTGTCCAAGAAGCAACATGACAATAGAGGCTGTTCCTTCTAGGTAGAAGGAAATTAAGATGATTTTATAGTAACCAAACTTCTTCAGCCAGGACTGACTGATAAGTACAAGGCACTGTAATGGAAACAGAGTGACATCGTGTTAAGATGAAACACCATGAATTCTGCTTACTCTTGCTGATGACAAAATAAGTGTTCTCAGCAAAAAATAAATTTGCTTCTGAATTGCAATATCAGTTGAAACACACAAGTAATACGGTCTATTGTGACTAGAAATGCTAGTATCCACATAATCTGTAAAAATTGACTAAGGATAGTAATATTCCATAATAACAAAGAAACAGCTATTATTTCCTATTAAATGAACAACGGTTTCCTACACTTTCATTTTTACCCTAACATGAAGAGATTTTACTAAAACCAACCACATGAAAGAATCCATTGCTTTAAAAAAAAAAAAAAAAATCCATTGCTTAGAAGCAATCAACATGGGGCACCTGGGTGGCTCAGTCTGTTAAGTGTCTGGCTCTTGATTTCGGCTCAGGTCATGATCTGGCTCAGGTCATGATCTCTGGGTCTCAGAACGGAGCCCCATGACAGGCTCTGCACTCAGTGGGGAGTCTGCTTTCTCTCTTCTTCTCTCTCTACCCCTTCCCCTGCTCCCACACACATTCTCTAAAATAAATAAATCTTAAAAAAAAAAAAAGAAGCAATCAACATTGCTTTTTGGTGATATGAAAGGTCCAACTAAATCTAATATAAATCCAGATTTTAAGATTTGGGGTTAAAGCCAAGACTTCACCCAGCACACAGTAGGTAATACAAATATTTATTGAATAAGTGAATATATATTTCACTACTCTTCTTACTGTAACATATCTGAAATGTACTTTTTATCCTAAAATCAAGCACCATAAACAATAATTTTATGATTCTATCCACATTTCTTTGAATTTTGTTTCTTGCCTAATCTTACATATTTTCATAATTCTAATAGGTTCATGTTGAGAGCTCAGACTTAACTTTTTTTCTGCATTTCAAGCTATTATAGAAAAAGTTCATTGTTCTAGAGTGAAAAATTTGTGCTAAATATACATATGTACATTAACAAAGATTAGAAGATATTCTTTGTTTTCAATTAAAAATTGCATTGTTTAGCCCTGAAAAGTTTTCATTAACAAAAAGTACATACAAGAGAATTTTGAATTATGTAAGTAGAATACAAATGTGCTGTAATAAACAAAAGGGTTTTTTCCCCCCTGACTAACTTTTGGCTTACTTATCTACTTTCAAGGAACAAGAGCTCATTTTCTGGATATGAAAGACAATGGCTCAGTGACTGATGTGATCCAAGGCATTTCTTAGTAAGAGAAAATACATAGAACACCCCAGCAAGTCCCATTATAGTCCTCCATATAGGAATATTGTAAAATTAAATATTGCCACTTATTGAAATGAAGCCTCTTGTTCTCAGTCTCTAATACATGAATATATAAAACACAAGAAATATGTGGCATAGTGGAAAGTGCAAGATTTTGAAATCAGATGTCCCTTGGTTTGAATTCAGCTTTGCCACTTTATCAGCTGTGTGATCATAGACAAATTACTTTACCTAAGGACATTTTCTCCAATTAACACTCTCTGTGTGTCTCCACTTTTCGCTAACCTCTATCTCTCTCTCCCATTAGCACACACTCAGTATATGAGGTACTCAATTGTTAGTTGTTATTATAATGTCCAATATATAAAAAGATAACAGCCAATGATAAAAACGAGAGAGACTGCTTTTTCATTTACTAAAATAAAGCCTTCTACAAACTGAGGATTTTGGCTCTCCATTCATGTTTATTGAGTAGGAGTTTGTGAATAGTGTGTCTCAGTATAAGTATTGGCAAACCTATGCCAAAGCAGCCTAAATCAAAACAGATAAAGTCAGTGTGTTCTTGCAGTGAAAATCGAATAAAATATTTGCTGCATTAGGTCTTAATAATAAAAGCTAACATTTCTAGAGTGTTAGTTTGGCCAGGAACCATTTTAAGTACTTTGTATATTTTGAGTCATTTAATCCTCATAATGATTCTATTTGTTAGGCACTATTTTTATTCTCATGTTACAGATGAGGAAACCAAGGCACAGAATGGTTGAGTAACTTACCCAGGGTCACACAGCCTGTAAGAGGAGAGTGGGCCCCCCCTCCCTGGCAGACTCTATGCTCTTAACCCATTTACTATCCTGTCTCTCTAAGGGGAATGTGATGTGCAAGAGTCACAGACCTCTTATAACAGTTATCAGAGAGAACGAGCACATGTTCCTTCTTTTCTCCTTTCACTTATTCCACTCCTCAAAAAGAAAGCCCTTAGAAGACAGCCTGAGAAAATTAAAATATGCTGTTTATCCTTTATTACTATATCCAACAGTTAAAGTGACTTAGACAAATAAATAACAAATTCCAATCAGCTGTCATTTTTTCTTTTTACCCCAATAATTTATATGTGTCACTTCTCTAGAAATTATGAATATACTTAAAGCAACATTGGTTTTCCTCTTTATTATGATTTTTTTTATTGAGATCAACAGAAATTCATGTTAGTGTGAGGGTTTGAGAAAAAAATTGTTGAAATCTTTTGGCCATGCTTCTCTTAACATTTAATAGTTGAGATGAGTAAGTCAAAGGGATAAAAGGTGTGGCATAGAGAACACAGTCAATAGCATTGTAATAGCATTGTATGGTGACAGATGGTAGCCACACTTGTAGTGACCATAGCATAACATACAGACTTGTGGAATCACTACGTTATACACCTGAAACTAATGTAACATTGTATGTCAACTATACTTCAATAAAAAGTTTAAAAATTTATAGCCGAGAGAGATGGGGAGAAAGTACTTGCTGAACATATATCCAACAAAGGACTTGTATCTAGAATATATAAAGAACTCTTACAATGCAGTAGAAGCTGATAACAATGACAAACAATTAAAAAATAGGAG
Organism: Canis lupus baileyi; assembly: GCF_048164855.1. Lineage (NCBI taxonomy): Eukaryota > Metazoa > Chordata > Mammalia > Carnivora > Canidae > Canis > Canis lupus. Next base: position 54,370,759 of record NC_132845.1, on the reverse strand, counting down.
GGGCACCTGGGTGGCTCACTCAATTAAGTATCTGCTTTCGGTTCAGGTCATGATCCCTGGGTCCTTGGATTGAGCCCTGTCTTGGGCTTCCTGCTCAGTGGGGAGTCTGCTTCACACTCTCCCTCTGACCCTCCTTCTCCCCCGCCTGGCACAGGCGCTCCTTCTTTCTCTATCTCAAATAAATAAATAAAATCTTTTAAAAAAAATAGGCAAAATATCTGAACAATCCACCAAAAGGTTATATGGATGTCAAGTAAGTGCATGAAAAGATGCACTAACATTAGTAATTAGGAAAATGTAAATCAAAACCACAATAAAATACTACTACACACCTACTAGTATGGCTAAAACTAAACAGGCTGATCATAAGCATTGTTGAAGACCTGGAACACTTTTACACTACTGGTATGAGTGTAAAATAATCTGGAAAATACTTCAGCAGTGTTTTTTAAAAGTTAAACACACACCTACCATGCAACCCAGCCATTCCACTCCTACGTATTTACCCAAGAGAAAGAAAAGCATGCATCCATATAAAGACATAGATGTCCATAGCAGCTTTATCTGTAATAGCCCAAAACTGGAAATAACCGAAATGCCAGTCAAAAAATGAAGGAAGATCTTTTTTTTTTTTTAAAAAAAAAAAAAAAAAAAAAGGACGCTGGGTAGCTCAGCGGTTGAGTATCTGTCTTCAGCTCGGGGCGTGATCCTGGGATCTGACGATCAAGTCCCACATCAAGCTCCCTGCGAGGAACCTGCTTCTCCCTCTATCTCTCTGCCTCTCTCTGTGTGTCTCTCATGAATAAATAAGTAAAATCTTAAAAAAAAAAAAAATGAAGGAAGAGGGGCACCTGGATGCTCAGTTAAGTGGCTGCTTTCGGCTCATGTCATGAGAAGGGGTCCTGGGATAGGCCTCACAACACCGATGACAGGCTCCCTGCTCAGCGGGAGTCTGCTTGTCCCTCTCCCTCTGCCCCTCCACCCCCCCACCCCCTGCCTGTGCATGCATGCATTTTCTCTCTCTCAAATAAATAAATAAAATCCTTTTTAAAAAATGAAGAAACAAATTGTGATATACCCATAAAATGGAATACTACTCATCAACAAAAAAGAATGAAATATTGATACCTACAGAACATGACTAAAGGAATTGACACCAAAAAATAGTACATACTATATTATTCTCCTTACAGAAAATTTAGAAAATGCAAAATAATCTATAGTGACAGAAAGTAGGTAGGTACTTATTCGAGGATGAGAGAGGGTGAGCAAGGGCTGGAGGAAGGGATTATAAAGGGGCATAAGGAAACTTTGGGGGGTGATGAGTATGTAAACTATTTTGATTGTGATAATGGTTTCATGGAACATACATATGTCAAAATGTACCAAATCGTACAGTATAAATAAACGCAATATACCGAGGTCAATCATACCTTTAAAAAGCGGTAACAAGAGATGCCTTTCTTTCAACTCTTACATTTTTTTCCCCAAGTACTTAATGGATCACAAAAAAAACACAAGAGCCTGTGTTAAAAGCTGTTAAGCAGGGACACCTGGGTGGCTCAGTGGTTGAACATCTGCCTTTGGCTCAGATCATGATCCCAGTGTCCTGAGATCAAGTCCCTCATGGGGCTCCACTCGAGGAGCCTTATTCTCCCTCTGCCTGTGTCTCTGCTTCTCTGTGTGTCTCTCATGAATAAATATATTTTTTAAAAAAGCTGTTAAGTATAATTTGTAACAGAAAACTACTGAAAATAGCCTGAAATCCATCAATACAATTCAATTAAAGAGCACTGATGTAATTTACCCCAACATAGCTATTTTTACTTTTTTCCCCTAGATTTTATTTATTCATGAGTCACACACACACCCACACACCCACACACACACACAGAAGAGACATAGGTGGAGGGAGAAGCAGGCTTCATGCAGGAAGCTAGATGTGGTACTCCATCTGGGGACTCCAGGATCGTGCCCTGGGCAGAAGGCAGGCGCTCAACTGCTGAGCCACCCAGGCGTCCCTCATGGATGTTTCAATAGTGTCTGAATATTTACAGCAAACATGTATTACTTTTGTAATACAAAAACAAAGAAAAAGTTGTTATGATTTGCTCAGATGCACAGCAGGCCCTCCACTTTATCAGAATTCAACCATCTGGCGATCTCTACCCAGAACATGGCTATGAACTAACAGGAAATAAAAAACATCTATAGGAATCACTTGGTAAAACTCATGTATTTTGCTCTGAAAGAGCCCCTCAGGTCTTCACTAAAAATCTATCTAAATATTTAGAAACAAGTTTAACTGAAAAAAGGCATAATGTATCCTCTGAAAACTGCAAAACACTGTTGAAGAAATTTTAAAAGATCGAAATAGATGGAAAACACTCTTATGTTCATGAGTCAAAAGATTGGATACTGCTAAGATAGATCCAAACTGATCTACAGATTCAGAGCAATCCCTATCAGTATCCTGGCTGTCTTCTTTGTAGAAATTGACAGAGTGAATCTAAAATTCACATGGATTTGCAAAGGACCCAGAATAACCAAAACAATCTTGTAAAAGAACAAAGTAATAAGCCTCACACTTTCCAATTTCATCAAAAAAGTGAAAAGATAACCCAAAGAATAGGGGAAACATTTTGCAAATAATATTTGCAAATCTGATAATAGATTGTATCAAAAATACACAAAGAGCTATTATACCTCAGCAGTAAAAAGAAACTCAATTAAAAACTGTGCAGGTAAAAAAAAAAAAAAACTGTGCAGATGAACTGAGAATAGATATTTCTCCAAAGGATATATAAAATGGACAGTAGCATATGAAAAAAATTCTCATCATCAGCCATCAGGGAAATACTAATCAATACATCAATAAGATGCTATTCACACACACTAAGATAACCAAAGAGACAGGTAGTAGCAAGTGCTGATGAAGATTTGGAGAATGTTAGTACACTATTGATGGGAATATAAAATGGTGCAGCCACTTTGGAAAATAGTTTGACAATATCTTAAAATGTTCTTACATAACACAGCTATTCCACTCCTAGCTATACACCCAAAACAAATTAAAATGTGTGTCCATGCAAATAGTTGTTTTAATGTTCATAGCAGCATTACTTAATAATAGTCAAAATGCGGAAATAATCCAAATGTTCATCAACTCATGAATGGATAAAAATGGTATTATCTATACAGTGGCATATAATTTGGCCATAAAAAGGAATAAAGTATTGATACAAGCTACATCCATTTAGAAGTCCAGAATAAAGAAGGAAAGCAGCAAGGATTGCTTAGGGCTGGGGGAGTAGTTCAGGGAAATATAAGGGCAATAGCTAAAGGGTATGAGATTTTTTTTTTTTTTGAGGTAATGAAGTGTTCAAAAATCTAGTGATGGTTACATATGTAAATATACTAAAAACCATTGAATTGCACCTTATTTTTTTATTTTTTAAAGATTATTTATTTATTCATGAGAGACACAGAGAGAGAGAGGCAGAGACACAGGCAGAGGGAGAAGCAGGCTCCATGCAGGGAGCCTGATGTGGGACTCGATTCTGGGACTCCAGGATCATGCGCTGAGCTGAAGGCAGGCACTAACTCATTGAGCCACCCAGGGATCCCCACATTCCATTTTTTAAAGATTTTATTTATTCAGAGAGAGAGAATGTGAGCAGGGGAAGGGACAGAGAGAGAGGAAGAGAGAGAGAATCCCAAGCAGATTCCACACTGAGCACAGAGCCCAAGGTGGAGCTCCACCTAACGACCCTGAAATCATGATCTGAGCTGAAACCAAGAGCCAGATGCTTAACTGACTGAGCCACCCAGGCACCTCGAATTGCACATTTTAAATGAGTGAATTGTATAGTATGTAAATTACATCTCAATGAAGCTGTGAAAAAACTATCTACTCTTTCTAGTTTTTATTATTTATTATTATTATTGTAGTTTTAATTTTAAGTAGGCTCCACACCTAACATGTGGCTTGAACTCACAACACTAAGATCAAGAGTCACATGCTCTACCAACTGAGCTAGCCAGGTACCTCTTTTTTTTTTTTTAATACTTTATTTATTCATGAGAGACACAGAGAGAGAAGCAGAGACACAGGCAGAGGGAGAAGCAGGCTCCCTGCAGGGAGCCCAATGCAGTACTTGATCCCAGGACCCTGACATCACGACCTGAGCCGAAGGCAGATACTCAATCACTGAGCCACCCAGGTGCCCCTCTTTTTATTTTTAACCTAAGAGTTTTGCAAACTTTTTTTTTTACTTAGAGGAGATACTATAGGCAAGTACCTGATTAAAAGTTGGAAGATATATATATTTAAATGTATTTACATTAAATATATTTTAATTATATTTATAAATTTATATTTATATATATATATATATATATATATATTTTAGAATCTGATAAAGCAAATAGGAACTCAAACAGTTCCCTATTCTGGATCATTGAACATAGGAGCAAAACAGCTTGGCAAACCTCAAAGTGCCGTGAACGAATAGTATCATTTCAATATGTACACCCAGTACCTGGGACTTTTGTGATAAGCCCAAAGTGATACTCTGTTTGGTATACTCTGCCAAATACAGTACATTTTAAAGACAGAATCTAAAAGTGCACAGCTCTAAAGGCAGATGCCTCTGAACCTCTCTTCTCTCATCTATGAGGATAAGAAGAGTCTTTCCCTTAAAGGTGGTTGTGAGGATTAGGTGAGATAATTTATATGATATGCTTGGCAAGGTTCATGGCACAGGGTAAGCACCCAATGTGACTTACTATTATTACGGTATATACGGTAACCAAACTATGATAAAGGCCTTGAACTAATCTTCAAAAAGACAAATCGTATCCTGTATACTTTGCATAAGAAAATGTGGCAACACTTAAAATATCTTAGAACTATTTCTATCCCACATAGTTTAAATGTTTTTGGAACCATGTAAATAGTAAAAACTCATCTGTCTAGAGTGACTCACTCTCTGAAGAGGATAATGAATTTTACCTGTCACTTAATTATGAAAATAGGAAAAACCCATATCATAGGCTAGGTTAAGTCATATTTGGGGGTGATATATTTATAGGTGAAGAAAGCAATATGATTCATCAACACTCCAAGTGGTGTAAAAAACAACCCATCAGGCTGGTATACTTTTGGAAGGAGGATACACCCTTTCCAGTAACAGTCATGGGCATGGAATTTTAATAATGTTCTAGAATTCCAGGACTCAGTCTTTAAACCAAATGTTTTGAAACCTGGCTTTAAGAATTCTTGATCAAGTAACCCTCATCCTTATAATGGTTACAGGAACATTAAATGCCTGGATAAAGCAAAATTGCCATTTATTTCATATATATATATACCTCAGCTAAGGTTTAAGTGAGAATGCTCAGAAGAACAAAATTCAAAAGCTAAAATGTTTCAAATATCATCTTATCTACTCTCATTAGGTTCTCTTTTCTTTTTTCCTTTCATTTCTTTTTCCCATTATGTTTCTATTAAATATTATATAACACCTGGGGCTGTGAATCTTTGGATCTCTCTCTCTCTCTCTCTAAGTTATAGTAAGTACAGTTCACATACAATGTTATATTAGTGTCAGGTGTACAATATAGTGATTCCACAAGTCTATATGTTATGCTATGCTCACTGCAAGTGTAGCTATCCTCTATCACCATACAACATTTTTGCAACATCGTTGACTCTACTGTCTTTGAGTCTCTTATGTGAGTCATTTTGTCAAAGTACTGATATAATCAGCTTTTTCATTTCCAAGCTAGGTAGGAGTTAAACCTTTCATTCCTGTGGGAAGATACAGGAAGAATCATCACATACCTGTGGGCAAATAAAGCCTGCCCCATACATGATGCTCCTTATGGAAGAAGAAAGAACATCCTTAGGAATGAGACTATCTGCAAAGATCATCATGAAGTTATTGAAGAAGGTTAAATGGAAGACTTGGAAGAAATTCATTACCAGGAAAAGGCAAAAGTTTTTCTGCGTCAAGACCTGTCTCATCAATGAGACCACAGAGGTCCAGGGGAGATCCTGTTCACTTTCTGAGAAAAGGTTTTCCTCCAGGCTTCTTTTAGGTTCAAACCGATTCATGTGGTACATGCCAGTGTAAAGGCTGGCTGAGGCAAGAATGGCAATGACCACAGCAACAGCCTGAAAATTGAGTAAAATTTCCATGTTATCAGAGATAAGGCCACAGAAAAGGATACTGGTGGATCCTACCAGTGATGCCATTTGGTTAATTTTAATAAGCTGAAGCCGACTTTCATGTCTGGTGAAAATCTCTGCAAACAGTGTACACTGAGCTTGCTGAACAAAGGTAAGCGTGCTATCAAAAGCACATAATGATACTACCAGGTGAAGTCCACTAAGCCAGTCACCTTCTTGATAGTATTTCCAAGGGAACCAAGGAAGCAGGAAGGCTATTGAATATAAAGGGGCACCGTACAAAACAGAACTACGACGGCTAGAACAGCAGTCAGCCTGAGAGTTGTTGTGAAAGTACCCAGTCAGGTCATTAAGAGCATTCCAGATCATTAAAATCATCTAGGAGGAAAAAAACCAACATATTATTATTTTAGAATGTTTGATGAACATTGATGAAAGTGACTCCTAAATTTCTTAAGTGAAGTAACTAAAACTATGCGGTGGGGGAAGCTCACTGCTTTCAAAACCAGCATATATCCCATAATATTAATAATCATATCAGTTAACGCCACTCAAAAAGCCAATGTGCATTCACTTTGTGTTTAGGCATTGTACAAATACTTCAATTAATTCATTAAATCCTTAAACCAATCCTATGAACTGGGTACTACAATTATTCCTACTTTACAAATGAAGAAACCGAGGGCTGCAGAAAGTTATCAATTTGCCTAGCTAATAAACGACAGAGCCAGGGTCTGAGCCAAGGCAGATGACCCCAGCATCTGTGCTTTCAATCATATGTTAGATTGCTTCCCCATAAGGCACACAAGGCCAAGCCTGTATATATACCATGGCATACTTTTACATAATTCCATTAGGAAAGGTTAAAATATCAATGTTTGCCACTGCAAAATGCCAAAAAATACTGATTAAGTCAAGTGTGTTGTTGGTAATAAATAACATTATAAAATATAAGGGCTTTTAAGACCATTAACTCTATCCACCTTGACCACATTAACTGGTAATGAGTTACAATGCAATTTGTGATTACCACAGAACTTTTCTAGACATAGACTATCTTAATATTTCTAATTGTAAAAATAAAAAAATATATTATTCCATATAAGTGAATTTTCCAGGTAACCAAAGCCTTCCCTTTAAACTCTAAAGCTTTTATGTTTGAAGTGGCAATATTTAAAAAATTTCTTTGTCCTCAAACAGAGGATCTTGGACATAGAAAATCTTTTCTTGAAAAGTCAGCTATTCGCGTGAAGAGTCAGCCCTTTGGAAAATCATAATACTGTACAACTGTGGGGAAAGAGAAACTCTGTCCTAGGTGATAAGATAATGAAGGTTCCATCTCACCTGGGCTTGGTAAAAGGCCACTTCTGAAATCTTGTACAGATGTAAAAACAGCTTCACATAGTAGAAACTGAAGACAGAATTTAGCATTTCAGTCCCTAATGTTATCATAGAATATCCCCAAGCAATCGGTTTGATACTTAAAAGTGTCATTTTCCACACTAAGGAATTCTTCTTCCTTTTTTTTTTTTTTAAAGAAAAGGAAAGTAGTTAAAATTCATACAATAGCTGTTTTCATACAATAGCTGATGGGTGGCAAAATTCCACGGGACACTAATTTTAGGTAAGGAAAAGTCTAAAACCACTAGCTATACATATGTCACCAGTTTCAACACTTAACTTTCTTATCATTCTCTTAACATTTTTTGAGAAGTTGCCAGGGACACTAATTTGCATAGAGTTTAACTCACTGGCACATATATATTTAAAAAAATACACCTAACACGGGGCTTAAACTCATGACCCCAAGATCAAGAATCACATGCTCCTCTAACTGAGCCAGGCGCCCCTACTTGAATATATTTTTAATAACTCTTTCAAGTTCTAAAAGTAAGATTTATTCATGAGTTTGGATATGCTTAACTAAGGACCAAGGAGATGTGTTTACGGTATTTTCCTCCCTACTGGGGAGGGTGCAACAGAAAAGGAACAAGGAGGTGACATCCTTTAGTTAAAGTCAGGCAGAAGAAATAGTATAAAGTTAACCATTCAGTAGTGACAAACTTGCATTGGAATATTTATTCTTGGTCTTCTCCTGACAGACTGTATAACTTTAGCCCAAAGGATGTATCAAAGATGGATATTAAAAATAACACATCTGGGGGGCACCTGGGTGGCTCAGTTGGTTGAGTGTCCAACTCTTTCATTGCAGTTGAGGTCATGATCTCACAGTCCTGAGTTGGGCTTGAGATTCTCTCTCTCTGCCTTTCCCTCTACTCACATGCACTTGCTTGCTGTCTCTCAAAATAAAATCTTAAAAAAAATAAATAATAATACATTTGCTCTGATCTAGATGTCCCTCTTAAATCTGACCTATTGTCTTACCCATTCAATGACTTGATTCATGCAAATAAACAATAGGAAAAGTTTAACTAAGCAAAAGGTAGGTACTGATTCATCTTCCTTTTAACCTTGACTATAAGATAATACCATGATTTTTCTGCTTTATCCCTAACTTCCTGGAATATTTAGCCAGCTTTCCACAATCATTCTGAATCACAAAGACACAAGTATTCAGATAACTCAAGAGATGTTACTTGCTTGAATAATCCTTGGGAATTAGGGAGGCACTGCAGTCTATACTGCCCAATTTCTTAGGGAAGGGGAGGGCAAGCTAGAAGCAGGGAGTGAGCAACTGGTTCAAGTGACCAAATTATCTAAGTCCCTGAGCTTCACTTTGCATTGGGTAGATCCAAAAATGGTGCCAAATCTATAGGAAATAGGGCCCTATAATTAAAAGGGGTTATTAAACCCACATGCAGACCAAACATAGTCTGTAGACTAAATAAAGAATATTTTACTCATATGTACATTAGTATCCTTAAAATATTTGTAGGTTCTGCTGTAATGATAAGATACCATCTGAATTTTTTTGTTATCATTACATGGTGCACAAACACCTGAAAAGCACAAGTGCCATTATGTGGAGGCCAGCCAACATTTTTGGCTTTAAAGGTATTCTCGGATTTGAAAAAGCTGGGAACTACTGGTGAAGATCCCATTCTAGTGAGTTACTTTTGGCCTAAGGGAGAACGAAAAGACTGGGTTTTCATTCAAGAAGGCCAAAACAAAGGAGTCAGTTGAACCAAAAGCCATGATACAAATTTAGCTCACCAAAACGTAGGCACTCTCCTTTTTCTTAGTTTTATTTCAGGCATGCTGAAACAAGAAGCATGCCACATCTTCTGAGCTGATCTATCATTACATCAGGAAGTGGGTATTTATAAACTCAGAATTTTGCAGAGGTTCACTGAGTTAAATTTTTTTAAAAAGAATTTGAGTTAAGCACCTATCCTGTCTGAAACATGTGACTATAAGGTTTTAATAATATTCTGAAAAACTCTTGTAGCCTGAATTTCTCTTTGTTTATATATACTGAGAGGAGGAAGTAAAATTCCCTTTATTTTCATTTGCAACAGGAACTATCAATATTTTGGTTTATATTATTTTCATCATGGTAAGTACTTATTTCATAAAGTATTAAACTGAAAATCACCACTTAACAATTTTTTTAAAGCCACCACTACAATCTAAAAACTCTCCTTACCTGATTTTCCTATAGCAACAAAACACAAATTATATCTTTACGAGCAGGGATCTTTTATCTTTTTTTATAAAAAAAAATTTTTATCTTTACGAGCAGGGATCTTTTATCTTTTTTTAAAAAAAAAATTTTTATCTTTTACGAGCAGGGATCTTTTTTATCTTTTTTATCTTTTCTGAAACTGGTTCTTCTTTACCACAAAAGGTTTTATACAGTAGAATTTAAGTAGCAAAATGGTATAATGATTAGGCTGGACAGGTGTATGATGTACTCATGAATTATTCAATGAAAACCCAAAACTTCCTTTTAGAATCAACTTGGGTTGTTATTCACTAACCTACTACTACACCAAATAATATTAATGTCACAGAGAAAGCTGTTCCTGACTGCTTCTAAGTTTTGACTAAGTAGACTGTAAAAGAATGATGGGGACTTCTCCAAAGCATGACTTTAAGCAGCGAAAGCTAACATCTGTTTTTCAATGTGATTTTTGTACAAACTTTCCAAGGGAAAATCGTTTCCCCAAAAGGTGTCCTTAAAACGAACCCACTAATACCAAAGACTAAACTATCAATAACTTTAACTCTCTATATCTTTCTCTCTTTTTTTTTTTTTTTTTTTTTTTTTTTGCTTTTGAAGGAGAATGTGAAAGAATATTTCAATACACTGACCAATTTGATTTGGAATCTAAGTTATTTGCCATGGAGAAAAAAGCTAGCACTTTCAATCTTGTGGATCAGTGACTATGAAAATGAGTCTCTTGAAGGTCAAATGCCTGATTCTAGCCCTTCAGCTTCCACAAATCACCGTCAGCAAATCCTAAATCCAATCATCTCTTTCCAAAGAAAGTGTGTAGTGACTTACTTTTATTTTTTTTTTAATTTTTAAAAAAATTTTTTAGCGACTTACTTTAAGATAGTTGGCTTTAAATTATTTTCTTTTGGCTCTGGACTGTATCTCTACCTGAATTTTGACAATTAGGGCTAAGTAAAGGCTGTAACGTAACCCAGTTTTCTTCTTTTTTTTTAACCTAGCAATAAAAAGTAATCAGTAACATTTTGCCTTTTGGTATAACCGAATTCAGAAGAAAAGGATTTGAGTTTACTGTTCCTCTTTTATTACTAATACCATTATTGCTTCTACGTTTATTGGTTGGCATTCTACTACTATAGGAGAGAGCACGGCTGTCTTTTATGAGCTGTATCTTGACCTTTCCGTCAAGGTCGAGAACATTTACCTTCCAATCACCCCATTTAGGAGTTTCTGAGTTTTGTCTGCGCGATGATGGTAAAGGCCGCTCCCTACGAGTAGCAATTAACTTTAACTTTAACCCCAAGGAAAGCGAAGTTCACTGCCCTGCTGGCCATCAAGTGCTGCATTCAGCTCCAGCTCCCTCCAGGTGCAACGTCACGACCCTGGGTACTACACCTGGCGGTCTATGAACCTTATAAAAATCGTGTACAAAAGTGCTTGCAATTTTTTTTCCCCTAAGGAAATACCTTTAACTGCACCCTATCCCCCCTCCCCACCAGACACTCAAATGGGAGCCCTTCATTTCAGGGGGAAGTGAGTACAACTCTCAAGGGTTTGGAGGTGAGCGCTCAATCAAGGAGAAGACAGCTAACAGCCCTAAACTACCGACCGATCCGTAACTTCCCAGCTCGAGGAGCACAGCTGGGGGGGGGGGGGACTCTTCCAAAGTCCAGAAGAGGCCAGCCGCGCAGCGGACCTCGGGCTCCCGGCACCCTTCGCGCCTCCGCTCGCACGAAGGGCGCCCACGACAGCCGCCCACGGCTCGGACGCGGGCCCCCGCCCCTGCAGCCCATTTAGGCTGCCCACTGGCTAACTGGCTGGCCGGACACCCACCACTGGCGCCGCGGAGGCCGCCAGCTCCACCGCCAGCACCCCAAACGCTGGCCCAGGAGCGACCCAACGCAGAGGCGAGGGCGGGGCCCTCGGCCGCACCCCTTCGCCTTTCCCCCGCCTTCTTTGTTTCTTCCGGAGTCGCCATTGGCTGCTTGCCCGCGAGACCGGGCGACCCGCGGGCCTGCGGTGAGACGGGATTGGACGACGTCGCCGCCGCTCGACCGGCGGCCCGCTCGCGATTGGCCGAGGCGCCGCCGGGGGTTTGAATCGCGGCCCCGGCCGGGGAGGGTTCTGCCAAAGTGCCACGTTGGGCCCGGCTGCGGCGTGAGGAGCCGGTTCAGGGCGCCGGCCCGGGCGCTCGAGCCGGGGCTCCGGTCGTTGGGGCCGTTGGGCGGCTCGAGGCGGGCCGGGGAGCCGGTGCGCGGCGTGCGGGGCGGGTCGCCCGGCGGCAGCTCTGGTCAGGAGGCGCGGCGGAGCCTGGGCGGCGGCGCGTCCCGCCCGAGGGCGGCTCTGGCTGAGGGCGGAGGAGCCGGTGGAGCGCCCGGGGCAGCGGCTGAGGCGGGACGGCGGCGGCGGGGGCCGCTGCCCCCGGAAGAGCCGGCCGAGATGCTGGCGGAAAACCTAGTGGAGGAGTTTGAGATGAAGGAGGACGAGCCGTGGTACGACCACCAGGACCTCCAGCAAGGTGAGGGCGCGGTCACCCCCCCACACACACACTCCTCGGGAGGGCGGCCTGGCCCGGGAGCCGCCCGGGCGCGAGACCGTTACGAAGTCGCCTCTGCCCGCGGCCGGGGGCCGCCAGGTGCGGGAAGGTCTGGCGCTCACCTGGCGTGGGGACCCGCCGCGCGCCCGGCCCGCGGGAGGCCGCTTCTGCGCAGTGATCCTCGCCACCCCTGCGTGTGGGCCGCGCTCTGTGGGGGGCGCTTCCCCGGGGGGACCCCGCGTAGCCCGCGTGGACTGGGAGCCGCCGCAGGTGGTCTGGGTCGCGGGGGGGCGGGGGGGGGCGGGGTGTGTGGCAGGAACCGTGCCGGGCCCGCCCACGTCAGCCGCCCCATCCGTTCCCCGGAGAGGAGCTTCTCTTCTCTTGCTCCCATTTCCCAGATGAGGAAAGCGAAGTTAAAAGGGCCAAATGACTTCGCTCGAGTCAAGTATGGGGGCGAGCATTTTTTGAACTCACTCAGAACGAGGAGTCATGGCCACTGCCCAGACCCTGTGTCTTCTTTATCACCGGTTTACAGCTTCTTCAGTTGGGTGTCAGAAAGTTGAAAAAAAAAAAAAATTTTTTTTTTTTTGTTGCTTATGCATAGTTCAGATGCCAAGTGAAAGTGACTTGAGGCACTTTGCAGTTTGCGCTCTAGCTTTTATTTTATTATTATTTTTTGTAAGTTTAAAAACAGGCATTGGGATCTTGGCCTGCCTTGGATTTCTTGCCGAAAGTGTCCCAGAGAAATCTTGGAGCAGCCTTCAGTTTGGAGCCAGTGCCCTCCCCTTTTTTTTTTTTTTTTCTTTTGGTATTAATAGCGGGAATGTGCAACTGGGGACACTTTTTGAGTGTGTGGGTTCTTAACACTGGTGTTCATTTGATCCTCTCATCAAGCTATATGAATCTAGTAGATTCTATTATTGGGGGATCTAGGGTTCCACTCCAAACTTCAGAGCAAACTTTCTTAGCCACTATACTGAACACTCCTTAGGAACTTTTTTCAGGCACCTTTGGTGTCTGCAGTTCTGGGTAAATCAACTTTTTTAGCTTTAAACGTGCACTGAAAATTAACATCTAATTGAGGTGACTATTAAATGACCATGGTGTTGGTTCATGCTAATCATTGAATGTGGGGTGGCAGGGAAGGATGTAGGCTTGAATGACTTGTACTTAGAAAACAAAACAACTCTTTTGGGGAAAGGTGGCTTTTGATATGCCGTGGACAGTCACTTAAACCAAAGTAGTTCACCATTTCACTTAAATAGCCCAAGCTGTTCAGTGGCTGCAGTGCAGTATTTCCCATCATGTTCTGAATGTCCATAGGCAAATTTGTCTTACATTTTAAGGAAGCTGTTTTCAAAACTGCTGCCCCTCTCCCCCATAAGGGGGATGCCTGGGTAGCTCAGCAGTTTAGTGCCTACCTTTGGCCTAGGACGTTATCCTGGAGACCCAGAATCGAGTCCTATGTCGGACTCCCTGCGTGGAGCCTGCTTCTTCCTCTGCCTGTGTCTCTGCCTCAGTCTCTGTGTCTCTCATGAATAAATATTTTTTTTAATTCCCTGTAAGGATTGATGGCCTAGTTTGATACATTCTCCAGGTTTAATGAGGCAACCACTGCACAATTGGAGCATTTTCCTACAATAAATTATGTAGTTTGTATAATCACAGCTAAATATTTTTCTTTAGCAAGCATAGATCTGTGCAGGCCCTCTCCCCTTTTTAAAAATCTAGCATACTTAGCACATAATAGAGGCTCAGTTTTAATACTTATTGAACTGAGTCGCTCACATGGGATTAGTGTTTTCATGGCTCCCTTCCATCAGGTGCTTTAGTCCACACTGCCCTTCCACCCTGTGGGAAGTTTTAGGAACAACCAGTCATAAGATTTCAGTCTATGGGAAACAAATGCAACATGTTGGCACTACATGTGGAATTCTTTAACCTCTTTAACAAAGCCATCGGATGTTCAAGTTTAATGAAACTTTAATGAGCACAGGTCTAAATCAACTTAATGTCACTTTGCATTTGGAATTTGTTCTCTACTTTTTGGAAGACTTTTACATCTGTTACCACAATTTGACTTTGACATAACCCTGTATGTCATAACCAAGTGTGTGGGTTAGGAATAGATGTGAAATTCCAACAATTATAACTTGTGGAATATAGCCTGTAGAAGAATGAAGTCTGCACTGTGAATAAAAGGATATCTTTGTCCCAGTTTTTAAAAATTATATGTTAAAAAATACCTAAACTTGGGCAGCCCCGGTGGCGCAGCGGTTTAGCGCCGCCTGCAGCCCAGGGCGTGATCCTGGAGACCCTGGATCAAGTCCCACGTCAGGCTCCCTGCATGGAGCCTGCTTCTCCCTCTGCCTGTGTCTCTGCCTCTCTCTCTCTCTCTCTCTCTGCATCTCTATGAATAAATAAATAAAATTAAAAAAAATCTTTAAAAAAAAATACCTAAACTTCTAATGAATTTTTAAGTGCGTTAATTTCTCCCCCCCTCCAAAATATTTTTGAGTCTGTGCCAGGTATTCATCTAGGCACTGAGGCTACAGTGCCTATCCACAGATAGGATAGATAGGATCCTACTGCTGGAGTTGACAGTCTAAGAATCTGTTTACTAGTGAAACCTGGAGATATTGCCTCCTAGGACATGCCCAACTACAGTGCCTGGCACATGGTAGGTCCTCAGTAGATATTTGGTGCTGAATACAGTTTGGGAGCAAGTCTGTCCTTTTAACCAGATTGATAAACACATCTAATGGGATTTTATCAAGCGCAGACATCTGTTTTGTTTTGTAAACATCCTCACTGTTAACTTTACTGAGCAAGGCTTGTTTGGAGAGAGCTGCTGAAACAACTTTTTAAGATCCTGTTCTTAAAGTCATTAAATTACAAACCTGTTTCCTTTAGCAACAGAATGATTTAAGTAAATTGACCATATCAAAGTTTGCTGGGGAATTTTTTTAATTTGCTGAAAAATTCTAACTTTGGAAGGCTCTGGTCCACCATATTTATACCTTGTTAGAAATACGTAAAGCTTATCCAGGCAGAAGGAGAAAACCCTTTGCTTTTACAGAACACTTTGATAAAGAGACTGTCTTTTGTCAGAGAGCTGAGTTGGCTCAGTAAGAATACTGACAATGATCTCTGTGGGTAAGATCCTTTCTGGGACAGCAGGAGCCTTCTGTGCAGGTAATGATGGTGCTTGCTTTGAAATGTGCCCCTGAGAACAAGGTGGAAAGACTTCAGAGACTGAGTTTTCTTTTGGTCCAGCTGCTATTGTAATTGTCATTGGTGAGCTGTGCAAGCTTAGAATAAGGTTTCAAATTCCTACTCTATGGATCAGCAAATGAAGTCTTAGTTTAAAGGAATCTTCATATTTCTACTTCTTTTTGTGATGAGTACATTTGCCATGTGTACAACTAATTTGCTGAATCATTGTTGAAGGGTCATTAAAACTGGCACCATCATTTTTCTTGATGTTTATATTCAGGTTTTTTGCTTTCCCAATTATAGTAACGTTGGCAACAGGAGTTACACAGAAGCATCACCAAATGACGCATTTGATTTTGTAATAGGAAAAGCTTTCAGCTCTAATGTTGTTGAATTACTGCTGCAGACCACAGCTTAACATGGGAATTTGTTGTCCTCATAGTTTGTGAAAAACTGAAGTAAAATAAAAATATGATAGCAGTGGAATTTAAAGGTTTCAGAATTCTGGAAGAGAGATTCTTTGAAAAAATTACTCAGCTGCCAGAGCTAATCTTTTGCTTTGGCATAGGGCTGAATAGAGTGCCTGTTTAAAGCTTACAGTTTATGCTGTTAAAATAGATTATTATCACTCGCAAAGATTAATTAGTGAAAGTATTAAACATATGAGGGTATTAATAGGTTTTTAATTCTTAAGCCTGAAGTAAAAATACCACACAAGTGTGGCATTTTTAGTGGCTACCTAGTTCAGTTCAAAAGGATGTAGAAAAGACAACCTCTTAATGAAAATCTTTATTGTAAAATGGAGATGATCAGGTACATAAGACTTCAAAACTATATTGTTTCCTTTTGTGCCTTAATTAAAAATAAAAAGGACATTGAACATTCTCTTATTCCCCCCACTAATTATTTAGAAACCCTTCTTGGGCTTACTGCCAGCTTTTGGCTCCTTTTGGTTATGGAAACCAGATGCTACACAACAGGAAATAAAATTTTTTTTAAGAACAAAAAAAGACCCTTGTCTTTAAACTAACAGATGAAGTAATATCCTATTATGCAGTGTGACTTCACAGACACTTACTTGTAGTTGAGACTTGTTTTGCCAGAATTCTATCCTGAACATCTATGAAATATTTAGGAGATTGAGACTTCAGGTTACTGAACCAGGTTGGGGCTTTGTTTAACTGGAAATAAGGATTGAGATAAGGACAAGTCTCAAATTCTTTTCTGCATGCTATTTACTAGTAAGAGTACTCTTACTATTTACTAGTAAGAGTGCTTGGCATCTCTTTCTGCAGCAGCGGGAGCAGGAAAGCTGCTCCTGGCTGTGTGTTAAGTAGTAGGCAGTTTCATAACTGAATGAAAGTAGTTGAAGATGGTCTCAAGTTAGTCTTGATTCTGGAAGAGGTTTTGCCTCAGGTTTTGATCACTGATTAAGAACACCTTTGGTGAGTCTCTGGCCCTTCCCAGTGAGGAATTACTACCTTAAAACAGACCAGGAGAGACTTAAGTAATGTCTAGGTAATGTTTATATGTTTATATGCTCTTTGCCTTAAATAAGCGTGGTGCCCCTTGTGTAGGGCTACATGTCCTAGGAGTACAAAATAATTATTTTTGGAACATCTGCAAGCTGTACATAGCGCCTTTCGCATTTAGTGAAAACAAGATATTAAACTGCCTGGAATTGTGTGTGTTTTCACTGGCAGAGCAGGCAATAAAAGCCAAGTAGCTCAACTCTGATTTCTCATTGCCATCTATAAAAAACAAGTATCTCAAAGAAGGAAATTGACGGTCTACCTGAAACAAAGAGGTGTGTGGGTCTCCCAGTGTAAAGACATGGGATATGAAGACTATGAGATTGGAACCTGTTGACGGTAGTTTCTGTTTTGCTGTGACTCACCATGTAGATGTGGTCAGGTCAGTTAGCATCTTTGTGCTTCACATTGTCTCATTTGAAAATCCAGGCTAAATACCTTTGAAAGATAGATTAGTATCTCTCTCTCTTTTTTTTTTTTTTTTTTTAGATTAGTATCTCTTAAAAGCTTTGAGCTGTTTATAAAGGTTCTATGCCTTGTGAATAGAAGATGTTATTTCATAGACTTGTTATCTGAAGTCTTCTGCCCATTAATGGATATTGTTAATATTTAAATCATGAGAGAAGGTATTTTAACACCTATCTACCAACATATATACTGTTTTTTAAAAAAAAAATTTATTCATGAGAGACAGAGAGAGGCAGAGACATAGGCAGAGGAAGAAGCAGCCTCCATCCCGGAACTCCAGGAGCATGCCCTGAGCTGAAGGCAGATGCTCAACCACTGAGCCACCCAGGCGTCCCTATACTGTTTGTTTGTTTGTTTTTAATTTTTATTTATTTATGATAGTCACAGAGAGAGAAAGAGAGGCAGAGACACAGGCAGAGAGAAGCAGGCTCCATGCACCGGGAGCCCGACGTGGGAATCGATCCTGGGTCTCCAGGATCGCGCCCTAGGCCAAAGGCAGGTGCCAAACCGCTGCGCCACCCAGGGATCCCTGTTTGTTTGTTTTTAATAAATAGGTGTAAAATGTTTTAAAATGAGCTGGAGTGGTGTTTGGTAGATTTTGATGATTTGTTTTTTTCATAATGAGGGAAAACTAACCAAGTAGAATACTAGTTATGTACTCTAATGGACAGTACCAGGTAACAAAAGTTGTGGCTTTTCTTTTACCACTTTCTCTAGGTTAAGTTTTAATGTCAGTAATAATGAATAAACCTAAAACTTTATTTGTCAACCTCTAAAACTTAAGTTTAAAAAGCGTATGTAGTAAGATTCCCAGTTTTCATAATATTTTTACATAATAAATGCTTTTTTATGACATTTTATGATGTATATAAATACTTTTTATGACATTAAGTGAAATGACTTTCCATCATACTTAAAATAAAACGTAAACATTCTTTACCATGGACTGTAAAATTTTGTGTACTCTTGATTTCTGTCTGCCCTCCAGCTTCATCTCTTTACTCTCCCCCTCATGCTTCTATCACACTGGCTTTTTGTCAGGTCGTAGATTATACCAAGTTCTTTCCTGTTACAGTGCCTCTGGCTGGCTTTTTTACATGGTGAGATCCTCACTCCTCAATCAAGCCCAGCTAAAATGTCCCTTCCGACTTTCCTTGTGACCTCCCTCTCTAGAATAGATCCTTCATTCATTATCACCAAATCTATTTTTTTTTTTTCTTTTTCACACATCACATTCAACTGGTTGACAGATCTTTAGCTCTACTTTAAGGGGATTCCTACCCCTTCTCTCCATCTCTTTAGGCCAGGATCTATAACACAAACCTTGCTTTGACACTTGCATTCACAGCAGCCAGATTTCATGGGAACTTTAGAGACTATTAAAGATCTACCTGAAGAAAAAAAAAAAAAAAAAGATCTACCTGTACTTTGGCTCAAAGGTCTCCTGGAAAAAAATAGACAATAAAGATATGAATAAGTCCAGTCCATGAACAAATAATTATGGTGTTAGGCATCACCATGATGAATGATCATTTCTGAACTTAAGAATACATCTCCATAAAGTAGATCACTATTATTTAGTCTTACAAGTGTGGGTACATAAGAGCATGCATTACCTGGTAGAGGGACCCAGTTCAACTGAATTTTGAAAAGAACTCTGGTTTCTTTCTGTGCCATGCTACCTTCCATTGAAATTTGACTTAAATTTTATGTGTTGGGTTAGGTCTTGATTCATTCTTATTTTAAGGACAGGATTATATAAAGTGAGTGAGATCATTTGCATTAGTCTAATATTCATTTGTTGTGCTAGATCTCCAACTTGCTGCTGAACTTGGGAAGACATTACTGGATCGGAACACAGAGTTAGAAGATTCTCTTCAGCAGATGTACACAACCAATCAGGAGCAGTTACAGGAAATTGAGGTAATTTACTGATTAAGAGAGTTACACTTTAAGTTGTGGCATGTTGCTGCTATTGACCAGTCATGTTCTGCTAAAATAGCACTTTCAAAGAACCATTGGAGAGACTTGGGAGGTTGATTTCTATTTTTTTGTGCTTTCCCAACATATGTCTGATGAAAGAAATTTCTCTCTTTACCTTGGTGAAGTATACTAGAAGCAAATGGTCCAGTGTTTACCATTATGTGAAACACAATAAAATTGTGAATATTATGCTTCGTTTTTAACTTTTTTTAAATAGATTTTATTTATTTATTTGAGAGAGAGTGTGAGCCAGAGAGAGAGAGAAAGAGAGAGAAAGTGAGCACAAGCAAGAGCAGGGGTGAGAGAGAAGGAGAAGCAGGCTCTCTGCTGAGCAGGAAGCCCGACTCGGGGCTCAATCCTAGAACCCTGGCGTTGTGACCCGCTGAAGGCAGACACTTAACCGACTGAACCACCCAGGCACCCCTACCTTTTTCTTTTAAAAAATGAATTATGTAATATTTCAGATATTCCCAGAGGTGTAAGAGAATACAACGAATAGCTCTGTACCCACCACCCAGCTTAAGAAAAAACTACCCATACTGTTGAGGCTCCCTCTTTGGTTATACCCCCTTCCCCAACCACTGCCAAATACCATCCTAAGTTTGGGTTTAGATGGAAAAAATTTTAAATTGTAGTACTGATTTCATGATGTGTTTAAATTTCTTGTGCCATTCAAAGAATTAATCAGGACAACCCAGGTGGCTCAGCGGTTTAGCTCTGCCTTCAGCCCAGGGTGTGATCCTGGAGACCCAGGATCAATTCCCTCTCGGGCTCCCTGCATGGAGCCTGCTTCTCCCTCTGCCTGTGTCTCTGCCTCTCTCTCTCTCTCTGTCTCTCTCATGAATAAATAAATAAAATTAAAAAAAAAAAAAAAGAATCAGGGATGCCTGGCAGGCCAGTGGGTAGTGTATGCAACTCTTGATCTTAAGTTCGAGCCCTATGTTGTGGGTAGTGTATACTTAAAAAAAATCATAAAATGGATATTTCTTTCTCTTTGCTTGATATTAATTTATTTACATTTTTGGTAGATTTTTAAATTTTATTTTTTTTAAAGATTCTATTTTATTCATGAGAGAGACAGAGAGGCAGAGACAAAGGCAGAGGGAGAAGCAGGCTCCCCATGGGGAGGCCAATATGGGACTCGATCCTGGGACTTCTGGATCACACCGTGAGCCAAAGGCAGACACTCAATCACTGAGCCACCCAGGCAACCCTTTAGTAGATATTTTTTAAATTAAAAGAGTACTTTTCCCCTAATTATAACAAACTAAAATGAGAGTTACTAGATTAAGGCTTTAAATGCAAGGTGCTGGGGTACCTGGGTGGCTCGGTTGTTGAGCGTTGGAACCTCAATTTCAGCTCAGGCCATGATATAAGGATTGTGAGATTGAGCCCCTAGTAGGCTCCTTGGTCAACATGGAGCCTACTTCAGATTCTCTCTTTCCCTCTTCCTCTACCCCTCCCCACCCCCACCTTACATATGTACATGCACACTTGTGTGTTCTCAATCTCTCTCTTTCAAATAAAAAAATAAAATCTTTTTAAATATTCAAAATGAAAAATAAAATGCAGGGTGCTATCTTGTAAATGGTCCCATTCAAGTAGTCCAGTTATGGGTTGGCCATGTGACTATAAAGATGATAATTTTGGGGGTGCCTCACCGGTGCAATCAGTGGAGCTTCTAATTTTTGACTTAGGGATTGTGGGTTTAAGCCCCTTGTTGGGAAAAAAAAAAAAAAAAAAGCCCCTTGTTGGGTGTACAGATTACTTAAAAATAAAATCTTTAAGAAAATATAAAGATGATAATTTTGATTATTAACCTGACAGTTGTCTCATTAGAATACTTTTCTCTATGTTCCACCTCCCCACATACCTCCCCTACCCAAAAAAAAGCTTTGCACTTAAATGACAACTCCTTCCTCTCAAATTGGTACATTAGAGACAGGATTCTTGTGTTTATGTGCACGAAAAATGTAAAAGACCTTTGAACAGTGATCAGAACTTACTGAGTGGGGTACTTGGGTGGCTCAGTTGTGACTCTTGATATTGGCTCAAGTTATGATCTCAGGGTTGTGAGATCGAGCCGTGCATTGGGCTCCACAGTGGGCATTGCGTGTACCTAAGAGTCTCTCTCTTCCTTGCCCTGTGGCCTCCCTGGACCCCCCCCCCCCAAAGAAAATACTAAAAAAGGCAAATTCATAATCTAAATATCCTTAATTTTACATAGTAGCCATAATTAACGTGTGTATACAGCAGATCTTTCCCTTCATTAGGATTTATGAATAATCAGGTGACTAGCTCTGTGAGAAATATGCTTTTATAATCTAGAAGGGTATATCTTGTAATGATATTGAAGTTATTAGCTACCACTTTTAGCATGTTCTATATCAAAAGAGCATAGAACATGCCATACCCAGACTAAATATAGTTTCCAAGAAACCTAAAAATGCAGAAAAACAAGCATTTTAAAAGCTGTTACTAGGAGAGCCTGGACGACTCAGTCCATTGGGCATCTGCCTTTGGCTCAGGTCATGATCCCAGAATGCTGGGATTGAGCCCTATGTCAGGCCCCTTGCTCAGTGGGGAGCCACCTTGTCTCTCTCCCTCTGCCTGCTGCTCCCCCTGCTTACTCTCTCTGTCAAATAAATATGTACAATCTTAAAAAAAAAAAACAAAAAAACAAAACTGTTAAAACTAGCCAAGTGTCATACACAAAGAATTCATACTTGCTTTGTGTCTTAGACTTTGCTTTACAACTCAGAAGATTTCATAGAGCAGTCCTAGGGCCATATCATATGCTGTGAGACACATCTATTTCTACTTGGGTAGAAACGTAGTCTACTTGGGTAGAAACATTTAAGAGAATGATACCTATTTGTTACCACAGGAGACTATGAACACAATTGCTTTATGATCTAAGTGACTTATTTTCTTCTTTCTTCTGCCCTGTGGTATTGAGGATGATTAAACAGTTAAGACAGATTGTTGGCATTGTGAAAAAAAATCCACAGATTTTTGAAATTCTCTCAATCTTCAAATAACACTATACCATCTATTGTCTTTTATAAGGTGTTGCAAAGTGTAATGGAAATGAAGTGTCCAATTCAGATCTTAATGATTAAATAAATATAAATTTAAATACGTGTATAACCTATTCAAATAAATTTAGCCTAGAATATTCCGGAAACATTTTCATGACTCTTCTTTCCATAATAAAGCATGTAGTTCCCTGGTTCATAGATCCAAGCATTGTTGCATTCAACATTTTACTCTTTATCCAAAGCTGTGTTTTGGCTGAGAACAACACTTTCATAGATTTTTTTTCTCTACCATTGCAGTTGGCTATCTTCTTTCTTTTTATAAATCACTTTATGAAAGTCAATGGGGAGGGACAAAATGAGGAGATGAAAGAAATGGCAGTGCTGGTTAAGCTCACTTAGTAGCCAGAGCACCCTCCCCCCAAAGTGGCCTTATTGCCTGATCAGGTCACATCTATTTCTGTGCAGACTTACAAGTCACAATATTAACTCCCAATAGTCTAAAACAAGGAAAGCTTGATGCTTTTATAAAAGGAAGCAGGCAGCCAAAGAGCCTAATTCCGTACTAAAAGGTGACCGTTTTTTATATGCTTATCATTGCAACCTTCAGGAACCACCTAAGCTTTATGAAGGCCCTTTCCTTAATTCAAACCTTATATTAGTTCTCTTTGTCTTTTAAAAAGTAAACTTTTTATTGAAATACACATACAGAGGAATGCCTGGGTGGCTCAGCAGTTGAACGTCTGCCTTTGGCTTAGGTCGTGGTCCCATAGTCCTGGGATCGGGTCCTGCGTCGGGCTCCCTGCATGGAGCCTGCTTCTCCCTCTGTCTCTGCATCTCTCTCTGTGTCTCTCATGAATGAATAAATAAAATGTTAAAGAAATATATATATATACAGAAAAAAGCACAAATCCTAAATATATAGTTCAATGAGTGTTCATTAACATACTGATGAAACCAACACCTAGGTAAGAAATAAGAACAGTATCAGCTCTGCTAGTCGTCACCCACACTAACCAGTATGCTAATACCTAGATTAATTTAGCCTGTTTGAACTTTACCACTTTTACAGGTTTTAAACTAACTTTTTAGAATGTTTATTGGGACTTTTCCTGACTAGAAAAGTAATATATGATCATTTTTAAAGATAGAAAAACATGTAGTTGAAAACCAGAAAGTTAGCCTTACCACCTGGAAAAATTTGAAATGAGATCATCCAGAAGAATGGTACTGAAACTTGGAAAATACTAGTATAAAATCTCCCAAACTGTGACACATTATAGACATTATAGAAAAAGACAAATAAGGAAACTCTCAAGGGTGTTTTATAAGAACTACAAGTGTGCTTTCAAAGACTCACAGTGGATTTCAAATAATCCTCGTAAAAATTGATCAGTATTTTTTAGTGATCGTTTTAGGTTTCTTTTTGTTAAAGAAAAGAGTCCAAGCATGAGTAGGTCAAGGGGCAGAGAGAGAGAACCAGACTCCCCTATGAGCAGAGAGCCCTACACAGGGTTCCACCTCAGGACCCTGAGATCATGACCTGAGTAAGCCAAAGGCAGACGCTTAACAGACTGAGCCACCCAGGTGTCCCTCAGTGATTGTTTTTTATGTAAAAAAAAATTAAACTATTGAAAGTAAAGATTGGCTTCAGAGATACCTATAGTCTGTGTGACTTTTATTCAGTGTTGATTTGAACATATAATTTTTCAAGACTGCCGAGCAAGTTTTTCTCTCCTGGATGAGGGGGGAGGAGAGAAGCCTTGGAGGGTAATGAGATCTGGCACCATCAGACATAATCGGATTCTCTTAAAGATTCCTATAATCATGTAAGCAAGTCTACAGCCTTATGTTTGTGTTGCATCTCCGCTTGGAAACCTGTATTATTCCCATAAGCCTTGTCACTACCACTCAAAGTAGTCTGGCCTTCAAGATATCCTTTCAAGAACTTATGTCTTCCTTGGAAATTTTAAGGCATTTTATTCCTCTGCTACATTTATCAATATTCTGTATATTTATGATTTGTTCTAGTCTACCCACCCATTTCCCAGTGCAACATTGAAGGCTGTTGCTATGTTTATTCATGGTCTTTCACAGAGTAAACATCAATAAATACTTGTTGAAACCTATATCCTTTTTTTTTTTTTTTTTTAAGTAGGCTCTGTGCCCAACATGGGGCTTGAACTCATGACCCTGAGATTGAGAGTCACATGCTCTACCAACTGAGCCAGCCAGGCACCCCTTGAAATCAGTATTTTAAGAAAGGGACAGATTAGCAATTTGCAAAGCACTTCTGATTCCTAAACTGTGGGTTTCCACCTTGAGATTTTTTTTAAGGCAATAGGAGGGGCACTGGCTTTAGCATTAGAAGATTCAGGTTTAAGCCCTCCAGCCTATAGCAAATAGATGGAGACTTTAGGCATGTGAATTACCTCTCAGATCCTGTTTTCTCTGCTGTATAATGGTGATAAGAATGCTTGCACTACATTGGCACAGGGTTGTCCTGAAGGGATGAGGTTATGTAAGTGTATTTTGGACAGTATAAATTGTACAATTTATCCATGTTATAAGAATTTTGGTAATGAATCTTAATTCAGAAAAAAATCCTTTTCAATTACTGGAAAATTGATTTTAAAAACAAGCCAGGCTTTTAATAGATTATATTATAGGTGGTTTTTATTTTTATATTCATGCCTCTTCTCTCCACCCCCCCCCCTTTAAATTTCCTACAGGGGAAATAAAGTATTTTAATCAGGGAAAAGGTTTTTCAAAGGTAAAAGGAAATATTTCTTCAGAATTGTAGAAGTCATTTTGATACTAAACTCAGAGGATTTGGGCAATAATCCTTAATAGAAGGATAATCCCAACACTGCATAAAAGCCAAATTTCCATTGCATTCCTTATGTGTTTTAAGTTGGGGTTTTTTGTCTTTTCTCCTTTACTCCAGGTCACGGTTCTGCAATTGCAAATAGATAGTAATCTTGCTGGCCTTTCTTTTTGAAAGATTTGCCTCAGTTGTTAAGTTGAACTATTTATAGCTTTTGCTTATAACCTGAACCTTGTACTCCTAGTCAAGGTGGCATTCTACGCAAATTCCAAGAAACGTGTGTAATAACTCATAGAACTAAACTTTGATACTCTTGGCTATAAAATCGACATTTTTGCCTGTGTTTTTGCTACTGTCGTGTTTGCCTCCCCATGTTTTGCTTAAATGTCTCCCTTTCCGTTGATATGTTTAATATGACAGATGCTTTTGTACTTGAGTTTTGGCACTTGAATTTTGGATCTTGGCAGTCCTGTCGAATTCATTTGAGGTTGTGTGTCAAAGATTCTGAATAGAGAAAACCAGAACATTAGAAGCTTATCTTTGCCTTTAAATGAAGGGTAGAAAATGAGCTAACTCTGTCCCTTCTAGATTCAGAAAAAAATTGACAAATACTAATTTGAAACTTTGGAGGTCAAGTGTTAAAGCAAGGTCTGACCACATACAGTTCTGATTCTCTGGTCTGATACCACTACTTGCTGGGAGATCTAATAATTTTTCTTTTAAGTTGCTGACCAAGTTAGTCAGACTTCTTTGTTAGGTAACCTATTACAGATTCTTGTAGAAGTAAAGGGCTTTTTTGATTACTTTTGATTTAATAATAATAAGATTAAACTCCTACCACGTGAAAACAAGCTCCCTGCCATTCTTTAGATTGCCATTAAAGCCAAGTCCTCTAAGACCAAAATATTACAAGCTCTTCATAAATGGTTTCATTGTGTTTTTATCACAAGTTTATATATCAAACTAGAAGGACTTACTATAGTTTTTCTTGATACATAGGTCCTCTCCACCCTCCCAGTCTGTGGTTGCACTTTTTGCAGTTTCAGTTACGTGGTCAGCCCCCATCCAGAAACAGACAATTCTCCTTCCGTTGTATGGTCAGAAGGTGCCTTGGAGCTTCACACTGTGTCACAATGCCTGCGTCACTCACCTGGCTTATCTCATCACGTGGGTGTTTTATCAGCTCATGTCATCAGAAGAAGTGTAGGTACAGCAAAGGAGATATTTTGAGAGAGACCACATTCACATAACTTTTTTTTACAGCCTATTGCTATAATTCTATTTTATTATTCTCACTGTGCCAGATTTATAAATTAGACTTTATCATAGGTGTATGTATAGGGAAAAAACATAGTCATATATTTAGGGTATGGTGCTATCCACTTTTTCAGGCACCTACTGGGAGTCTTGGAATGTATCCCCAGTGGAAAAGAGGGGGACTGCTATCGCCTCTTTGTACTTTATTTACATATTTGTTTCCTTTATATTTGAACTTTATATCTTTAAAAGGGGACAACAATTAGGGGCCCACATAATAGCTGGTAGGAATTATAAATGTTTTTCAGATTACTGGGAATAAGTAATGTTTTTCAGATTGTGCCATGGGAATAAGTACAGAGAAGTCTATAAATGAGGCAAAAGGGAGGGAATTAGTGGCTATTAGGAACTTTTCCCAAGAGGGCTATAACCAAAGCCCTTCTCAGAATCTTTTAGTTAAGTCTCCTCCACATTTCAGCAGTCTTAGTTGTGGTAAAGAGCACGATAAGCTGTTGTGAATAGAGGTCTAGAAATTGCCATTTTGGGGCGCCTAGCTGGCTCAGTTGGTAGAGCATGTGACTCTTGTTCTCAGGGTCATGATAGAAAGGAATTGCCATTTAGCCAATATTTTTTGAGTCCCTACTATGTATCAGGAATTGTACTAAATGGACTAGAAAGAGAAGAGGCTTCCCTTTTCAAGGAGGGTCAGAAAGACTGGACACTGGGATGCCAGGGTGGCTCAGCAGTTGAGCGCCTGCCTTTGGCCCAAGGCGTGATTCTGGAGTCCTGGGATCGAGTCCCACATTGGGCTGCCCCCATGGAGCCTGCTTCTCTCTCTGCCTATATCTCTGCCTCTCTCTCTGTCATGAATAAATAAAAATCTTAAAAAAAAAAAAAAAAGACTGGACACTAACAAGTAAGCACTTGGTCATTTGTTATTACGCTAATTGTTTTAAAGGAAACTGATAAGATACCTTGGGAAAGGTGCTGCTTGAGGCAGGGTGGTCTGGAAAGGCTTCTGAAAAGATTATGTTTGAGCAGAGGCCTTAGGACAATCAGAGTTCTTAACCATTCTTGTGCCATAGATCCCTGTGGCTGTCTGGTGAGGTCTGTGATGATCCTCTTAAAATATATAGAATAAAAGGGAATCTGTTATATTGAAATGCCTTATCAAAATATTAAAAAAATAAATATGTGATATGGTAATGTTTGTCAACCTAAAAAGTATAATTTCAAATAGTGATGAGTGTAGCCAATAAATCAAGATTTCTGCAATCACTATCATGTGATATGAAAATATCTGTGATTTCTATTGGTGATGAAGTCCTAGCAACCCCATCATACTACTTATGGCTTGATGGCTTGTTGCCTCCATTCAGAATCAAAGCACGTGGTAAATATTGGAAGTTAGAGAAAATAAAGATATAACTTCTCCCTCATTCAAGTTCACAGATCCTGTCAGTTCTGTCTGTGGACCCCAGATTAAGAACTGCTGGGTTAAATGGAGCCAGTTAGGAAAAACACATCCCCTAACAGAAGGGGGAGCTTGCTTAGAGTAAGGCAACTCCATAGTTTTAAGGTAAAGATACTTTGTGAAATAAGGATGAATCAGTAGCTCCCTGGTGAAACTGGAAGAGCCACTTAAGAGACAGTTGGGAAAATCTTAATTAAGACTGAAAAATAGGGGATCCCTGGGTGGCGCCGTGGTTTGGTGCCTGCCTTTGGCCCAGGGCACGATCCTGGAGACCCGGGATCAAATCCCACGTCGGGCTCCCGGTGCATGGAGCCTGCTTCTCCCTCTGCCTGTGTCTCTGCCTCTCTCTCTCTGTGTGACTATCATAAATAAATAAAGAAAAAAAATATTTAAAAAAAAGACTGAAAAATAAATGATAGTAAGGGGATTATTGGGAGGTTTTAGGTATGATTAAAATTGTAGTTAAAACAAAAAGTCTTTTAGAAATATATGAATATGGATATTTAAGATGTCTTGGATTTGCTTTAAAATGATTGGAGATGAGAATAGGAAAGTAGAAATGTCACAAGACTGATGATAATTGTTGAAACTGGATGATGGATAGATGGGGGCTTATTAAACCATTTTTTTCTCTTTTATATGTTTGACATTATCCATAATGTTTTAAAAACATAGTAGAGGGCACCCCAGGTGGCTCAGCTGTTTAGCGCTGCCTTCGGGCCAGGGCCTGATCCTGGGGACCAGGGATCGAGTCCCACGTTGGGCTCCCTATGTGGAGCCTGCTTCTCCCTCTGCCTATGTCTCTGTCTCTCTGTCTGTCTCTCTCTCTGTCTCTCCTGAATAAATAAATGAATAAAATCTTTAAAAAAAAAATGAAATCTCTAAAAACATAGTAGAGGGGCAGCCCTGGTGGCTTGGCAGTTTAGCGCCGCCTTCAGCCCAGGGCCCAATCCTGGAGACCTGGGATTGAGTCCCACGTCAGGCTCCCTGCATGGAGCCTACTTCTCCCTCTGCCTGTGTCTGCCTCTCTGTCTCTGTCTCTCTCTCTGCATCTCTCATGAAGAAATAAAATCTTAAATAAAAAAAAACACACAGTAGATAAAATTAGCCATGTATAAAGAGTCTGTACTTGGGTGGATGAAAGAAGCAGCACACAAGGTCAGGACCACTAATGTATTATTTCGGGGGATGTGACTAAAAGAACATATTGAAGCATAACTGGTAAAGAACGCTGCTGGGGTGGTTAGAATTCCACTTCATCTTAATGAAGAGCTGCAAGTACTAGTCCTATGGAGGGAAATGGTAAACATGAAGCTTAAGAATCGTTGTTGATCCAAGTGAATGCTGATGCCTCCTGGACCTAAGAGAAAAAGACATTAGTTTGGGGGGAGGGGAGACTTCCAGGGTTTTCCATGTCCAAGATCAACATTTCTCTAATAAGTGTGATCCATGGACCTCTTGTACTAACCTCACCTGGAGTTTTTGCTGAAAATGCAGAATACTGATTGTACCCTAGTCTCACCGACTCAAAATTTTAGGAGAAAGGGGTATAGGTTCCTGTAGTTTGTTTAATAAAGCTCTCAGATAGATGAATCTTAGCACATGCAAAGTTTGCAAACTAACTGTAGCTGCCTCTTCCTGAGCAGTTTTACCATATGCTGACGCTGTGCTGAACCCTTCACACACTTAAACCTTACGGCAGCCTTTGTGAGATAGGTGATGAGGAAATATCGCCTGAGAATTAAGGTTACTTGCCAAAGGTCACCCGGTTAGAGGTGGTAAAGCAGAACTTCAGATTCTAACCTATGCTCTTAGATACTGCTGCCTCCAACCAGGCTCTTTTCTCTGATTCTATACCCACCAAAAGATTTCTGTGGAAATTGACCTCTCACCTGCCCTTTACAGAGGATGTGGGTCTTCCAGTAACTGGGCAGAGACAATTCCTGTGGTAAATTAGTAATTAGTGTCTGGTCTATGTGTTAGCCTTTTTCAGTCGTTGTAAATCAGTGCCAAAGAATATTTGACACCTATACTTGATATTAAAGTAGCTTGTGAAGTTTCTGTACCCTTTGTATGTATACCTGTATCCTAAACTTTGTCCCTAAGAGATTGAACACATTCCCATCAGTCATAGGAACCTACTATGACATCGCTAGCCAGAGGGCAGGATTAGGGGCCTTCTCCCAGGAGAAGCTGGTAGGTACTGAGGCAGTGAAGGCTAAACATAGGCTTTGAGAGGGACCGTGATCAGTGTGTGCTCACCTACCTTATTTAATATTTTTAAATCCTACAAGATAGGTTAGTCATCAATTCATAACCCCTTATTTTTCAATTCTGAACCCAAAGGCTCTATAAAACAAGATTTTTTTTTTCCTTTAAGTTTGCAGCAGATTCATTTGGCAGAAAACCCTGACCTGAACTGTTGTGAAGCTGTTTATAATCCTTATTCACACTTACCATTGCAGAAATATTAATGCTCGGGACACCTGAGCGGCTCAGCAGTTGAGCGTCTGCCTTCGGCCTAGGGCGTGATCCTGGCGTCTCAGAATTGAGTCCTGCATCGGGCTCCCTGCATGGAGCCTGCTTCTCTCTCTGCCTATGTCTCTCTGCCTCTCTCTCTGTGTCTCATGAATAAATAAAATCTTAAAAAAAAAAAAAAAAAAAAGAAATGATCGATTACAGGATGCTGCTCATACCACACTGAGGATGTTTAAAGTTTTTAGTGTGTTTGCCACGTTGTCTTTCTACAATTGAAAGAATTTTCAAAAACATTTTTGGCCCCTAGAGTTTCAGATGAGAAAGTTGAAGTTATGAGACTTAAGTGTTTTCTCAACATATTACCAAGTTATATCACTAGATTTTGAAAAAGATCATTTATTCTTTTTTTTTCAACTGTCACATTGTCATTTATAGTCCTCTGAAAATCATTTAGCACATTCTTTGAAAGAAGTCTTTTAGCTTTGCAAATATAGTTGTACAGATTTACAGTTGTAAAGGTGACTTTTGACTCTTGACAACATGGATTTGAACTGTCTGGGTCCACTTACACAAGGATTTTTTTTCTGAAAATACAGAACGTAGTGTAAATATATTTTCTCTTCCTCATGATTTTCTTAACATTTTCTTTTCTTTAGCTTACTATATTGTGAGAATAAGTATGTAATTCGTATAAACATACAAAATGTGTTAATCAACTGTTCATGTCATTAGTAAGGCTTCCAGTCAATAGTAGGCTATTAAAGTCTTAGAGGAATAAAAAGTTACAAGTGGATTTTTGACTATGCGGAAGTTTGTGCCCCAACCCCATGTTGATCAAGGATCAACTGTATAGTTGTACAAAAAGCCCCAAGAAGTGTTGTGGGGTTTTTGTTTTGTTTTGTTTTTTAAGATTTTATTTATGAGAGAGAGAGAGAGAGACAGAGGCAGACAAAGGCAGAGGGAGAAGCAGGCTCCATGCAGGGAGCCTGACATGGGACTTGATCCGGGTCTCCAGGATCAGGCCTTGGGCCAAAGGTGGCGCTAAACCGCTGAGCCACCTGGGCTGCCCGGTTTTGTTTTTTCTTTTTAAGATTTATTTATTTATTTGAGGGAGAGCAAGCAAGCAAGAGGAGCAGAGGAGAGAGAATACCAAGCCGACTCCACCCTCAGTGTGGAGCCCAGTGCAGAGCCTGATCTCATGTGCCTGAGATCACAACCTCAGCTGAAACCAAGAGACCGATGCTTAACTGACTGGGCCACCAGGCACCCAAGACATGACTTTAAAAACATTTTCCTTGGGGCGCCTAGGTGACTTAGTTAAGCATCTGCCTTTGGCTCAGGGTCATGATCCTGGGCTCCTGGAATCAAGCCCTGAATTGGGCACTCTGCTGGGGGGGGGGGGGGGCTGCTTCTCCCTCTCCTGTTTCAGCTTGGCCAACTTACGCTTGTTTTTTCTGTGTCAAATAAGTAAAAATTAAAAAAAATAAAAGAGCCACTAAAAAAAATAAGTAAATACTATTCTTGGGGCTCCTGGGTGGCTCAGTCAGTTAAGCATCTGACTCTTGATTTTGGTTCAGGTTGTGATCCCAGGGTCATGAGATTAGGCCCCACATCAGGTTTCATATTCAGCAGAGTCTGCTTAAGACCTTCTCTCTCTCTCTGCTCCTACTATGTGTACATGTGTGTTCTCTCTCTCAGAAAAATCTTTAAAAAGTCATGTCTTGGGCACCTGGATGGCTCAGTCAAGTGTCCAACTCTTGATTGCAGCTCAGATCTTAATCTCAGGGTTTTGAGTTCAGAGCCCACATTGGGCTCTGTGCTATAGGCTAGGTAGGCATGTAGAATTTAAAATCATGTCTTTGGTCTTTTACCATTTGATCATTGATGATGCTTTGAACCTACCTTTTTTTCCTCTTTCTAGTTGTGCTCCAGAGAAATGTTAGGAATATTTCATTTGGAATATATACTGTGTTTCATTGTCTTCTGGTGGAGTTGCTGTAGGAGAGGCAGTCAGTGTAATTTAACACTGAGGCATGAAGACTGTGATTATTCCCCTTTATCCTTGGACATTTAGAAAGTGATTTTAGCATTTACCAGAGTAAATAATCTGGCAAATTTCTCATGAATAAAGAGGATTATGGTGGGGCACCTAGGTGGCTCAGTGGTTGAGCATCTGCCTTTGGCTCAGGTTGTGATCCCAGGGTTCTGGGATCGAGTTCCGCATCAGGCTATCTGCAGGGAGCTTGCTTCTCTCTGTCTCTGCCTCTCTCTGTCTCTCAGGAATAAAAAAAATCTTTAAAAAGGATTATGATGATCACATTCTCACAATATTAAAAATAACAAGAGTCTTTGAATTATAGTAAGCTAAATATCTCTTTCTGGATAAGTCAGTTATTTCCCCTGTATTTTTGTCCAGAGTAGCTCATTTGGAGAAAAAAATTCCATTTTTCTTCCAAGCAAAAAATCATCTAAAATTCTCTACTTCAGGCTTTCTTATTTCTATAAAACATGGTATTTTTGCTTAAACATTGATCATGTATTCCATTGCTTTTACTCTTGTGGGATTGTCAGTCTCAGATATTCTTGTTGAATATTAATTTTATGCATGCATTGTGCTTTAGAAGAGTAGACCAGCCTCATGATACATAGGATGTTGGTAAGCATTAAGGAAAGTAAACATATAAAGGATGGCCTGTATTTATTTCCTATTAGACAAGTACTTTAATTGGGATTTAAAGATTTTATTTATTCATGAAAGACAGAGAGGCAGAGACCTAGAGGGAGAAGCAGGCTCCTCACAGGGAGTCTGACGTAGGACGTGATCCCTGGACCCTGTATCACGCCCTGAAGTCAACCGCTGAGCCACTTAGGTGTCCCTTAAAGTTTTTCTTTACATAAAATAGACCTGTGGTATTATGGTATAATAAAAACCATGTATTTGATCTTTCTATTTCGTGGCACAGAGCTTCTAAAACCATTGGAATTTCCTGAGGATAGAATGGGAACTGGTTGCCAGAAGAAGCACAACCATAATATTAGTTAGAACCATCAGTCCAACCCCCAACCTCTGGGGAGGGAATGGGGGTTGGAGATGGAGTTCAGTCACCAATGGCCAATGATTTCATCAGTCGTGCTATAGAATGAAGCTTCAATGAAACCCTGAAACAAGGAACACATTGAGGTGCTAATAGGCTAGTGCATCTTAAGAGGGTGTAGAAGCTCTACACTCCTCTTCACCCCCATACTTTGCTCTGTGCATGTCTTCCATGTGGCTCTTCCTGAGTTGTCTTTTTTTTTTTTTTTGAGTTGTTATCCTTTTTATAAAGTAGTCAGTATAGGGCAGCTCAGGTGGCTCAGTGGTTTAGCGCCACCTTCGGCCCAGGGTGTGATCCTGAAGACCTGGGATCAAGTCCTGCATCGGGCTCCCTGTGTGGGGCCTGCTTCTCCCTCTGCCTGTGCCTCTGCCTCTCTGTGTGTGTTTCTCATGAATAAATAAATAAAATCTTAAAAAAAAAAAGTCAGTATAAGTAAAGTGATCTCCTGAGGTCTGTGAGTTATTGGAGTGAATTATTAAACCTGAGGGGAGGTTGTGGAAACCTTCAGATTTACAGCTGGTTGGTCAGAAGTACAGGTGGTCTCTGGATCTTTCAACTGGTGTCTGAAGTGCAGCAATTTTATAGGACCAAGCCCTTCTGACCTGGAATCCCTACAGGTAGGCAGTGTCAGAATTGAATTGTAAGATACCCAGTTGGTGTTGGAGAATCAAGAGTGGGTGTTCGAATGCTGCGGGTATTTTGTCTGTTTAATGTATAACCTGGTCACAATCATTTTCTCTTACAGTATCTGACCAAGCAGGTGGAGCTTCTACGGCAGATGAATGAACAGCATGCAAAGGTTTATGAGCAATTAGATGTCACAGCAAGGGAACTGGAAGAAACAAATCAAAAGCTAGTTGCTGACAGCAAGGCCTCACAGCAAAAGATTGTGAGGTAAATTTTCTAGACTCCATTGAGGAAGCCCTAGAGGGAGTTACTTAGTGTTGACTAGAATAGAATGTGGCTTTAGTGGATTTGGGTCAATATGGGGTACAGTTTAATTTAATTCTTTATGGAGAATAGAGATTAAATTAGAAGTCCTTTCCAATTAAGAGTGCCCAGTTTGAGTGGCTGGCAACTAATCTCTCCTCACTGCTGATGCCCTTAATTTAATATGACAAGCAGCAAACGGCTTGCTTCTGTTCCTCACAGTCTGACTGAAACAATCGAATGTCTACAAACCAACATTGATCACCTCCAGAGCCAGGTGGAGGAGTTGAAGTCATCTGGCCAAAGAAGGAGGAGCCAGGGAAAATGTGACCAGGAGAAACCGGCACCCAGCTTCTCATGTCTGAAGGAACTGTACGATCTCCGCCAGTAAGAACCTGCTGTTCTGTGGTATTAATGAGCGGGGAAGCGTCGCCTGTCAGCGACACATCCCTGATTCAAGTAGATTAAAAGTACCCTTTTATGAATTGCTACTTGGTGATTAGACTACCAGTGGTTTGAGCAAAACCACTTAACTTAAATATACAACTGATCAAGTTCTTGGGCATTAGTAATTCTGCAAAAACTTATTTTTAGAAATCTTGAGAATATTCATTTCAGTGCTTTGCATGTGTTAAGTCTTCGTTTAAATTAAGTTGTACTTCTGATAGACTACAGGTTTGGGGGTTGTATTTCGCATTAGAGTGGAAAAAATCGAAATTTCAAAAAAAGCTTTTTTGCCTCAGAAATGCCTTTATAGGGATTCCTGAGTGGCTCAGTGGTTGAGCATCTGCCTTTGGCTCAGGGTGTAATCCCAGGGTCTAGGATCGAGTCCCACATCAGACTCCTTGCAGGGAGCCTGCTTCTCCCTCTGCCTGTTTCTGCCTCTCTCTCTCTGTGTCTCATGAATAAATAAATAAAATCTTTTAAGAAAAAGAAATGCCTTTATAATTTAGAGTTAAGAGACTGAATATTTAAGAACTACTTCTTGAGGGGATCCCTGGGTGGCACAGCGGTTTGGCGCCTGCCTTTGGCCCAGGGCACGATCCTGGGGACCTGGGATCGAGTCCCATGTCGGGCTCACGGTGCATGGAGCCTGCTTCTCCCTCTGCCTATGTCTCTGCCTCTCTCTCTCTCTCTCTCTCTCTCTCTCTCTGTGACTATTATAAATAAATAAATTAAAAATTAAAAAAAAAAAAAGAACTTCTTGAGCACATATGTGGCAGGTGCTATGCCAGACATGAGGAGTGGTGAGCAAAATAGACCCAGTTCCTGCCCTCCCACTTCAGTCTCGGGGAGAGGCAGATACAAATCATCACACAAACACAGTTACAAGTTACCTAGGACTTTGCACAGGAGACCTAGGCTTCTGCATTTGGTGGCTCTCAACCTTGACTCTTGATCAAGTCACTTTGGAATTTTTCAAACAGCAATACCAGTGAGTCCCTCAGGCCTAAATCGGGATCTCTGGGTACTGGGAAAAACCTGCCCAGGTGATTCTGATATGCAGCCAGGCTTGAGAACCCCTGGGCCATTCTCATTTCCTTCACAGGAGTCAGTCATATCACTGGACTTAGAAAATGGGTGTCCTGTTAATGGTTAAAAAAATAGTCACAAAAATTATGTTTTCTTACATGTGCTTATTTGCTAGCCTTACAGAATTTCATTTTAACCATTGCTCTAGTGTAGAATAGGCAAAAAATTAATCACTGTCACATTCCTCAAAAATATTAAATTGAAAGGGGATCCCTGGGTGGCGCAGCGGTTTGGCGCCTGCCTTTGGCCCAGGCGCGATCCTGGAGACCCGGGATCGAATCCCACGTCGGGCTCCCGGTGCATGGAGCCTGCTTCTCTTTCTGCCTCTCTCTCTCTCTCTCTCTGTGAGACTATCATAAATTTAAAAAAATATATATTAATTTGAAAAAAAATCTTTTCATTCCCAATTGACCTATGTAACGTGTGTGTGTGTGTGTGTATTTTTTTCTTTTTGGTAATATGTTCTTTCAACATTTTTGTCCTAGACACTTTGTGTATGATCATGTGTTTGCTGAGAAGATCACTTCCTTGCAAAGTCAGCAAAGCCCTGATGAAGAAGAAAATGAGCATTTGAAGAAAACAGTGACGATGTTACAGGCCCAGCTAAGCCTGGAGCGGCAAAAGCGGGTGACCATGGAGGAGGAATATGGGCTTGTGCTCAAGGAGAACAGTGAGCTGGAACAGCAGCTGGGAGCCACTGACGCCTACCGAGCGCGGGCGCTGGAATTGGAGGCTGAGGTGGCAGAGATGCGGCAGATGCTGCAGTCAGAGCATCCTTTTGTGAATGGGGTTGAGAAGCTGGTGCCAGACTCTCTATTCATACCTTTCAAAGAACACAGCCAGAGCCTGCTGGAGGAGATGTTCCTGCCTGTGTCGGAAGCACACAGAAAGCCTCTCAAGCGCAGCAGCAGTGAGACAGTGCTAAGCAGCTTGGCAGGGGGGGACATCGTGAGGGGTCATGAGGAGACCTGCATTCGGAGGGCCAAGGCTGTGAAGCAGAGAGGCATCTCCCTTCTGCACGAAGTGGACACTCAGTATAGCGCCCTGAAGGTAAAGTATGAGGAGCTGCTGAGGAAGTGCCAGCAGGAAGAGGACTCCCTGTCCCATAAGGCCGTGCAGACCTCCAGGGCACTGGCCAAAGAGACCCAGCCTGAGCTTGACACCAGCAGTTGGGAGCCAGCTTCTGCTACCCCAGAGCCTGTCAGTTCCCCCACCACCACCACACCTCCAGAATATAAAGCGCTTTTTAAGGAGATCTTTAGTTGCATCAAGAAAACTAAGCAAGAAATAGATGAACAGAGAACAAAATACCGATCTCTTTCCTCTCATTCCTAATTCAACCTCCAGCTCTACTACTAATTTGCCTATTTCTTTTCACCTCTCTCTCCAACTCCGACAAGTGTTTGTAAACCCCGCAGCCTAATATTACTCATGATGTTTGCCTCGTAGCTTTGCTTATTTAGCAGCTGCGAACAGCAGCAGGGAAAGAAGGTGGCTGCTGGTGTCTGTTCTATAATCCAGATCTGTTTAAACTCCTCAGGAAATCCCATGACAACTGGCCTCTGGCTGGCGCGCTGATTAGGTTGTGATTCCTTGAAAAGCCCCAGAACCAGTGGAGGGATAGATCCATGCTCCTAGGGAAGTAGGCCTGGAGTTACTATAGTGTATAGTATATAGAGGTTGTATAGTGTAGAGGAGCAAAAGGGCAGAGTTGAAACAAAATTAAGGCAACTTTTGCTCCTCCTTCTCAAAACCATAGAAGTCAGATGGCTGCCAAACTGAAGTAGCTTTCACAAACACTGTTGGATACTGTGAATTCATTAAGAAAGAATGTCCAGGAGAAAGCAGGGGTCTAATCCAGAATAAATGGCATTGACAAATACTCCAGGCCTTGTGTTTTGTTCCATCCACTAGTAGTTGAGCTGTGACTGACAAGTCATAATGTGTCTAAGTCCAACCAATGCCGAACTGAAAAGGCAAGCTCCGGTTTGACCACAGTTAGCTTGTTAGCAGAGGCCCTAGAGGGCCTTCCCCACCCCAAACCCCCCACCTCCAGATGGTTTTCCTCAAAGCTGTAGTGGTTAGCAGAGGCAGATGTGTAAATCTTTCATCCCTAAAGTCAAAATAAAGCAGCAAGATCCAAGCCCTCACTCCTACCGTGTTGTCCGAGCTGGCTCAGCTGACAGCCGCAAGCTACCCTTGTTCAGTTCCTGTCGTTCCTGGAAATGTTTGTGACTTGTGCAGAATTCGTGTCTGCTACCTTAATTACTAAACAGTATTATTCTGTGGGAATCTACTCATCCTCTCACTTGCATACTTTTAATTTAAAACTATTTAAGAGAATTGAAATTCCAGTTATTGTATATATTTTTCTAAAAACCAAATAAAACTACCTATGAAAATGAACAAATGGATCACTTATTTTAAGCTGAAGCCATCTTACTGTTATAACCAACTTTACATTTTTTTTATTCCAACAGATAACTCAGATTTGACCATGATTTTTTGGAGTTATTTTTTCCCCCATTCTTAGGGATCATGTTAATGTGTTCAGTAGAATAACTATATGATTGAAAAATATGTTCTTAAAGATTTTGTTTATTTGAGAGAAGGAGAGAGCATGAGTGGTAGGGAGAGGAAGGGGAAGAACAGGGAGAGGAAGAAGCAGACTCCCCACAGAGCAGGGAGCCCAACACAGGGCTCAGCCCCAGTACCATGACCTGAGCAGTAGGCATATGCTCAACTGAGCCATACAGGTGCCCCTATATCACCCCATATTTTTAAACAAGAGTATACTTTAAGCCTTTTTCACTATATCTTTCATTTTCACTGAACCATGATCTTTGAAACATTTATCTGACCATCTACATTTTTCTTTTTTTTAAGATTTATTTGAGAACAGGAGGAACCAGGAGGGCCAGAGGGAGAGGGAAAAGTAGACTCCTGCTGAGCAGGGAGCCCAACATGGGGCTGGATTCTGGGCCTCCAGGATCATGACCTGAGCTGAATGCAGATGCTTAACCCACTGAGCTACCTAGGTGCCCCAGACCATCTGCATTCTTTTTTTTTTTTTTTTTTTTTTAAGATTTTATTTATTCATGAGAGATGCAGAGAGAGAAGCAAGCTCCATGCAGGGAGCCCAATGCAGGACTCAATCCCTGGTCTCCAGGATCACAACCTGGGCCGAAGGCGGCGCTAAACCACTGAGCCACCCGGGCTGCCCTGCATTCTTTATGACAGTACTAAAGTATTACACCTATGGATATAAACTCCATATGTATATTTGCCAATGGGTGCAGTTGAGGAAAGAAGGTGGCTGCTGCTGTCAGTTCTATAATCCAGTTCCATTTAAGCTCCAAAGGAAATCCCACGACAAACTGGCCTCTGTCTGGTGTGCTGATGTGTGTATGTATGTAAATACATATATTGTATATATAGCCATATATAAGAATCCATTTAAGTAGTCCCTGTATCTTTGGACAGTTATGAATCTAGAAAATAAATAATTAGAAGTGAAGTAAAAAAGAGCATTTTGCCATCATAGTCTTTCAGAAGTTTTCTGATTCCCCCAGCTTCCAGGGCTTGCCAATACAGGAGGATGCCTAGTTGCTCACACCTGTGCCAGTAAACTTTTTGACCCTTGCCAAACTTATGGAAGAAAAGTGGAGTTTACTTGTAGTTTAGAATTCGTTTACTAAAGTTGAATATTTTATAGTCCGTTAAACCATTCGTATTGTATTTTGCCTATTTTTCTTATTTAAGAGCTCAAGCATTGAGGAAATTCATTTTGTAACTAGAAGTTACAAATACTCTATCTTAATTTTACCTTGTTACTGGCATTTTGTGAAGCAAAATTTTTTGTGGTTATATTAGTTTTTCAATACTTTTTTGTGCTGGACAGGTGTTTGATCCACCTAAAGTTCATTTTTTTTCTTTTATTGTAAAAATACACATGACAATTATCATCTTAACCATTTTTTAAGTATAAAGTGTTATTAAGTAAATTCACATTCTTGTGCAACTATCTCAGTCATTCATCCCCATGACTCTCTTCATTTGTAACCATGAAACTTGGCCCCTTTAACTCCTCATTCTCCCTTCCCCCCAGTTTGCGGCAACTACCTTTAAACTTTTCTGTCTTTATGATTTTGACTAAGTACCTCACAGAAGTAGAATCTGTCTTTTTGTGATTGGCTTATTTCACTGAGCATAATTACCTCAAATTTCATCCATGTCGTAGCATATTGGGTTTCCTTTTTAAGGCTGAATATTATTCTATGTGTATATGCCACTTTTTGTTTATCCACCCATCAGTGGACATTTGGGTTGTTTACATGTTTTACCTATTGTGACTAACACTGCTATGAATGTGTGTACAAAAATGCCTTTGAGATCCTGCTTTCAGTTCTTTGAATATATACTCAGAAGAGGAATTACTAGATCAAATGGTAATTCTGTTTTTATGTTTTGAGGAAACTTCATCATACGGTTTTCCACAGTGGCTGTACCGTTTTACATGCCTACCACAGTACACATTGGTTCTAGTTTCTCCACATCCTTGCCAAAATGTACTTTGTGATTTTTTGATAGTAGCCACTCTAAAGGAAGTGGTATCTTAACAGTTTTGATTTGCACTTCTCTGATCAGTGACACAACTTTCAATGTGCTTGGCCATTTGTATATCTTTCTTGGATAAATGTTCAAATCCTTTGCCAATGTTTGAATTTGTTTTTTCTCTTGAGTTACATGTATATTCATTCTGGGTATTAATCCATTATCAGATAATTTACAAAAATTTTACATTTAAATGTTCTAGGGGTTTGCCTTTTTACCTTTTTTTTTTTTTTTTTTTTTGATGATTTTTATGTATTTGACACAGAGGGAGAGGGAGGGAAAGAGCAAGCACAGGCAGGGGGAGTTGGCAGAGGGAGAGAAGTTTCCCCACTGATCAGGGAGCCCAATGCAGGACTCGATCCCAAGACCCTGGGACCATGACCTGAACTGAAGGCAGATGCCTAACTGACTGAACCACCCAGGTGCCTCGCCTTTTTACTCTGTTGAGATTGTCTTTTGATATATAAGGCTTTTAAATTGTCATGAAGTCCAGTTAATCTGTTTTTTCTTTTGTTACCTGTGCCTTTGGTGTCATGCCAAGAGATCATTGCTGAACCCAGTATTATAAAACAAAATAGTGTTGCTGAAGGGTCCAACTTCATTCTTTAGCATGTACATACCGTTTTCCTAGCACCATTTGCTGAATAGGTTGTTCTTTCTCCATTAATGGTCTTGGAACCCTTATCAAAAATCATTTGACCATATATGTGAGGTTTGTTTCTGGGTTCTCTGTATTCCTTTGGTCTGTGTGTCTCTTGTTATGCCAGTACCACACTGTTTTGATTACAGTAGCTTTGTAGTAAGTATTGAAATCAGGAAGTATGATTCCTCCAGTTATGGTTTTTTTTTCTCCAAGATTGTTTTGGCTATTTGGTGTCCCTTGAGTTTCCTATGAATTTTGGGATAATTTTATCATGTCTGCTAAAACTGTCATTGGGATTTAGAGATTGCATCAAATTTGTAGATCACTGTGTAATATTGACATTTTAACAATATTAACCCTTCTAATCCATGAACATGAAATGTATTTCCACTTTGACTTAATTTCTTTAAGCAATGTTTTATTTTCATTGTATGAATCTTTCACCTCTTTGGTTGAATTAATTACAAGGTATTTCAAGGTGCCTGGCTGGCTCAGTCAGAGGAGCATGACTTGATCTCAGAGTTGTGAGTTCAAGCCCTACGTTGGGTGTAGAGCCTAATTAATAAACTAAAAATAAATAAATAAATATTTCATTCTTTTGGTGCCATTTTAAAAGGAATTGGCTTTTAATTTCCTTTTTGGGCTGTTCATTGTTAGTAGTGTATAGAAATGCAACTAATTGTGGAGTGTTGACTTTGTATTCAACTACTCCGCTGAATTCATTTATTCTGACAGGTTTTTTGGTGGAATCTATAGAATTTTATACATATATCATCTGCAAATAAAATTTTTATAAGATTTATTTTGGAGAGACAGAACAAGAGAAGAAAAGGATGGGGTAAGGAGAGAGAGAGAGAGAGAGAGAAGGAAGCAGACTCCCTACTGAGCACGCAGGGAGCCTGATGCACCTCAATCTCATGACCCTGAGATGATCTGCGCAGAAATCTAGAGTCATCTTAACAGACTGAGCCACCTAGGTGCCTCTGCAAGTAGAAAATTTTACTTCTTCCTTCCTAATCTGAGTAACTTTTTATTTTTCTTGCCTAATTGCTTTGGCTAGAACTCCTTTTTTTAAAGATTTATTTATTTTTTCATGAGAGAGAGAGAGGCAGAGACACAGGAGGAAGGAGAAGCAGGCTCCATGCAGGGAGCCTGTTGCGGGACTCGATCCTGAGACTCCAGGATCGCACCCTGGGCCAAAGACAGGCACTAAACCGCTGAGCCACCCAGGGATCCCCCTGGCTAGAACTCAATACTGTTAAATTGGAAGTGGTTAAAGCAGGCATCTTTGCCTTGTTCCTGAACTTTCGGTAAATGCTTTCATTCTTTCAATATTGAGTATGATGTTCACTGTGGGTTTTTCATACATGGCTTTTATTATGTTGAAGTAGTTATTTTCCTAGTTCATTGAGTGTTTTCTTTTTTAAAGATTATTTATTCATAGAGACAGAGAGAGAGAGAGAGAGAGGCAGAGACACAGGCAGAGGGAGAAGCAGGCTCCATGCTGAGAGCCCGTCGCGGGACTCGATCCAGGGTCTCCAGGATCATACCCTGGGCTGCAGGCGGCGATAAACCGCTGCGCCACCGGGGCTGCCCCTGTTTGTTTGTTTGTTTAACCATGAAAAAACGTAGTATTTTGCCATATGC
This sequence comes from Canis lupus baileyi, assembly GCF_048164855.1. NCBI lineage: Eukaryota > Metazoa > Chordata > Mammalia > Carnivora > Canidae > Canis > Canis lupus. The sequence goes on along the minus strand of NC_132845.1, from coordinate 54,327,658 downwards.
TTTCTCTGCATCATTTGAGATGATCATGTGTTGTGTTTTTTTCTTCATTCTGTTGACGTGGCATAGTGTGTTGATAAATTTTTTTAAACATGTTGCTATTCATTTTTTAAAATTTTTTATTTATGATAGTCACAGAAAGAGAGAGAGAGAGAGAGAGGCAGAGACACAGACAGAGAAGCAGGCTCCATGCACCAGGAGCTTGACGTGGGACTCGATCCGGGGTCTCCAGGATCGCGCCCCGGGCCAAAGGCAGGCGCCAAACCGCTGCGCCACCCAGGGATCCCCTAAAGTTTCTTTAGTTGTAAAATCAGGTTGTAGATTTAATATCTTTATTGTTTTTTTAAAGATTTTTTAAAAAGTAATCTTGATACCCAACATAGGGTTCAAACACACAACCCCAAGATCAAGAGTCACATGCTCTACCAACTGAGCCAGACACATGTCCTTCTTTTTTGTATAAGGTAAGCATTTATAACACTAAGTTTCCCCATTAGCACTACTTTTGCTGTGTTCCATAAGTTTTGGGATGTTGTATTTCCATTTTCATTCATCTCTAAGTATTTTCTAAGTTGATCCATTGGTAGTTTAAAACTATATTGTTTGCAATTTGGTGAATTTTCCTATTTTTTGTTATGATTTCTAAATATATCCTATTGTGGTCAAGGAAGATATTTTGTATGATATCTTAAGATCTGTTGAAAATTTGTGGCCTATGGTCTCTCCTTAAAAGTGTCCCATACAGAGCAGCCTGGGTGGCTCAGTGGTTTGGCACTGCCTTCAGCCCAGGGCATAATCCTGGAGACCCAGGATCAAGTCCCATGTTGGGCTCCCTACAGGGAGCCTGCTTCTCCCTCCGCCTGTGTCTCTGCCTTTCTCTCTCTCTCAAGAATAAATAAATAAAATCTTTAAAAAAAAATGGCCTATACACACTTGAAAAGAATGTGTATTGTGTTGTGTAAAGTGTTCTTTATATGTCTGCTAGATTTAGTTGGCTTACTGTGTTAAATCCTGTTTCCTTAGTCATCTTCTGTCTGGTTGTTCTATTATTGTGAATGGGGTATTAAAATCTCCTAATTTCCCTGGAATATCTTTTTTCCTTCCTTTCAATTTCAACTGGTTTGTGTCATTGGATCTCAACGGAGTCTCTTGTAGACAGCATCTAGTTGGATTTTGTGTGTTTTACAATTTTATTTATTTATTCATGAGAGACACACAGAGAGGCAGAGACACAGGCAGAGGGAAAAGCAGGCTCCCTGCAGGGAGCCTGAAGCAGGACTCAATCCCAGGACCCTGGGACCATACCCTGAGCTGAAGGCAGATGCTCAACCACTGAGCCACCCAACTGCCTCATTTGTGTGTATTTTATTTTATTTTATTTTATTTTATTTTATTTTATTTAATATATTTAAATATTATAAATATTATAAATATTTTTTATTTATTCATGAGAGACAGAGAGAGAGGCAGAGACACAGGCAGAGGGAGAAACAGGCTCCATGCAGGGAGCCTGACACAGGACTCGATCTGGGACTCCAGGATCACACCCTGGGCCAAAGTCAGGCACTAAACCTCTGAGCCAACCAGGGATCCCCTTGTGTGGGTTTTAAATTGAAGTATAATTAACAGAGTGTTAGTTTCCAATGTACAATATAATGATTCAGCAGTTCTATACATTGCTTAGTGCTCAAGGTAAGTGTACTCTTAATCCCTATTACCTATTTCACCATTCCTGCCCCCCTCCCCTCTGGCAATCACCAATTTGTTTTCTGTATTTTAGTCTGATTTGTTTGTTTCTTAAATTCTACATATGAGTGAAATCATGATATTTGTCTTTCTCTAGCTTATTTCACTTAGCATAATACCCTCTTAGTCCATCCATGTTGGATCATGTGTTTTATTTAGTTTGCCAATCTCTGTCTTTTGATTGGAGAGTTTAAGCCATTTACATTTAAAGTAATTTTAATAAGGAGGAAATTCTCTCATTGTGCTATTTGTTCTCTGTATGCCTCATAGCTTTTTTTGTCCTCCATTTCCTGTATTCTTGCCGTCTTTTATGTTTATTGATTTTTTTTTTTTGTAATGAGATGTTTAAAACTCCTTTCTCATTTTCTTTTGTGTATATCCTACAGCTATTTTCTTCATGGTTAGCATGGGGATTACATTTAACATCCTAGAGTTAAAACAGTAATTTGAATTTATACTTTAGCTTAACTTCAATAACAAGAAACAAAATAAAAACAACCTGTTCCATCCCCACCCCTTTTGGTTATTGTTATCACAAAGCTACCTCTTGGGATCCCTGGGTGGCGCAGCGGTTTGGCGCCTGCCTTTGGCCCAGGGCGCGATCCTGGAGACTCGGGATCGAATCCCACGTCGGGCTCCCGGTGCATGGAGCCTGCTTCTTCCTCTGCCTGTGTCTCTGCCTCTCTCTCTCTCTGTGTGTGACTATCATAAATAAATAAAAATTAAAAAAAAATAAAGCTACCTCTTTATGGGTATATAACTGTACCCAAAAACATAAACTTATATATTTTTTTAATGCACTGGTCTTTTAAGTTATATAGAAGATCAGATTTGAAGTTACAAATCAAAGTTGCAGGAGGCACCTGCGTAGCTCAGTCAGTTCAGCATCAGACTCTTGATTTTAGCTGGGTTCATGATCTCAGGGTCATGAGACTGAGCCCAGTGCTGGGCTCTGTGCTCATCTTGAAGGATTCTCTCTCTCCCTCTCCCTTTGTCCCTCTACCCCCAACACTGGTGCTCTCACTCGCTCATTCTCTAAAGTAAATAAATAAATAAAATATTTAAAAAACAAAACAAATCAAAGTTGCAGTAATACTACTTTTACGCTGATAAGTTTTCTTTAAATGTGTGTGTTTGTTTCTTTTTAAAGTAAGCTCTATGCCCAATGTGGGGCCTGAACTCACAACCCCAAGATCAAGAGTCACATGCTCTATTGACTGAGGCAGCCAGGCAGTCCCAGATGCATTAGTCTCTTAAATCATGTAGAAAACAAAAAGTACTATTACAAACCATTGTTATAGTTATACTGGCTTTTATAATTGTCCATACATTTATTTGCCTTTATTGAAATTTTTGTTTCTCAATAGGGCTTCTGGTTAATATCTAGTGCCCTTTTGTTTCCTGTTGCAGGACACATCTAATGGTCATGAACTCCCTCAGTTTTTGTTACCTGGGAATGTCCTAACTTCTTCACTTTTGAAGGTCAGTTTTACTGGATAATAAGGTTCTTGGTTGACAGTTTTTGTTGTTACCGTTTTCAAAGCAGTTTGTATCTATTGGCCCACTGTGTTCTGGCTTGTAATGTTTTAAATGAGAAATCTTTTGATTGGGGATCCCTGGGTGGCTCGGCAGTTTAGCGCCTGCCTTTGGCCCAGGGCACGATCCTGGAGTCCCGGGATCAAGTCCCACATCGGGCTCCCAGCATGGAGCCTGCTTCTCCCTCCTCTTGTGTCTCTGCTTCTCTCTCTCTATGTCTATCATAAATAAATAAATAAATCTTAAAAAAAATCTTTTGATTATCTTATTGAGGATCCCCTGTGTATGAGGATTTGCTCTTCTGCGGCTTTTCAGGATTCTCTTTGGCTTTTGAAAGTTTAATTATAATGTCTCTCAGTGGGTCTGAGATTATCTTGGAGTTACGGAGCTGCTTGAATGTTTGTCTTCATGCCTTTTCATCAAGTTTGAGCAGTTTTCAGCCATTATTTCTTCATGTATTCTCTGCCCCTTTCTCTCTCCTGCTGGGACTCCCACGTGTGTATATTGGTCTTCTTATGGCGTCACACAGGTCCCTTAGGTTTTGCTCACTTTCGTGTTGTGTTTCTTTGTTTCTCTAGAATTTCCATCATCTTACCTTCAAGTTTGCTCATTCTTTCTTCTGCTTGCTCAAATCTGCCTTTGAATCCCTCTAGCGTATTTTTCACTTCCATTGCTGTGCTTTTCAGCTCCAGAATTATTTTGGTTTGCTCTTTAAGTCTGTCATTTCCATTTTACTCACACATCATTTTCTTTATCTACATCCTCTAGTTCTTTTCATGTCTTTTTTTTTTTTAATTTATTTATGATAGTCACAGAGAGAGAGAGAGAGGCAGAGACACAGGCAGAGGGAGAAGCAGGCTCCATGCACCGGGAGCCCGACGTGGGATTCGATCCCGAGTCTCCAGGATCACGCCCTGGGCCAAAGGCAGGCGCTAAACCGCTGCGCCACCCAGGGATCCCCTTTTCATGTCTTTAAAACACATTTGTCTTAAAGTCTTGGTCTACTGTATCTGCCATTAGGTCTTTCAGGGACAGTTTCTGTTGATTTATTTTTTTCCTTGCCATGCCCTATATTTTCCTGGTTTTGTATGCCTTGTGATTTTTTGAACACCAGACATTTTAATTTGATCATATAGTAACTCTGGGAGTCAGTCTGATCCTTTCCCAGGTTTTGCTGGTTTTGGTTATTGGTTTTGTTCCTTAGATTGTTGCAGGCTGTGTCTGTGCTGAGGATCAGCCTGAGGCATAAGGTTAAGGTTTTCTCAGGTCTTTTGAGACTTTCTCTGGGCATGCATGGTCACTTTCTAGTCTTCTCTGTATATGTGATCATATTTTGAATATCCTAGTTTTCAATGTCTGGCTCCCCAAAGGGAGAAAAGTGAAAAATGAAGGGGAGGTTGTGGGGAGGATGCCAGTCCTTTGAATACCTTGGCAGTCACTTGAGCCTCAGCTGGAGAGACTTGCAGTGAAGGGGGCAGGTGTGTGCAACAGTGGCTGCCCACTTCTGCATCTCTGGCCAGAAGCAGTAATCCGTGCAGATTCCTGATATTTGAACAGAATCTTTTTGGCCACCCAGGTTCCTGCAAGCTGTTGCAAACTGCTCTGTGAATATGGCTAGTGGTGGGGTTGTTGCTACTCTGCTAGGAGCCAAAGTTAACCAAAATTGCTGGCAACTGACGGTCCTGTTCTTCCTGGAAGTTATAAGCCTTTAGGTTCTGTACAGTTCTAAAATGGTTACATCAGACAAATTCTGCTTGTGCAATTAGTGTCCTAGAGCAGGAGAGATTTCTGGTATTCTCACACCACCATCTTTCTAGAATCTTCCTAAACTTCATCTATTCCCCATCACTTGAAATCACCTGAATCAGGGATCCCTGGGTGGCTCAGCGGTTTAGCGCCTGCCTTCAGCCCAGGGACTCCAGGATCGAGTCCCACATCGGGCTCCCTGCATGGAGCCTGCTTCTCCCTCTGCCTGGGTCTCTGCCTCTCTCTCATGAATAAATAAATAAATAAATAAAATCTTTAAAAAATCACCTGAATCAGTACTAAATTTCTACATGAATTTGAACCTGTTTCTAAGATCTGGTTCTCATGCACCTGTGGCAATTACTTACTGTTTAGCTTGAAATTTTCCTATTAAGGGAATATTGCTCCCATTATTGCTCCTTCAGAATTTCCCCCGTTTTTTGGCGTGTTTTTTCCCCCGATATGAACTTTAAAGTTAGCTTGTCTGATTCTTGGTGGGAAATGGTTATTGAGATCAAATTTAAAAATTGATTAAACTGGGGATCCCTGGGTGACTCAGCAGTTTAGTGCCTGCCTTTGGCCCAGTGCGTGATCCTGGAGTCCCAGGATCGAGTCCCACATCGGGCTACCTGCATGGAGCCTGCTTCTCCTCCTGCCTGTGTCTCTGCCTCTCTCTCTCTCTCTGTCTCTCATGAATGAATAATCTTTTTTTAAAAAATGGTTAAATTAAGTATAGACTGTGACAGACTTTGGTCCAAAAACATGGGTTTATGCCTTCCCATTTGTTCTAGTGGTCTGTGTCTCAGTTTCCAAACTTTTATCACTTAGGTCTACAGATTTTAGAAGGTTCACCTCCTGGATGTTATAAGGTCTTTTCTTCTGTTAAAACATATAAACGTGTGTGCATGTATGTATATATGTTTTATTTAAGTAATCTCTATACCCACCATAGGGCTTGAACTCATAACCCTGAGATCAAGAGTTGAATGCTCTTCCAGCTGAGCCAGCCAGGCACCTCTCTTGTTGTGTGTGTGTGTATTTAAAGATTTTATTTATTTGAGAGTGCACACACAAGCAGGGAGGAGGGTCAGAGAGGGAGAAGCAGACTCCCCACTGAGCAGGGAGCTTGATGTGGGGCTCTGTCCCAGGACCCTGAGATCATGACCTGAGCCTAATGAAGGCAGATGCTTAACCAACTGAGCCACCCAGGCACCCATTATTTTGTAACTATAGTTACTTATAGGAAAGATACTGACTCCAGCTGTTTTGTTGAATGGTTGAGTTGCTTTTAGTTGACATAACTGGAGAAAAAAAAATCTCCACACTCAACATGGAGCTTGAACTCACAACCCTGATTGAGTCACATGTTCCACCAAGCCAGCCCGCCCCCGAACAAGTTTTAACACCTTTTTGTCTAACTTGTTAGAAGGAAACTAATTTGTGGGCAGCCCGGGTGGCTCAGTGGTTTAGCACCGCCTTTAGCCCAGGGCATGATCCTGGAGACCCCAGATCGAGTCCCACGTCAGGCTCCCTGCATGGAGCCTGCTTCTCCCTCTGCCTCTCTCTGTCTCTCATGAATAAATAAATAAAATCTTAAAAAAAAAAAAAAAACTAATTTGTGTAAATTTTTAATTTTGATTTAATCCTTTGTCTAATTTCTCTAAGTAGTATACCCAGGATATTAATTATGCTGAGCAAACATGTATCTCAATCCTAAGGAATATGTGGAAGGTTTGGTTCAGCAGGTTAAATTTTTACCGTTTTAACGAGGTTAGTGAGAATTCATCTATTCCACTTTTCAGGACTTATATTTGGAATGAATTGTAGGTCTCGACCCCTGAGAGGAGATCTTTTCCCTTCTCATTTCTTATTCATGTTATGAGCTGCATGGTAGAAGCCCTGATACCACCCTTGCATTTCTGTGATCATAGTTATTCCATCCCCAGGATCCTCACTTTGTAAGACATTTTAGGATTTTTTTTTTTCAATGTGCCGTTTCAATCTACTACTTACGATTTTAATTCCTATCATGCTTTGTCAGGTTTTAAATCAATTCTTCAGAAGTATCTGGAGGCTCGTTACATGCTCAAGTTTAACCCTTGTTTGTCATGTGATCATCATTCATCCGTGAAAATACGTGGGCTTTTTCTTATTTAGTAACTGATCTATTGTAATCTTATTTCCAACCAGTTTTAAGGCTTACGCCATTTTCCTTCATCGGCTGGTTTATCTTAACATTAATTTTTATACCTCATTTTTAACAATTTCCTATATTCCTGATTTACTTTCCTCATCTGTTTCAGGCTGTGACTCCCCACTGAGCCCCATAACCTCTCTGTGGTCCACTGCCTCTGCTGTACAACATGAGGGGTCTCCCCTTTGTAAGGGGGTCACACAATAGCTGGACATACTCTCCAACTTTGGAATTTTTTTTCCTCTTTTCAGGCTCATGTTTACTAACAATTAGTACCAAGAACATAATATACCACCATCCTATACTATACCACCAAATATTAGATGTTTTTCTTTTTGTTGGTGGGGCCACCACCTAAACCTTCCGGTAGTAGTGGCTCTGGTGTCCCAACCAGATCCTGGAAGATCAGGTAGCAGAATTTCACATCTTGCCCACCCCAGCTTACTCTGACTTTTGTCCTAATCCTCTAGGGCTGCACTGTCCACTAAGGTCACCATTAGCTACATGTCCCAACTGAGTGTTTAAATTGTGGCTGGTCCCAACTGCAAGTGTCGGAAGTATCAAGTGCCGCATCTTGAAAACGGTATCTTACATTTCTTTAGTAAAAAAATGTCAGTACAGTTTCTTTTTACTATTTCAATGTGTCTACTAGTAAACTTAAAAATTACATATGCGACTGCACCGTACTGCCTTCTCCCCTCCTCCCTCAGCTCCCTTCCCGGACTACATGCGAGGCTCTGGGAGCACAGACACTACTATCTTCCTGGAACCCTCAGACGACAGTAGCACCATGATGCCAGGTCAGTGTTAGTATTTATTTTAAAAATACACAAAATATAAATTTTTACATCAAAGTGTAATGATCTCACTTATACATTGTTCCATACTTACCTGGTTTTGTTTGCATCCTTATGCAAACATTAATAGATGGATTTGATTCTGATTTTTTGCTAGGGTTCATGTAAACAGCTGAGACTGCTACATAAAGTGGTTTTAAAAGGTAAGGTGGCCACAGAAACCCAATGGTGAAAGAAGAATTCGATTTGGTTTGTTTAATGAAACTGGCAGAAGTCTTAGCACATAGGTAATCAAAGACTAAATTACTAGCTTCTAGGCATTTTAAATATTTAAAACCTTGAGGTTTTCTTCATCTTGTAAACATAACTTAGACCTTGTTGGCATTAAGTTTGAAAAGTAAAATATTAAACCATGATTTTCATCAGCCTGCCTGTGGTCAGTATACACTCTCTTTATTATGAGAATGAAACCAAGTAATAAGCAAAATACATCAGGAATTTCAAATTATACTGTAAAGAAGGTCCCGGCTGCCCTCTCTCCTGGGAGCGATCTAACTTATGCTGACCCTGCCACTGGCTGAGGATGATCCCCACTGTCCACCAGACAGCACAATGCCCCAGCCGCGCCACGGTCAGTTCCTCTTGCTCCATGTCTTCTGAAGCAGTAAGACTGCCTCCACCTCTGCTGGCTCCGCCGTCCTTCATTGGGCCTGGATTCACTGGGTCAGTGGTTTGTGACTCCTGTCAAGACTGTACTGTCCCTTTAAGGTACCACATGCCCCCATAGCTTACACAGCAGTCCTATGGAGAGAGAAATGTGTTAGGGGCAGACCTTACATCCTGGACAGAACACCATTACTCAATTTAGGATTAATGGCTAGAAGACAGATGGTGACTCAAGACCTGCCTGACCACAGGCTGTGGGCCTCAGAATCTCTCCCTCCCAGGGGTGTCCAAAAAGTGGGGAACCATAAGTGAATGTGCTTTGTAAGCATAAGATTAAAGAAAACAAAGGTCAAGAAGCTGACCCAGAACAAAGGTGCCTCGTTAACAGCACTATATCATGGGCTCAGATCATCATGATGTTAGGAAATTGTCAGCTTTCTGTGTTCCAGTGCTTCTGCAAATATGGTATTTGTGCCACAGTCACTTCATAGAAGCATTACACGTAGTATACTTACTTTCATATACTAGATAAATTATATATTCCTTTTTAAACTAAATTTTAGAAATTGGGTCTATTGAAAGCAAGTGCTACGAGATTCAGAAGGGGAGGGGAGACTCTCACAGAGGCCCGGTGAACCTCAAAGGATGACCCACTAGACAATTTTTTAAGGCGGTGTCCACATCTTAGTCCACTCCTTCTGCCCGCACCCACCGTACCAGCACCCAGCCTCAGTGGTTGCAGAGACCCACCTGGCTGGGGAGGGGCTGGGAGAAGCCAGATTTAACAAAGACCCTGCCGACCTCCTCCTGAGCGCCCCCCACATGGGGGCCCAAACCCTCTGGGCCAGGTTACACAAAGTGGGTGTACCTTTAGCACTTTATCCACCTCCTGTTTACTCAGATCTTCTCCACACTCTTGAGTCAACCTCGACTGGATCATGTTCCGGCGTACCCGGTAATTTTTGGAAAAGATTTCAAGCAAAACCTGTCGGTGCTTTAGTAGCAAAAATATGTTATTTTGGAAAACAGTCACCTAAAAGAGAAACATCCCCAAACAAGAAATGCAAAGCTATGGACCTAACTCCACACTGCAGTCTGTGTGCCCAGGACTTCTTTTAAGATAAATACATCTGACCAACCTGTCCTGTTGAGATGCCAAGAAGAAAAGAGCCAGGGAAGTGCCAGCAGAGGAAAAGCAGTTTAGACATGGTGTTTCATGATAAACAGGAGCGATAACTGCTTTAGGAGGTGGGAAAGGCACCATCTAACCATCTAAGCTGCACGAAGACAGGGCCCAGTCCGGAGAATCCAGACAGGCCAGGGCCAAAAGCTTTGTTTTGCATATCTTTAAAAATACACGCTTTTTTTCTCTTAATTGTCAAATTCTTTGAATTTCCTATTCCTTCAGGACTAGAAAACTCAGATGCCACCTATCCTGGCCAAGAGCACAGAAGCTGGCCCGGGAAGAGCTGCCGCACTGCTCTCACTCCAGGGCCCATCACAGGCCCAGGGCACCAGCCTTCCCCTCCATCC